>NC_090818.1:87655391-87999590 GCF_000390325.3 Nicotiana tomentosiformis
ATACAATGTGTATTCTATATCAGATCGGGCATGCTTACTTTTGCGCAGCATTTACTGTAACACTCTGTAAATTTGAATTAGTTATGGATTCATTAAATGAGTGTTGATATGAAGTCCTATTGGGATAAGTAAGGGTGGAAACCGTTGTTTTGGAATCAAGACCAATAGTGAGGTGCATAAAGTTCAATAGAATCGACTAAGTTTATGGGAGGTACGTTTTATAGCCTTAGGCAGTGTTAGGCCATGAAAACTCACGGCCATAGACAGTGCAAGGCACTATCCAGGGCATCAATCTCAGTGCCCCAGACAGTGCAACGCACTGTAGTTTTGGCGCCTTGCACATTAATTTTGGCGCGCCTGACAATGCCTTGCGCCGGCGAGGTTTACTGGAGCTTCTTTTATTTTCCTTCTCAATTTTGGGACATGTTGACTTATTTAAAAGCCCTACCTTGTTCCCCCACACCCCAAACATGAAAACCTTTTCTAGAAAGGGAAGCTCTCAAGAACCTAACTTCCCCAAGGTCCCTCCATCATCCAAGGTAAGTTCTAACAATGATTCTAAGTTAATTTCAAATCTCCAACACCTTATGGGTCAGAAGCACCCCGATTTTTCATGGATTTCACGTGGGGGTACTGCAAATGCATGGCAACAAAACAATCCCAAATTTCAAGTAGAAGGAACTCCTGGTTTTGTAAATCATCTGAGGCCGCGGTTCCAGCCTCAACAACCAATTCAGTTCAGCTATATTTGACCTAATGTTCAACAAATTATGAATGTAACTTGAGATGACCTTTGCCAACTTTTGTTCCACAACTCAATTGACTTCAAAACATAACATACGACTATGATACGACTAAAATAACTAATAACATAACCTCCTTATCATGTTAAGCACCCTAGTCTCACCCCAAAAAAATATGTTATAACATTCACAACTTGTCGACTTTCGACAAAACTTATTTTCTTCAATTCGTTTAGCATCTAAGCCTTCCAACCCTCTTGGTACTTGTTATCCACAATCTTAAATATTTGTAACCTCCAAGGTAATATGATTAACTTACTTTATGTAATTTCAAAGATGATCTCATTTTTGAGCTTACATCAATTGACTTACGACGTACTCTCACGTACAAAAATATAGGGTATAACATACTCTGTATGCAGCTGAGGTAGTGTTACCTAGATGGCAGAGTGGACTTGTATCGCCTTATTGGCCATGAAATTGGGCTCCCAATGCTACACTGATAGGTAGAATCCATTGATGAACCATGGGCCATTTTGTAAAAACTTGGTCATATTTTCTTCCTTTGTAAATTTTACTATAAAATAATCCGATCCAAGATCGATTAGAGGAAATTGTTCGGTTGGCTTCCATAACTCTAAGATTTTGGATTTTAGGTATTGGCAAAGTACTATTTTGCCTAGGAATTTAATTATTTGGGAATGCTTCCATAGGGAGTACATTCTGTTTGTATCCTCTTCGTATAGGTTGATGCATTTTAGTTTTAGTAGATCAGAGGTTGAGGGGGAGTCTATCACCATGGACTCGTTAGCGATTAGGCCTTGTTGAGGTTTGACACTATCTTCAATAGTAGTATTATGGTTGCTGGGGTTCCCAACCGACTGCTCAATTATTGTTTGTAGGGGAAACACTGGTGAATTTGTATGGAGGGATACAAGGTAGTCACCGCCCGCTTCTTGGGATAGCAATTTATCCTAAAATGAGGAAGTTGTTAACGAAGAGTTTGTCATGTTAATATCGGGTGGTTTTGGAGGGATTTGGTTGGTGAGGCAGTTGATTTCGTTATCACGTTTAGAATTAATGATGTCCATGGAGATTGGTTAAAAGTAGAGTTTGTGAAGAGGGTATGAACAGAGATTTTAGAGAAAGGGGAGAGTTTCTCTCACTAGAAATGACATTTCAATGTTTCGAGGACAAAGCTCTTCTGGTTCATTATTGTTACTGTATAATAGCATCATACACAAAAAGGTACCTTGTATACCATCACCATAGTTAAAATACTACACAGTGTTATCAAAGGCAAAAAGTACAAAAAAAGGTTTTAAGGCCCGTTGGGGCTTTAAAAAAAAGCGCAAATAAAGCTTGAGCTTTGATGAAGAAAGTAACAAAATAAAAAAAATAAAAATATGTATGTATAGTCCAAGACTAATAATTATAAGAATGACAAAATATTATATGGACAAAGAAATTGAAAAAAATTACGATAAAGTGAAATATCAATTGTTAAGTGTCGCCTCCTTAGGATTACACTCATTAGCAAGGAAAAGTATGCCTTAGAGCTTTGTTGACAATATTGAAAAACCCGCTAAACAAGATGAAGCGCTCAACAGTTTTTGCGCCTCCCTTCAAGGCTTAAGCACACATTTGACAACACTGATATTACATGGACTAAAGCATTTAAAAACTAAATATAACTTCTCAAGTAAATGCAAGTTTGTTTTTGTCCATCTGAAACCATCCATTCGAAATCTCAAATATTTGTGATGAAATGAAAATTCTCCCACGCCAGCGTAACTTGCAAATTGTTACCCTCAAAATCGGATAACAATTGAATTTGTAAGTGGTTTTAAGGATACGAGGTTTAACTTGATACAAAATGACAAATTATATTGCAATTGAAATAAGTAATGGAAAAGTAAACGCAAACCACACGAATTGAACAGTCTTAGCCTTGGATAATTAATCACCCTCGAACTAGGTACTTCGATCGATATCAAGACAGAAAAATGAGAGCTTTAAAGAGAGTAGTAAGAACCTAAAGAGAATAATAATGTATTGCTTTGCAGTACGTGTTACAATGTGTCCAATGAATAATTATACCCACCTTTATATAGTAGAGGAGTCCTACTTTACGTACAATTCTATAAAAGGTAAAAGATCTCTTGATTCGTTGATTGTTGGTTCCTTATTGATTCGTGCCGAGATTCTTGCCGTAATATCCGACCGGTCACGGATATTTCAGTCTTCTATTGGTTATGCTAACAATGTTTCGTCGAGCTCGATCGGGGCTAAGGTTGACTCTAACATTACTGACTTAATATTCTCGAAGATAGGCATTATGGTCCCGGGTTCTAGCTCGGTGGGACTCGGGGTCGATCTTCAGTCTTTGGTTGTCATGTTCTGAGCCTAACCTACCATGTCATAGGCGAGCTCGATTCTGACCGTATACAAATAGCCCCCTCATTTTACGGAGAGTAGACGATGAGAAACGAAGTGACCTTTTGATTCTTTCTTCGGCACCACACAACAGAAATGACAAAACAGTTGAAACGTCTCGTCAGTTAAGTCTTAATGGCATTAAATACTCGTCAGTTACTGGCTGGCCAATCCTAGATGTGAACCGTCACTGTCGGCTACCGAATAGACCGCTTCACGCACTGCTGCAAAGGAACAAGCACTGGAAACCTCCTCTAAATATGTTCATCCCGGGGGAGGGGGGGGGTGGCCGATCAATGCTAAATGTAAATTCGAAAAGCCCTCCTCCATACCAGGCCGGTGTGAGGAGGTTTTGAGGTACATCTGCTCTCTCATCGAGGATATTCTTTCTGAAGTCTAGAAGGATTGTAACTGGGTTGACAAATATGTGGTGGTTCCCAAATTTGATGAAGCCATCACCATCCACGTCGAGGGGTTTTTAAGTGTTTACACTTATCCCTTCACGTTGGCCCCTTGGACCCGGTTATCATCGACTTTTGCAAAAAGTATGAGATAATCCTCGGTCAAATCCACCTTTCTTTTCGGAGGATCGTAATCCTCCTCCGCTTCTTTGTAAGAAAGATCGAAGGGTGCCCTTTCACCATCGACCACCTCATGCATTTGTATAGTCCCCGACTCTACCGGGGGAGACTGATCAAGCTCGCCCATTGGGCCGGTAAGGCCCAATTCTCGAGTATCGACGAGTACAGGGATCGAGGTTGGCTGGGCCATTTTGTCTGAGTGAGGACCTCGTCATTGATCCTGGCCGAGCACATGTCATTCCCCGAGAAGTGGAACATGTCACGTAAGTATAATTTAGCTTCCAAAATTTTAATTTATCTCCTTTTTGTCTTCCTTCTTACCCGTGTTCTGTGGTGGTACAGCTGTTGCTCGGCTCCCAAATACAGTTCCATGACTCAAGGAGTGGGTCGAGGGCATCATATCACAAAGGCCCTATTCTGAGCGCTCGTGCTGCGAGCTTTCAAAGGGCCGATGGGAAGCCCGTTCACATGGTGAGATCTTCTTCGTGGCTAATATTTGGTTTTCCTTATGCAAAATTCTCACTTGCTTTATTCCCTTTTGCAGGTTTATCCAAGGATGTCCAAATGAAGCCCTCATCTGGTAGTAATGATGTCCCTACTGAGTCCCCTGCTCTGAGAAAAGGTGAAGAAAAGAAAAGAAAAGAAAAGAAAAGAAAAAGGGCCCCGGGTTCTCCGAGCTCGGAGAAGAAAAAGCCAAAGAGAAGGCTGGTTCGTAAGTTCAAAGAAAGCACCAGCGCTCGAGCACCTCCTTTGGGTTCTTTTTATCAGCTAAGGGATGAACCCAAATAAGAACAAGAAGAAGAAACCTTCAATCTTGTGGCCCGAGTGTCGTCACAACTTGAAGGGCAAGGGGCCTCCGAACCAGAGGGAGACGATGCTGATCTTCATTGAGCTAGGGAGGTCGAGGAGGAGGCCGAGACCAAAGCTTCTTGGGATGTGGGCAGTGCGCCAAAGGAAGCTCTCGGTGTTATATAGATCACCGAGTCACCTTCGTTCAATGATTCCATGTACAATAAGGTTCAGACGATGAAAGAACGTCCCAATGAGGGAGTCCTCGGAGCAGACGATCCCTTCCGCGACTTATTTGATAGAGTGGACTCTACGGCCACGGAGGGTGTCACCGGGTTGGGTGAATTAGAGATACCAAGGAGGAGCCCATCTTCGGGAGCAAACGGACCTTCCTCGAGTCCCAAACTGGTCAATCGATTCCCTGCCCCGAGTGTCGATATTGGCCAAAAGCAATTCATCACTTTCTCCCTTACGGAAGACTCTCGGGTCCTCTCCCCACCCCTACCCCCACCCCCCACCCCGTAGGGGTGGCTAGCTATCTTCAGTGTCTCCTGACCGAGGATGATCAGGCCATGATTAATGAGGTGGATGAACCCTGTCTGTTCAACGAAGTGCAACAGGCATTAAACCGGGTAACTTTATCTATTCCTCAATGGTTCTCAATTTATACTTTGGCTATTTTTCAGATAATTATAACATTTTCTCTTTGTGTTTGTAGGCCTCAGTGCTTCACCACGAGACCTTTCTCCAATACCGGGATGAGCTGAAACAGTTTGAGGCCGAGTTTTGAGGGTTCATTAAGAAGAGGGATTCCAACAAATTTCTTAGTGAGCAGCGTGAAGGGGAGGCCAAGAGCCTTTGAGCTGAGCTTGAGGTGGCTCAGAAGGAGCATGCCGATCTGGCCGAGCAGGTAAAAATATTTGAGGTTAACGATGATGATCTATGCTTGGTAACTAACGATCGGGATCTGTAGGTCCAACAGAAAATCGACCAGGTTGCCCAACTTAGATTGAAATGGATGCTCTCAAGGCTGAGACCGAAAAATGGAGGGGCAGGATGGATCGCCTAGCCTGAGAAAATGAGGCTGCTCGGGCGCAACTGACTTCGGCTGAGGTTCAGCTTCGAGCAGCAAAGGAAAAGGCCGAGGTGCAGGCCAAAAAGATCGAAGAGCTCCAGTCTCGGCTAAGTTTGGCTGCCTCCGATCGAAAAATTATGGCCAAGGAACTTGAAACGGCCAAGTCAGTGGCGGCGGTGGTTAAAGCCGACGCCGACGAGATGGTGGCCCAATATAAGGCTGATGTCGAGGCGGCCCAGGACCTCTTGAAAGATATCATTGAATACGAGAGGCGATAGTCACGAAGAGAGGCCCTCTATGAGATTCATGCTCGGGGTTTTGATCTATCAGACGAGATCGAGATCGCTAAGGGGCTCGAGGCCGAGGACAAGAAGTTGGCCTACCCCGAAGAAGAAGACTCCAAGGGTTCCGATGGAACCGGGGAGAAGAAGACCAGGCTGTTTAGATGCCTTTGTAATTTTTTTTGCTTTTTTGTTTTTGGTACTTTGTGTACTTATATATATATATATATATATATTGTCAATGCTACTTGGACTTTGTATAGACTATATAAAATATAAGGCTCATTTTTTCCCTTCGACATTTTATGAATTCTGTTTTCCTTTGCTTTATTCTTTATATTTGCAAGGATCGAAATGCCTTAGCATAAAATAGTTAAATCATGTTTGGAGGTTCAAACAAGCCTTGCCTTAGACATTATTTTGTTAAAGGCATCGTGGGATTTCAGTATGAACAAAAACCTTTTTCCCCAAAGTACTTATGATTTTTTAGATTATAGTTTGTCGAAGGTAGCCTTTAGAACCGGTTCTAAAATTTTGAAGGCCTTATTTTTTGTTACTGGTCTCGGACGTATCCGAGCCATTTTAATATGGCCGTAGCCTTTAGTTCTAGTGTTGCCTAGTGGGCTTGTTACCCCAAGTTATCCGGGCTTGCCTAAGATAACAGTTTCCGAATGGGGATGGTCGTAGCCTTTAAGGTTCGGGCGTTGCCTAATAGGTCTTGTGCCCTCAGGCTTTCTCATCCCGAGTCGTCCGAGCTTGTTTTTGTGTGGCAGTCCCCGATTAGGAGTGATTTTTTGAACCCAGGTAAAGGCGGACCTTGGGCTCGATACCTTTAAGGGATCGGATGTAGGAAATTCCTTAAGAGAAAAAAAGAAAAAAAAGAAATTCTTACGGGATAAGATATTTATCCGCAAGGTAGAAACTTCTTTTTATTCTCGTGTGTAATAGTTACACATGTGTATAATTTTTGTGCTAGGGCTCGAGCAGTTTATACGGGCACGGTTCATTTGACCGTTTGGCCCTTACAGTAAATTCTATCGACCGAGCCGAGGCCATTCAATCAGAAAGTTTCCTTCTTTGTTAAAGTCATTATCCAAGGGTGATGCCCCCCAGTGTTCGGGGTCAAGCATAGAGAGGCCTCGAATACTATTGTCGTGACTTTCGATACCGGTTCGTAACCGGCCATCAATTCTAAGTTAGCACGATTTATTGTTGCCTCGTTAAAAATTTTGCCGAAAAACCCATAAGGGACAAATCTGGCTCAAGGAAAAAAGAGTGCAATGCGTGCTTTCGGGCCTAAAGATCGTATCGTTCTTTGATAATTGTCTGCAAGTGTTAGTTCGTAATGTAAATAAATAAAACGAAATGAATGGGATTGTACCTTAACAGTAGTATCGTTTCAAGTGAGTTATGTTCCAGTTGTTCGGTAGTTGCTCACCGTTCATTTTTCTGGGCTTGTACGATCCATTACCATGGGATCTCGATAATTTGATAAGGTCCTTCCTAGTTCGGCCCCAACTTTCCTTTGTTTGGATTTCGGGTGTTTAGTGTGACCTTCCTTAACACTATGTCCCCGACATTGAAGTGTCAAAGGTTGGCCCTTTGATTGTAATATCTCTTCGATTGTAAAGTGCATCTTATTTTCTATAGAGTGGTCCAGGGCCACTTCGCGCCTTTTATCTAATAAATCTAGGATCATGTTCATAGCCTCATCATTCGATTCCCTGGTTGCATATTGGAACATAATACTTGGTTCTCCGACTGGTATTAGAGCTTTGGCACCGTAAACCAGTGAGAATGGGGTGGCCCCGTTACTGGACTCCGAGGTCATATGGTATGCCTATAAGATTTCGGGCAGGATTTCCTTCCATTTTCCTTTGGCGTCGATCAACCTCTTATTGAGGTTTTGGAGTATGGTTTTGTTTGTCGATTCTTTTTGTTCGTTCCCACTAGGGTGGTAGGGTGTTGATAGTATCCTTTTGATCTTATTATCTTCGAGAAACATGCTAACTTTACCGCCAATAAATTATTTTCCGTTGTCGCACACGATCTCGACCGGCATTCTGAACCAGCATATGATGTGGTCCCAAATAAAATCGATAACTTCCTTCTCCCTGAACTTTTCGTATGCCTATGTTTCTACCCACTTAGAAACATAGTCAGTCATAAACAATATAAATTGAGCCTTTCCGAGTGCCCACGAAAGTGGGAAAACGATATCCATTCCCCACTTCATGAACGGCCATGGCGACAAAACCGACTGCAGAAGCTCCTCGGGCTGATTAATCATCGGAGCGTGTCTTTGACATTCATCACATTTTTGTACGAACTCCTTCACATCCTTTTCCATATCGATCTAGTAGTAGCCGGCTATGATCACTTTTCGAACCAATGATTCGGCGCCTGAATGATTTCCACAGGTGCCTTCGTGGATTTCCCTTAAAACGTACTTGGTGTCCCCTGGTCTAGAAATATCATGAGTGGGCCATCGAATGTTCTTATGAACAGGATTCGTATTCGGACATGCTAAACCAGGCTGCCTTTGTAAGTAGGGCCCTCGATTCTTTTGGATTTGACGGAAGTGTTTTTGTCTTCAGGTATTCTATATATTTATTTTTCCAGTCATAAGTTAGGCTCGTTGAGTTAATCTCGACATGACCTTCTTCCCCTATTGATCTCATAAGTTGTACTACTGCCCCTGAGTTGAACTCGTCGTCCTCGACCGATGACCCTAGGTTAGCGAGGGCATCGGCCTCAATATTTTTATCCTGAGGTACGTGTTGGAAATTCCATTCTTTGAATCGATGTAATTTTACCTGCAATTTATCTAGGTACCTTTGCATTCATTCTTCTCTGACCTCGAACCCATTAACTTGGTTTACCACAAGGAGGGAGTCACACTTAGCTTCAGTAACCTCTGACCCCAAGCTTTTGGCTAGTTCAAGACCTGCAATCATGGCCTTATACTCGGCCTCATTGTTAGTCAACTTCACAGTCCTAATAGATTGTCTAACTACATTGCATGTTGGTGGCTTTAATACGATGCCAAGTTCAGACCCTTTTGCGTTCGAGGCACCGTTCGTAAAGAGGGTCCGGATCCTCGAGGAGGTTCCTAAGCTGATTAATAACTCTCTTTCAACCACGAGTATTAGGGCCAGCGTAAAGTCGACCACAAAGTCTGTCAAAATTTGACACTTAATGGCGGTCCAGGGTTGATATTCAATATCGTACCCACTGATTTCTATGGCCCATTTGGCCAACCGGTCCGAGAGCTCGGGCTTATGCATAATATTCCTCAATGGGTAAGTGGTCACGACACATATGGGGTGACATTGGAAGTATGGTTTTAGCTTTCTAGAAGCGCTTAGCAAAGCGAGCGACAACTTTTGTACGTGAGGATACCTAGTTTTGACCTCACCTAGGGTCCTGCTAACATAGTAAATTGTAAATTGCGTACCTTGTTCTTCTCGGACCAGGACTCCACTTACTGCTATCTCCGAAAATGCCAAGTACAAGTACAGTTGTTCGTCTATCTTCGGCATGTGGAGCAGCGATGGGCTAGATAGATACCACTTGAGTTCCTCCAAGGTCCGTTGGCATTCCGGGGTCCAGTAGAAGTTATTCTTCTTCTTAAATAGTGTGAAGAATCGGTGGCTCTTGTCGGAGGACCTCGAGATAAATCGCCCAAGGGAGGCTATGAGCTCGGTTAATCTTTGCACAACTTTCACGTTGTTCATAATCATAATATATTCGATGGCTTTGATTTTGTCGGGGTTGATCTCGATTCCCCGGTTGGATACCATGAATCAGTGGAATTTACCCGACCAAACTCCAAACGCACATTGCTCCGGGATACCGTGCTGAAGTTTTCCTGCAAATGTTTCCTGCAAATGTTTTAAATTGTCCTTTGCTCGCAAGGACATAACCAACATATCGTCAATATAAACCTCCATTGATTTTCCTATTTGTTCTTCGAACATTCAATTTACTAGGCATTGGTAAGTGGCACCGGTATTTTTTAACCCGAATGGCATCACGTTATAGCAGTAGGTGCCGTATTTAGTGATGAAGGAGGTTTTTTCCTTGTCACCAGGGTCCATCCCTATTTGGTTGTACTCGGAGTAGGCATCGAGAAAATTGAGGATCTCGTGACCGGCCGTGGCATCGATCATGCGATCGATGTTGGGCAAAGGGAAAGAGTCCTTGGGACATGCCTTATTCACATCCTTATAGTCTACACACATTTTTAATTTATTCCCTTTTTAGGGACTACCACTACGTTCGCTAACCAATGCAGTATATAACCTCCCAAATGTAACCTATTTTAATAAGTTTAGATACCTCGTCCTTGATGAAAGCATGTTTGATCTCGGACTGGGGTCTCCTCTTCTACTTCACCGGATGGGACTTCGGGTCCAGGCTTAGCTTATGGGTGGTTATTTCCGGTGGGATCCATGTCATGTCAAGGTGGGACCAAGCAAAACAATCTATGTTAGCCATAAGAAACTGAATGAGTTTTTTCCTGAGCTCAGGATTTAACCTCGTGCCCAGGTATACCTTTCGATCGGGTAGATGTTCGACCAATATGACCTGTTCCAGCTCCTCAACCGTCAATTTAGTGGCATCGGAATCATCAAGGGCTATAAAAGACCTGGGTACCCCGTAATCATAATCATCATCTTCATCAGTCCCCTGTTTCTCCGGTTGGGTCAGAGCTGATGTCGGTAATTGCTATTTAGTTTCTGGCTTTGTGACCGAACTCAACCCCTTTGTCATTGCAAGTGTGGATATCGGAATCACCTCTTCGATTGCAAATATCTCCTTTAAGTTTGGCTGTTCTCCGTAGATTGTTTTAATTCTGCATGGTGTTGGGAATTTTAACACTTGGTGCAGAGTTGAGGGTACTGCCCTCATGTTGTGGATTCATGGCCTTCTGAACAAGGCATTATACATCATGTCCCCTTCGATCACATAAAACTTAACTTCCTGAATTGTCCTGGTGGTGTTCACCGGTAATGTTATCTCACCATTAGTGGTTTCATATGCCATGTGGAATCCATTTAGAACTCGGGCTGCAGGCACTTTTTGATCTTGTAGACCAAGCTGCTCCATGACCCTCGATCGGATGATGTTGGCCGAGCTACCTGGATCAATTAACACACATTTAACTCGAATTTTATTTACGAGTATAAATATTACTAGTGCATCATTGTGGGGCTGTACGATCCCTTCCGTATCCTCATCGTTGAAAGACAAGGTTCCTTCCGGTATGTAATCTCGTGTTCGTTTCTCCCTCGTGATGGACACTTTGGTGCACTTCAACATCGGCTTATAAGGGACATTGACCCCACCAATGATCATGTTAATTACGTGTTGAGGTTCTTCTTGTTTGGTATGTTTGTTAAAATCCCTATTCCTGAAATGATTCTTGGCTCGGTCGCTCAAGAATTCTCAAAGGTGTCCGCCGTTGAATAGTCGGGCTACTTCTTCTCTCAATTGTCAGCAATCCTCTGTTTTGTGGTAGTGAGTGCCGTGATATTTACATATATGGTTAGGATCCCTTTGGATTGGATCAGATTGTAGATGTTGAGGTCATTTGATATCTTTGATGCGTTCCACAGCTGATACAATGGCGGCAATATCGACATTAAAGTTGTATTCCGATAACCTCGGTGCTTCTTTAGGCCCGATGGACCTCTCGAAGTTGTTTTTGCTCATGATTCTCCATTTGCTCTGTCCTCGGTCACTTCTACTTTCTTTTCTCATAGAGTTTCGCCCGGACCCACTGCTTTTTCGATCTCCATTATACGGTTGGTATCGATCCTTGTTTGGTCTTGGTTCACGATCGATATCTCTCTTGACTCTGTCGATGTTTCTGACGGGATAGACAGACCTCGAAGGGGCCCCGAGTTAATCATCTTCCACTCTGATCTTCGATTGATACCGATTATGCACGTCAGCCCACGTAATGGCAAGATATTCTATCAGATATTCCATATAGCTTTAAATATTAAGCCCTTGGGTGAAAGCCTAAACGGCCTAATCATCAGAGAAAGGTGGTAGGTCCATTCGTTCCATTTGATATCGGGACATGAACTCTCTAAGCATCTCGTTATCCTTCTGTTTTACTTTGAAAAGGTCCAATTTCCTGGTCTCGACCTTGATGGCCCCGGCGTGTGCTTTCACAAAAGAATCCGCAAGCATAGAAAAAAAAATCAATAAATTAGGAGGCAAGTTGTGATACCATATCATAGCCCTTTTTACAGGGTCTCTCTGAACATTTTCAACAGGACAGACTCGATCTCATCATCCTCCAAGTCGTTCACTTTGATGGCACATATGTAAGAGGTTACATGCTCATTTGGGTCGTTCGTTCCGTTATACTTAGCAATCTCGGGCATGCAAAATTTCATAGGGATTAACTTCGGAGCTGCGCTCAGAGGAAAAGGTTTTTGTACGAACTTCTTGGAATCCAGGCCTTTCAATACTGGCGGTGCTCCTGCGATTTGGACTACCCTAGAGTTGTAGGTTTCCACCTTTTTGTCATTAGCTTCGATTTCTTCTCCCTCGATTCTATCTGCTTTGTCAGCTCTTTGAGCATCTTTATGATCTCGGGGCTAGCCCCCGATTCATGTTCACTTGAACTTTTTGCGATTGGTTCATCCCTGCGGGTGACTTCCCAGGGTGGATCCGGTTCGACCCTACTCGGTGCACGGCTTTCGTTCTGTAGCTGAGCTATTGCCGACTGATGAGCCAGCAGCATTTTGACGATCACCTGTAAACTAATCCCATCTCCTCCAATGTTTTGTGTGTTTTGAGTTGCCGATCGGGCTCCACCACAGATGCTATTCTCGGGGTCGGTAGGCACATTTGCGTCGATAGCCACATGTGAATTAGCGTCAATCGGACTCGCGGTCAAAATTCTCTTGGGATCAGTGGGCGGTACCTCGTCACCGGGCGCTATATTGTTATTTTCACCGTGATGGCCGGATTCATTGTCAACATGTAGGGATGCTGATTGGGAGTTCGACATTTTGAGTTATAATTAAAGACACTTCAAAGGGAAAGAGTAAAGTAGTGTGCTATGGAGATTTGTATCAAATAACTACTATTATCCTTAGCCCCATGGTGAGCGCCAAACTGTTTACCCTCAAAATTGAATAACAATTGAATTTATAAGTGGTTTTAAGGATACGTGATTTAACTTGATACAAAATGACAAATTAGATTTCAATTGAAATAAGTAATGGAAAATTAAATGCAAACCACATGAATTGAACAGTCTTAGCCCTGGAGAATTAATCACCCTCGAACAAGGTACTTCGATCGATATCAAGACAAAAAAATGAGAGCTTTAAAGAGAGTAGTAAAAACTTAAAGAGAATAATAATATATTGCTTTGGAGTGCGTGTTACAATGTGTCCAATGAATAATCAGACCCTCCTTTATATAGTAGAGGAGTCTTACTTTAGGTAAAATTCTATAAAAGGTAAAATATCTCTTGATTCATTGATTGTTGGTTCCTTATTGATTCGTGCCGAGATTCCCGCCATAATATCCGACCGGTCACAGATATTTCGGTCTTTTGTTGGTTATGCTAACAATGTTTCTTCAAGCTCGATCGGGGCTAAGGTCGACTCCGAGATTACTGACTTAATGTTCTCGAAGACAGGCATTTTGGCCCCGGGTTCTAGCTCGGTGGGACTCGGGGTCGATCTTCAGTCTTTGGTTTTCATGTTTCGATCCTAACCTGCCATGTTGTAGGCGAGCTTGATTCCGATCGTATACATAAATATAAATTATAAAGTCTCAAAACCAATTTCAAACACTAAAGTATAAATATGAAATTTATTTGCTTAGGAAAATGTAGAAGGCAAAGTAGAATCACAAGGATCATGTTTGAAATGTAGCTTAGACTTGCAATAAAAATAAAACTTAAATATCATCCTTTCATAAGAAGTTTCTAAAAAGAGAGATTATAGGCGCAAGGTGCCTCGAATTCAGGGGTGAACCCATGTAGGATTAAGAGGGTTCATGTAATGATCCGACTGGTCGTTTTGCTTTCTAGATCACCGTTCCCCTAATTAAGACTCCCCGTATGTGCTTTTACTGTTTTATGACTTGCGGGGATGGTAATATCGGGTTTGGAAGGGTTCGGGTTGAAATCGAAACACCTAGTTCCCTAATATCGTCTTAAAATGGTTAAATTTGACTTGAGTCAACGTTTTGAGTAAATGAACCCAGAACCGGGATTTGACTGTCCCAATAGTTTCATATGATTATTTTGGACTTGGGCGTATGTTCGGATCGGGTTTCGAATGACCCAAGAGCATTTCGACGTTTAATATGTGCATTGAAGGTTTTCAAGTTCCTTTAAGTTTGGTTTGGAGTCGGTTTTGGTGTTATCGAAGTCCGTTCAGGATTTGAGTCTAAGAATAGTTCTGTATGGTGATTTAAGACTTGCACGCAAAATTTGTTGCCGTTCCGGGTAGTTTAGGCATGATTCGGCGCATTTGTAGTTAGTTGGAAGAACATGAAGTTCATAAGTTGATTTGATTTGGTTTGGGGTGTAATCCTTAGTTTTGATGATTGTTTAAGTGTTCTGAGGGTTTGAATGTGTCCGTTTTATGATTACGAACTTGTTGGTATGTTTGGACGAGGCCCCCGGGGCCTCATGTGCTATTCAAACAATGTGCGGAACACTTTTGGACTTGGAAGAATTGCTTAAGCAGCAGGGGTTTTGGTGCCTTCGCACCTGCGAAGAATTGGCCGCAGGTGCGAAGCTGGGCTATGTGGTTTGAGTTCGTAGGTGCGGATATGGGGGGGCGCAGGTGCGCGAACGCAGAAGTGGTTAGTGGCCCACAGAAGCGGCTTGGAGTTGAAGGGGAAGTGGCGCAGGTGCGAGGGCTCGACCGCATCTTCGAGCCCGCGAATGCGAAGAAGGCGCCGCAGAAGTGGAAAGAGGACAACCAGGCATGGGTCGCAGGTGCGACAGGCTTTCCGCAGAAGCAAAAACCCGTCCGCAGAAGCGAAGGGAGGCAGCCCGGGCTAGGACCGCACCTACGATGGATTTTTCGCAGGTACGGCGTCGCAGGTGCGACATAAGGTCTGCAAAAGCGAAAATCGCAGGAGGTAGTGAGGTCCATTTAATCTCGGGACTTAGGCTTTTGGTTCATTTCTTTCACTTGTTGCGTGATTTTAGAGCCCTTGAAAGAGGGGTTTTCACTAGCACTTTGAGGTAAGTAATTTCTATGCAATAGGAGTTTAATACATGCATTTTAAGTAGATTCTTAACACATAAATTGTAGAAAATGTGGGTTTAGTTGAAAAACTTAGGTTTTGGTAAAAATGATATTTAACCACGAAAATAATTATTAAATTGGATAAAAATTATATATTTGCATTCGTGAGGTTATGAGTAACATTTATCTTCAAAAATTTCCGGAATTCGGGCACGTGGGCCCGAGGGTGAGTTTTAGGAATCTTCCAATTTGGGTTGGGTAATTTCTCTAATAGCTAAATTATGAACTTGTGAGTGTATATTGATTAATTTATATAATATTTGGTTAGATTTGGATTGTTTGGAACCAAGTTGAGGCTTTAGAGCGGATTTGTGGACTGGAAGTGAGCTTGAGAATGAGGTAAGTCTCTTGCCTAACCTTGTAAGAGGAAACTCATCCTCTTAGGTGTATCTTATTGTGTATTACTTGTGTGGGGAGCTACGTACGCACTAGGTGACAGAGTCCGTGAATAGCTATATTCCATGAGGTGTCGGGGTAGACGTATATCCACATCATGCCTTTAATTATACTATTGTGTTTATTATGCATATTAATCATCTTGAATAGAGCTGAGACTAGGGATTTAAAGTTGCAATTTTCGACTTAGATTTCTTATTTTTCGAAGAATTGAGAAATACTTAATAACTTTGAGAAATCCATGTCCTCTTGCATCGCAAGTACTTCCGCAAGCGAGGTAAACATCTATACTCTTGTGGGATCAGGCCGTTCACCTCGGCAGTACGATAACACTACTCTTATGGGAGCAGGCTGTTCGCCTCGGCAGTATAATAGATGCATCTATGGTTCGTGTTGTTCGAGCCTCGATAGTGTACACATTATTCTGGATCGGGCCGTACGACCTCGAAATAAATTGTGCCTGATAATGCTTGGAACCCGAATACACTTGATATTATTTTTATGACTTGAGAGGTTATGATTTATTTAATGGCGTAAAATTGTTGAAGTTAGCACGTATCAATTAGAGATTTTAAATTGACTTTCAGTTAAAGAACCATTTATTCATTTCTGGTTATTGTGTTATTATCATTATTCATGTGTTCCATGCCTATTTAGAATTTCTCTATTTTTATTATTGGCCCGTAGTAAGTGTCGATGTCGATCCCTCGTCACTACTTCTTCGAAGTTAGACTTGATACTTACTAGGTACATGTTATTTATGTACTCATGCTACACTTCTGCACTAATCGTGCAGAATCTGAGGCAGGTGCATCTGGCATTCATTCGGGTGCGCTCCCCCGATACCCTGAGGTATAGTGGTGAGCTACTCTCTGAGTCTGTTCTGCAGTACCCGCAGTCTCTCTTTTGTATTTACTTTTTGTCTATCTTATTTTAGACAGTAGCATAGGTGTTTTGTATATTCTACTATTTGCTCATACACTTGTGACATCGGGTCTTGAGAACATGCTAGTAGACACTTTGTGGTTTTGAGTATTTATTTCACCAAATTTGCTGTTTCATTAGTTTACACTTTAGTTTATTAAATCTTCCACTTCTTATTTACTTAATAAATAAAAATCAACTACTTTGAAAGTACTAAAATGAATAAATACATGGCTAGTTCATCGTTGGCTTGCCTAGTGGCGACATTGGGCACCATCACGTTGTATAGGGGAAATTGGGTCGTGACAGTTCATATGAACCTGCTTCGGCAAAAACTTTTGATAATTTATATAGGATAAATTCTGTAAATTATTGATATATAACATTTTTGAACCCACTTGACCGAAGATGATTCTGTGGAAAGATGGTCTAGCGGGTTCAAACTTCAGACAAAGTCGTGAGTTCAAAACTTGGTCGCATCACCCGGTCACTTTCATTTGCTTAGTTGCTTAGTTTTTTTGTTTGTCACTGTGTGTACTGCACAAGCGACGTGCATATCCAGTCAATACTAATAGCCTGTTGGGGCAAGCTTCTCCCCATCCCAAAAGTACTTTTTTTTCTCAAAAAATACTTTTTTTTCAACTTGAGGTGTTTGGCAAAGCTTTTTTGGGAAAAAAATGCTTTTGGGAAGAAAGGAGAAGCA
The DNA here is from genome assembly GCF_000390325.3 of Nicotiana tomentosiformis. Taxonomy (NCBI): domain Eukaryota; kingdom Viridiplantae; phylum Streptophyta; class Magnoliopsida; order Solanales; family Solanaceae; genus Nicotiana; species Nicotiana tomentosiformis. Next base: position 87,672,622 of record NC_090818.1, read on the forward strand.
ATTTAAGAGAAGCAGAAAAAAGTAGCTTCTCCCTAGAAGCAGAAGCAAAAGCAGTTTTGACTTTTCTTCTTACCAAGAATATCCTTAGAAAAATATGGTATATAGTAAAATAACCTTGCTTTTTTAATCCTAATACTTACAATTAGAGATTATATTATTGAACTCTCCTAATGTATTAATATTTTTTTTTATTTTTAGGATAGCTTTCTAATATATGGTGACATTTGGGATGAATGCTTTTATAGTTGTTAAATGATTTTTTGATATATTTTAATCATCTTGAAATAAATAAAGTACTTTTTAATTTTATTTTCATGTTTTACTTAAATAAAAAAAAAAAACTTAATTATTATCTTTAATAATGAATATTTGAGATTATTTATTTATTCATATAATATTAACTATTAAGTAAATCTCTTCATATCCTTATTCGTAATTTTATACTTAAAAGCACTTTTTGAAAAGCTTGGCCAAACACCAATTATTGCTCAAAAGTGCTTTTCGGATTGATTAGCCAAACACAATCTGCTTCTCTCCAAAAGTACTTTTTCGAAAAGCACTTTTAGAAAAAACACTTCTCAAAGTAAGCAGATTTTTCCAGCTTGGTCAAACATGCTATAAGGATTAAGAGCCTAATCAATAGCTATCCTTGTTAGTTGATTCTTCCTTTTCCTCGATGTGTTTTATTTTTTATCTCTATTTTTCTACTTTATTTTATTACATTTTACATTGATCTCTTTACTAAAATCCAACAAGAAATATTCTACAATCTATTTTACTTTATAAGGATCAAAGTTTTCTACAAAGTGAAATCCTACATTATCTTTGCTAAAATATGCAAGTGCAATCTTTGAAATTATTTATAATTTATTTGTTCAACTTAAATTGTTTATTTTACTTTACATTGAAATTGTTAGTTTACTTTATAAGCTCTCTTCTCTTATAATTTATATTACTTTAGTTTAAGTCATAACTTTTATTTTTCGTTGTTTTTCTTTATAAATTAGTGACTTTGTTCTTTATCAATAAGAAGAATATTTTAGATTTTGTCAAATTTCTAGAGTCTGGAAGGTTTCTAAATTTGGTAAATAGATTTTTAGTTGAAATGTAAAAAAGTGAAATTCTTTGGAGAAAATTTTTTAAATAAAAAATAGATGAATTGTTAACATTTTTAGTCAAAGTAAGTGGTCTTTGTTAAATATTTCAAATATGTTGCTCAACTTTTAAAAAATAAAATAAAAGGGATGTCACCACAACTTTTATAAATTATTCATTTTGTGGTAGTATTATGAGTATAATATAAAAAAGAGCACGGACAAATCTTATTTGCCAGTACCACCTTTATTATCGATTAGCGTTATTGAACCCGCTTGCTTAAAATTTTGGGTCTGACGATGTTCGTATCATAAGATTCTTATTGGCATCTGATGCAATAACATGCAGCGCCCTTTTGGCTAGCATACTTAACTTTTTACACTACAATCATGCATGAAGAACAAATCAAAATATTGTGTTACCTGTCTATACATTTAATAGCTCAGTTATCTTATGTTTTATTTTTGCTGTATGTTGTAACGACCCGACCTGTCATTTTGAGATTTATCGCATCGTTAGGTAGTTTGAAGTCTTGAGTAGTTTCACTTCATGTATTATAACTTGTACGCATGGTCAGAATTGAATTTCGGGAAGTTCGGAGTTGATTCGGATAGAAAATTCTCATTTCGGAAGCTTTAAGTTGTTGGAAGAGTTGAATAAGGTTTGACTTTTGAGTAAACGATCTCAGAATCGGGATTTGAAGGTTCCAATAGGTTCGTATGATGATTCTGGACTTGGGTGTATGTTCGGTTTAAGTATCGGGTCGCCCGGGAGCATTTCAGCGCTTATTTTGAAGGTTTTAGAGTTTCCTAAGTTTGGTTTGAAGTGGACTTTAATGTTATCGATGTACGTTTGAGGGTTTGAGCCTAGGAATAGGTTCGTATTGGGATTTGTTACTTGCACGCAAAATTTGGCATAATTCATGGATGTTTAAGCATAATTCGGACGCGTTCGGCAAAATTGGAATGTTTGAAATCTCAAATAAAGGTTTTGGTTGTCCATTCATAGTTTTGATGTTGTTTGGCATGATTTGAGGCTTCGACTAAGTCTGTAATGTGTTTTGGGTTGTGATGGTACATTTGGATGGGGTCCCGGGGGCCTCGGGTTTGAAACGGATTGAAACTTGAAATTGAGGACATGTTGTTTCTGTTGAAGTATGGTTTCATCGCACATGCGGAAGGAGAGGCCGCAGGTGCGGTCACACAGGTGCGTCGGGGGCCATTTCATGTACGATTTAGGTGGCAGGGACATGGGAGCGCAGGTGCAAGGAAAATTCCGCAGCTGCAAAGTAGTAGATGCGGAGGAGTGATCGCATAAGCGGAAGGAGCTGGGCAAGACTGGAGTCGCAGAAACGGAAGGGCTCTGCATGTGCAAGTGCGCATGAGCAAAGGTTGGACCGAAGAAGCGGTCGCGCAGGAGCGGAATTGGGTCCGCAGAAGTGAGTTTGCCTGGGCTTAGGGAGAACCGCATATGCGATGGATTTGTCCGCAGGTGCGACTAATGGTCCGCTGGTTCGAAAGTCGCTAGGCAGTGGTGCTTTTAAATCGAGGATTAGCTCTCATTTCTCTCATTTTTCTCTTGGCCGAATTTGGGGAGCTATTTTGAGGGGGGGTTTCATCATGCAATGCAAGGTAAGTAATTTCCCACTTGTTTTAAGCTAAATATATGGCTTATATGTGGATTTAAGGATAGAAATTTATGGAAATTATGGAATTTTAGTAGGAAACCTAGAAATCGGTATTTTTGGATTTTTACCACGAAATTTGATATGGAATTAGGAATGACTTTTTTTTTATTAAACTCAAATTGTATTAATCAAAAAGTATATATGTACATAGCCAAGTAGTTGCTCACCAGCTACTATCCAGAATCTAAATCTAGTCCTAGATTACACATTGCATTCACACCTACTACAAATCTAGGCATTGCTCCAAACAACCTGGGAAACAGAAGATACACAGTTCATTACATATAAAGGGATTAAGCAAATCTATCTAAGCTATGTAATGTCTGTTGCCATGATGAGCGTCTTCTGCCTCTAGTGTGCACATGTAGGATAATTTCCCTGCAGATTTTGTGTTCCTCAAAGATGCGTTGCTCAAATCTAATCATGTTCCTTTCCCTCCATATACTGTATATTAGAATAGCAAATACATAGCTAGCGGTTGCAGCTCTGCCTGTCTTCTTTCTAGCCATTTTGCATGCCCAGGTAAGCTCCTCTTTCCATCCATTGATGTTCCTTTTCATGCCTAACCATACCAATAATCTGGTCTATATTCTGCTAGTTACTGGGCATTCAAAGAATAGGTGCTGCAGTGTTTCAGTAGTAGCGTTGCAAAAAGCACAATCCTGAGGTACCTGTATTCCTATTTTATTTAGTCTATCCACTATAGATAATCTTTCATGTGCAGCCAACCATAATATGAACTTGAATCTGGGGTGAAGGCTTGTCTGTAAGACTATGCTCTTCCAGGGGACTTTCTGATACTAGGTCATCAATATAAGATAAGCCTGCTTAATTAAAAATTGTTCTTGCACCTGCAATATCTTCAGTCGATCAATCAAGGATCACTGCATGGGCTGCCTCTGCAAGTTCTCCCTTGTATCTATGATTTTCATGATTACCCAAGATGCAGTCTTAGGTGTAGGCATGTGCTCCAAGTCCTGTTTTTTGATATAGTAGTTATGAACCCATTTTATCCACAAGCAGTCTTTTTTTATTGCAACCGCCCATAATTGCTTTATCACAACAGCTTTGTTCCAAATTCATAGGTTTATGACATTCAAGCCCCCTACAGATTGGGGCATACAGACCTTTTCCCAAGATATCAATGCTTTTTTGTGATGGATGCTTCACCAGTCCATAAGAATGATCTATATACTGTATCAATCATCTTCATAACCTTCTTGGGAAGAATGAATATCTGTGCCCAGTAGGTTTGAATGCCAAACAACACTGTTTTTATCAGTTGTAGTCTGCCAGAGTATGAAAGTAACCTTGCAGACCAACAACTTACTCATGTTGTAATCTTCTCAATTAAGGGCAGACATTGTTGCGAAGTTAATGTTTTTAATGACAATGGTACTCCTAAATATCTGAAAGGAAGAGTACCCTCATCAAACCCCAGTTAGTTCAGTATATCCTGCTTTTCACTGATCCCTGGCATTTTATATGGTATTCCTTATCCGTTTGGTACTGGCACTTTATACATCTGAATTGTTGAGGTAGAATATGAGACTGTGAAATTCATACCTTTAAAAGAAATTTTTGGAAGATTATGTAACTTATAGAATTACCCCATTATTGTTGTGTGCTTCATATCTGCTTATGATTTATTATATTGCTCTATTGGACCTCTAGTAAGTGTCGATGTCGACCCCTCGTGTCTACTTCTCCAGGGTTAGGCTAGATACTTACTGGGTATGCATTGATTTTCTTACTCATGCTACACTTCTGCACTAAATGTGCAGGATCTGACAGGTATAATTGGTGGTTATCTTGGCGCGGAGGTACAGCTGCTGAGGAGACTTTATGGTGAGCTGCATTCCAGGCTACGTATCGCAGCCCACAGAGTCTCCATCATACTATTTTCTTTATCCTATCTTATTTACATTCCGGACAGATGTTGTATTATTTTTGTACTATTTAGTAAATGCTCATGCACTTGTGACACCGGGTTTTGGGATATTCTAGATGTTGGATGTAATTCTGTTTTGTATTTACACACTTTTATTATCCAGTCTACTTAAAGAGTTAGTTTCCATGATTTTATATGTTGATTTCTTTATCTAATAAATTCATGATTTCAAAAATAATAAAATGCACAATTAAGTCAGTAGTTCACCGTTGGCTTGTCAAACGGCGACGTTGGGCGCCATCACGGCCTATATTGAGTTTTGGGTCATGACAGCTTGGTATTAGAGCTCTAGGTTTACTTGAGTCTCACGAGTCATGAGCAAGTCTAGTAGAGTCTTGTGGATCGGTACGGAGACGTCTGTACTTATCTTCGATAGGCTACAAGGTTGTTAGGAGCACATCCCTTCTTGATTCCTCTTCGTTCGGTTTGATTCCATTGGAGCTTATGCCTTTATTTTTGTCCTACTCAATCTTATGCGACATGGAGCGCTTTTTATTAAGTGATCATCGAGGAGTATTAGTGGTATTACAAATGTGGTGCAAGATGTTTCTCCCTGAGTATTCGGGCAGGCTATTATTGTCGCCTTGCGGAAAGGTGTCCTGTCATTCCAGCCTAGTATTTGTATTTCCTATGGTTTCGAGGCTATGCACAGATTATTATGATATTCATGAGTAGTTATTGCGTAGTGTTTGTGTGATGGTAGGGTGCCTATTTATGTGTCGAGGCAGTAAATGACTCGAAAGGAGGATTTTTCAGTGTATGGTTCAGAGGTTCGGCATTTAATTCTAGTGGAGAAGAGGCAATCGGACTATGGATGTTCAGGCTTTGGTTGATGGAGTAACGAGACTTGATATTTTTGAGCGGGGTGGAATTCTCGATTGTGATGTGGTGTCGTCGTCCTTGTTGAACGCATTAAGGCTCGCCGGTGTTATGGTCTTCTTGATTTGCCTTCGGGGCAGGGTGTGGTGAAATAATGTCTAAGAAGCGGTTGTCAAAGATGGAGGTGTGTAGCGGTTTCAGAATCGAATGGGTGTTTCGAATGCCAATGGCTCGAGAAAGATGACCTTCGAGGAGAATTAGAGTTGGAAGCAATTTATTAGTTTAGGTGCTACAGAGATGGATTTTGATTTGATGCAACATTTGGGTAATGAAGGATGAAGAAGGACATGACGGGAGGTGTCTCGCGGTAGTTGAATTACTATCAGGTCAAGTATGAAAAGAAGAGGTCGAGAAGTTGCTTAAAGAATATGGTTTAACCGAAGTAGGAGTGACAGAGTAGCATATGGATTCTATGGTAGGATAGCCACATGCCTTGAGAAAAGTTTAGAGCTATTTGGGAATCATGGTGGACAATGACTAGGTCTATGGATTTTATTTGGAATGGTGGCTACTGTGCTGACGAAGGTTGAATATGATAGAAAGAAGTTTGCTTGGAGTGTTTAGAGGGGTAAGAGCTTGTTTAGCGTTATGGGATACGACGTGACTTTGAGTTTGGAAGGTATTGTCGAACTTTTAGTTGATGTCAATGGGGAATGAACAGACTTGTACAACCGGTGGACGAGCATGGGCTTAGGAGGGTTTACTGATTTCGTAGTAGTGGTACCTAGTGCAGCATCGTTGTAAGATGTCTGTATGGAATTCCATATGTGGGCTATCTCCTGTGGGAAGGTTAGCGGTTATGTGATTTTGATGAAGTTTCTACGAAGAGTTCTACTTACTACTCCGCATAAGGTCGAATATGCGATTGTGGCTGATAATTCGGAATGTTCATGAAAGTTTAACAATGGATTTCGAGAAATTTGGCGGTTACAGGTGCAAGATCATGGTAAGTTGAGAAGTATGAATCTTTGTGGGTTCTAAATTTATGTGATTGTAGCTTAAAGTTAAGTGAGGGAGCCCACCGTCTATGATTGGATCGTGTGGTTGTATGCTTTTGTGATTTCTGGTTATCGGTGCATCGGTAGATTATTTATGACTAAGAAAAGAAAATATCAGGGGTAATTCGAGCAAAGAACTTGATGAATGTGTGCAATATTTTGCCTTATTGACTCATGTGCAATTTTTGGGAAGACTCAGAGTTTAAGCTTATTGTGAATGTGATGTACAAGGAAAAAGAATTAATCTGGTTGCTTCTTTGGGAGTGTTCATATGCTAACATAGGGATGTAGTTTGATTATATTTGGGACTAGGTCAGAGTGGGTGACTCTCAATAGTGGTTATAATGGGTTCAAGGATGTAAGCGCGGTGTCTAATAATTTTGGGTTTGTTGTGTGGCCGAAGATCGGGATTTTGTAGCAGAGTGTGAAAAATACTTAGGGTATGTTATCATCGGGTCTGCGGGGGAGTATTGGAGAAATGGAAGAAATAATTTTGGATTCGCGAAAGGTCCTTCAGAATTGGTGTACCGGTTGGAGATGTTATTGTGCCCATGAGGAGGGTATGAGATGGTTCATGGGTATCGAGATGATGTGGTCTCGTGATTCAAGTCACTCGGGATAAGTGCTGATTGAGTTCGTTATGTTTTTGAATGGAGCTATTAATATTTCTAAGGCAAGTCAAGAGTAAATTGGAAGAAGTTGGGTCAGTTAGTAATGGTTTGTATCAACATGATTGTGACAATGATCAGTTCCTTCGGCATGTTAGTTATACAGGTGGTTTCTGGTTGTACGTGCGGGCTTGACAGCCACTATAATTTGATTGATTTGGGAGGAATTTGATTCAAATAGCCTTGTTATGTGTAAATGGATCCCGGAAGAATTATGGCAGTTTAGACCACAACTTGAGGTTTGTATTTTATGCAGTTATGGGAATTTAGTTGTGTGTTGAAATGGTTCTTCTGAAATGAGTTAAGTGAAAGGAGTATAGCCAATGAAGTGTTTATTCAACTAGTAGTACAGAGGTTATGATAAATTCTTGTACTCTCGCATTGCGGCATGATAGGTGCAGTGAGCGGCATGGGAATTGGAAGTTGAGGATCAAGGTTGCTGCTCGGTGTTGATAAGAATGTGATGAGCTCAGATTAGCAGGGAAGAATTCAGATGTTCAGAGTAAGCTGGCGTTTTCTTTAGTGTCACCTGAGGACGGTGTCCTATGTAAGAGGCTTTGTGTATTGATTTGCAGAATCTTGATTTGCTTTACAGAATTAGTACTGTTGGTGGTATGGATGTGCGGACTTGGATACCTGGTGCAGAAGGTCGTGGGAGCGTATCCCACGGGGAGATTTTTATAAGTGTTACATGTTAGTCACTTAATTGTTAAGGATTGAAACCAAGTATGGAGATTTTGGTACTATCGCTAATGTGAGAGTTTATGCCTGAAAGGCACTCTAGTCATTTGGTTGTGGATTGTGGGAGTTTATTCCGGATTGGACGGCTGCTCGTGTGTGTCACGAATAGGGCCATTATGGATCCTTGAAAGGTTGTTGGCCCAGTATGGTATGATCAGAATCGGTTTGAGGTCCATTGGTGGGTCTAATGTGAATGTGTGCTCTACGTCTAGTCGGATATGTTCATTCGTCATAGCATTGCTTACAGAGGAGTTTTTGGGCATTGGATGTTATTCCCGTCGTCAGCTATTCTATGTAATACTCTATTGTGACAGGTGGGTTGTAAGACACATTGATTATTCGCACATGTATTGTGATCCTATGTATTTTGTGGTGTTATATGAGCAGGATGGCTCTCGAGATACAGGTCATTTATTGCTCTTTAGTTGTGCTTGAGGTTTTTTAGCGTATGGCGCTATCCGTCTCCCCAGGGTTGTATTATGCACTTGGCGTGCTTGTGGTTGAAATTTGAGCATTCATAAGTATAAGCATTGCGTCTTGATGGGTGTTTACTTACTGATTGTTGTGTGGATTGGGTGGCACGCCTCCACCGGTATATTGTTGGATCAGGTGGCACGCCGCCACCGGTATGTTATGTGGATCAGGTTGCATGCCGCAATGATGTCATATTCGGACCGGGTTGCATGCCGCAACAATGTCATAGTTGGATCGGGTTGCACGCCGCAACAATGAGATTTTAAGTATGGTTCCTTATACTTATTTGTGTGCCTTGTTTCTTATCTCCGAGATGGAACCATAATATCGGCTTGGCCGTTTCATTCGTTATGCGGGGTGGGTAATTACTTGCCAGAGTTCATTTGTCATTATGAATCATATTCGGGTTGTAGCTTGTTGGCACATTGATGGTATCATATAAGATTTTAGATGGTGTTTGAGGTGGCTTATAACCCTAGCAGCCTGTACTGGGTGAGACAGGATTATTGGACCTGAGATCAGTGCGATCAAAGTTAAGTAGGGTATATTAAAGAGAAAATATCGTTATTCAGTTTAGAATGAGGTAATGGTGCTTGTTAGGTGAAGAGACCCCATGATTTATTGTTTTGGTAGGAGGTTATGAGTTTCTACACATCTCTTTCGTCGTGGCGGTATTGTGATAGTCGGAATATGGCTTACATGTGTTATGAGGCGTATTACGGGCATCAGATTCGTGAAATTGCAGCTATTATGGTCGGATGATGTTATTTTGGGCAAGTGAATCATACGGTGCATGGTGTGAATTCAGCAAAGGTGTATGATCATGTTTTGGTACAGTGTGTAGTGATTGATATGGTGTTCATATGTTAGAATCAGGTATTGTAAAAGAATTCGGAGGATAGAATTTGGTTTTAATGCTTATTGACTAAATAAAAGGAAGATCTTCAGCCTGGCTCGAGCTAATTTGCTCAAGTGGGTTGTCGTGGCACGGGTAGGTGCACACGGTGTTGAACAATGATTTTGGGGCATCTCCGGAGCAGTTCTTAGCACGTTCGAGGACAAACATATGTTTAAGTGGGGGAAATATAACGACCCGACCGGATGTTTTGAGCTCTAACGCGTCATTCAGCGGTTTGAGGCCTTGAATAGCTTCACTTCATGTATTATGACTTGTACCCGTAGTCGAAATTGAATTTCGGGAAGTTCGAAGTTGATTTGGATGGAAATTTCTCTTTTCAGAAGCTTTAAGTTTGAAGAGTTGACTAAGGTTTGACTTTTGAGTAAACAATCTCGGAATTGGGATTTGAAGGTTCCAATAGGTTTGTATGATGATTATGGACTTGGGTGTATGTTCGGGTTGAGTATCGGGTCGCCTAGGAGCATTTCTGCGCTTATTGTGTAAAGTTAACATTTTGAAGGTTTTAGAGTTTCCTAAGTTTGGTTTGAAGTGGACTTTGGTGTTATCGATGTTTGTTTGGGGTTCCGATCCTGGAAATAGGTTCGTATCGGGATTTATTACTTTCACGCAAAATTTGGCATAATTCACGGATGTTTAAGCCTAATTCGGACGCGTTTGATGAAGTTGGAATGTTTGAAAGTTAAAAAAAGGTTTTGATCGTTGATTTGAAGTTTTGATGTTGTTTGGCGTGATTTGAGGGAGAACCGCACCTGCGATGTATTTGTCTGCAGGTGCGGCTAATGGTCCACTGGTTCGAAAGTCGCTGGGCGGTGGTGCTTTTAAATCAAGGATTAGCTCTCATTTCTCTCATTTTTCTCTTGGGTGGCCGAATTTGGGGAGCTATTTTGAGGGGGGTTTTCATCATGGAATGCAAGGTAAGTAATTTCCCACTTGTTGTAAGGTAAATATATGGTTTATATGTGGATTTAAGGATGGAAATTTATGGAAATTTGGAATTTTGGTAGGAAACATAGAAATTGGTATTTTGGATTTTTACCACGAAATTGGATATGAAATTAGGAATGAATTATATATTTGAGTTCGTGGTGTTATGGGTAAAGTTTATCTTCAAAAGATTTTCGGAATCCGAGCGCGTGGGCCCGAGGGTTGACTTTATTGACTTTTCAAGCGGAGTTGAGAATCATTATAAATTGTTAAAATTATATGCATTGGAGTATATTTTGATTGAGTTGTACATTGTTTGACTAGTTTCAGATCGTTTGGCTTTGAATTGAAGAGTTTGAGGGGCGTTGGAGCCGGTTATGAAACTTTGGAGCGAGGTAAGTCTCCTGTCTAACCTTGTGATAGGGAAACTACCCCCTAGGTGATGTAATTGTTATGTGTTACTAGTTGTGGGTGCTATGTACACACGAGATGACGAGAGTCCGTACGTAGCTAAATCATGGTTATGTCCAGGTAGACTTAAGACTTTATCAGGTAATATTTGAATTATTTGAACTCATTCTTCTAGCTTAATTAATTGAATTTATAATTGAATCGATTTAGAAATAAATATATATACTAGGCTGAACCTTATCACCTTGAGTTGTTGGCAAGTTATTTGAGAAACGGTAAAGGTTATATTCACTTTGTGCTCATGTACCGTATTGTAAGCTCGCGTCTCGTAATTTGATGATTTCCTTCCTTTCTTGTGGAGTGGGCCGAACACATCGACAGTATAATAGATGCATCTATGGTTCGTATCGATCGACCCTTGGTAGTGTACACATTATTCTGGACCTGGCCGTACGATCTCGACATAATCGTGTGTTCTTTTGCTGGCAGTCTGAATATTCACGAGATTATCTTTCCACTGATGCCTGGCATTTTATATGGTATTCCTAATCCATTTGGTACTGGCACTTGATACATCTGAGTTTGTTTAACTGCCTATAATCAATGCGCATCCGCATAGTACCATCCTCCTTCTTCACAAACACCACCGGTGCACCCCAAGGTGACACACTAGGCCTAATGAACCCCTTATCAAGAAGCTCCTGAAGCTGCTTTTTCAATTCCTTCAACTCTTCTGGTGACATACGATACAAAAGAATAGAAATGGGTTGAGTGTCCGACATTAAGTCAATTCCAAAATCAATGTCCCTGTCGGGTGGCATGCCCGACAAGTCTGCAGGAAATACATCTGGAAAGTCTCGCACCACTAGAATATAATAAATGGTAGGAGTAACAGCACCAACATCCCTCACAAAGCCCAAATATGCCAAACATCCCTTCCCAACCATCCGTTGGGCCTTCAAAAATGAGATAACTCTACCGGGAACATAGTTCAGAGAACCTCTCCACTTAATCATAGTCAATCCCAGCATCGCCAATGCCACGGTCTTAGCGTGACAATCCAGAATAGCATGACATGGTGACAACCAATCCATGCCTAGAATCACGTCAAAATCACCCATACTAAGCAGTAAGAGATCAACTCTCGTCTCTAATCCCACAATAGTCACCACACACGGCCGATACACACTGTCCATAACAATAGAATCACCCACCAGCATAGAAACACGATCAGGCACAACAAAGAAATCACGAGGCATATCCAAATAACGAGCAAGTTACGATGATACATATGAATAAGTGCAACCATGGTCAAATAATATATAAGCATCCTTGTGGAACACTAAAACAATACATGTGATCACTGCGTCTGAAGCAACGGCCTCTATCCTGGCAGAAAAAGCATAGCATCGAGTTGACCACCGCCTGATCGGCCTCCCCCTCTAGGGCGACCTCGAGCTGCCTGAGCAGGTGGTGAAGTAACTGGACGAGCACTGTATGAACTCTGAGCTAGAAGGGCACTGCAAGATGACTAACATGGACGAGCACTGTATGAACCATGGCTAGTTGATGCACCATGATGAACCGGACGAGCCATCTGAGCGGGCTTACAAGGATGACCCCTGCTGTGGTGGGGCTATCCTCCAGATGAGGCACTGCTGAAACCCCATGAACCACGAGGCCTCTTATCCTCACTCTCCTCACACTCCTGACTAAGAACCTGCTTTAGGTGTCTAGCAATATCAACCACCTTATTAAACCTCGCACCCGACGCAATCTCCCGAGTCACGACGAAGCGCAAGCCATAGTTGAGGCCATCAATGAACCTCCTAATCCTCTCCCTCTTAGTGGGAACTAACCATACTGCATGACGAGCCAATTCTGAAAATCTCATCTCATACTTGGTCACCGTTGCCCTAAATCACACACGCAGGTATACGCGGTCGATCAAGTAATAAAGAGCGAGTAGAGTATCGTTCCCACGAGGACTTCTGATCAATTATCATCTAAATCAAGAAATTTGTAATTTATCGAGTCAAGAACAATTTCAAGGTGATTTTTGTTTAATTAATTCTACAAACTAGAGTTGCGATTAAAAGAACTAATTAACTAGCACACTTAGCATGAAGGGTTGAATTTAATGAGAAATAATATTCCAGGGTCATGGTTATGTAACAATCCTGTCGAATTCTTCAATTAACTTGACTTATTAATTTATCTGGGTTATTAACTAGCAAGAACAATAATACTCGTATAAATTTGAAGACTTCTACTCGCCTATTCAATATATTCTAACCCCTATATTCCTATGAGATTAGAGATAAAAAGAACACATTAATAATATCTTGCAGAATTAGCTAAGCACGACACATAGGTATATTTCTATCCATATGCGCAAATCAATTCCCTAATGACTAGGTTCAAGATCGCGCTCTATTCAATCCTACTGCAATCAAGAATTACCTCTTTCAAGTTTAACTCAAGATTCATATATAGTATCTCACTGTTAGCTAGGCAGTAAAATAATTAGGCTCAGGATATGAATAAATAACCCAATATGATTAATTAACTTCTCAAATCAATATTCGAATATCAACATTCATGTAAAATCATAACCCTATAATGAACTAGTTTAGCCACGCATAGTCATGGTAGTGTTGATACCTCATTTTGCCCTCATATTTTTCAAATACATATATACTTTCAAAATAGCATATTTGCATCATTATTTAGTTTATAAACCTATACAAGTATTTTCTATATTTTTTCCATAATTTGTAGAGCTTTAAATTAATTTTTTCCTTATATTCTAATTATAGATAAAATCCTTTAAATTATTTTTTGTGATGACTTAGTTGCTTAAAATAATTTTTTTCACCTATAATATATGTTTCAAACATTTTATTTTATTCCATATAATTACATTAGCATTTTTAAGCTATTTATCTAATTTTGCAATAATGGCCTATATTCTACAAATAATTATGTTTATTATATTATTTATGCCAAAGTATTATTTTATATTATTTATTTTTATTTAATTTTCAAGGGTTTCAAGAACTGGCCCAAAACAGGCTAATATTCGGACCAAATTTTGGCCCAAACCATTAGCCCAACACCCCAATTACCCAAAGCCCAACACCAGCGACCAAATACCCTATACCCGTCCATTAACCCGACCCAGCTCTTTTAAAATCCTGGCCGTTGATCTCTAAGATCAACGGCCCACAATCAATCCCCCATATTATTATCCTAACCCCTAACCTTAATCCCCATTCCCTCTTGAACCGATGCCCTAAAATCCTCTCCCCTCTCTCCTACCGAAACCCTAGCCGCCCTTTCAATCTTCTCCAAATCCATCTCAATCATGGATTCCTTCCATGATTCTCTTGCCTTTTATATGTTACTTCAGTATTATTTGCAAGACTATGGTGTTACATAGTACTTGCCCCAATTTTGGAAAGTACCATTCCTCAAATCGGATTCCACCGCCTTCAACCTTTGAGATTTAGACGATATTTTGTCTATATGCACTCACTATCAGGCTATATGGTCTGATTCAGTGAGATTTTCGACCATCTGTGCTTTCCTTTTGAACTAAGGTTCGAGATTTTCCTTTATTCTTTACTGATTTTCGATTGATACTCTTCCCTTTCTCGTGTTTGACCGATATTTTTCTTATTTCTGTTTAACCCACCGTATTTCCCTATTTTTACTTTTATTTGCCCTAAGACTGACTTTAATTGATTTTCGTATGATATTTTCCTTATTCTCTATTCAATCTATTGCATTCCCTTATTTTAAGTGTTATTTTCATGTTATGTTTCCCTATTCTCTGTTTAATTTACTAAACTTTCTATTCTATGTATTATTTGCCCTAAATTGACTCTAATTGATTCTGGCATGCCATATTTTTCTTATTCTGTGTTTAATTTACTGTCTTTCCCTATTTTATGTGTTAAATCTGCTACTATATATACCCCTCCCCTAAAACCCCTTGAACAGACCTTTTGAATATCCTGATTCCTGCTACTGTTTTCACTACTCTCTTCTCTCACTCACTCACTATTACACTTAAACACTCTCTAATTTATTGAACAATCTCCTCCGGTGCAAGCACTGCTCGGAGCCCATTCTCGAGGCTCTTGTGAACTTTGAAGCATCAGGGATTTGGGGTTTTTGCTATTACACTCTTCATTCTTTGATTCTGCTACTAGTTAGAGTCTAAACTCTTGCAATGTTCAATTTCCCTCCTTCTTTTGCAATATGTATTTGGACTTGCATGAGCATGATTCAACTATGATAATGTTCAATATTTTGATGTCAGTTTGTGTTAAATAAACGCATGAGATAACCTACTGTTTGTGTTATGCTTCTCTATGATTTGCACTCTGTGATATCTTGTCTTCTGAGATGGGTTCTGTACCCTGTAGCATCTTAACATGTTTAGTTTTGGACTTCAATAGCAGTCCACTTCAACATGAGCTTGACTATTGTGATTGTATGCTGTTAAGTTACCAATTTCTGCATATTGTGTTTAGATATTACCCTAACTCTATGAAAATCCCCCCTTTACTTGAATGAACCTTCTGGTACTGAGTTCTGTGTATATTGGAATGCTCTTTGTGTATTAGCCCTAACTCTATGGAATGCTGCCCTAAAATCTGCTCTAAACTTGTTTCATGCTATCATGATTTTCTATAAGACAAACACTCTATTTTCTATTGACTAGGACTTTGCTCCTACGCTAATACTTTTCCAGTATGCCTTGGTTTATTTGCTATTATATCCTTTCTGTGATTATCAATATGTGTATCCCTCCATCATGGCTAAGTATTGATTAAAATGGCATTAGGTTAGACTTAACTTAATTTAGACCCTTAGGTTTCAACCAGTTCAACTTCATGCAACCTATGTATATCTGCAAACCTGTTTCTTCTCCTAATTCCTATGATGGTTGTCTATGTGATACTTTAGCTATGTGAACCTTGCTGAATATACTAGGCTACTTGACCAATTGTGTTGTATGCTCAGTCTGGTGATTTCTGTCCACTCTCCTTTCTTGTTACTCTGATATTCTAAATTCCTATTCTTAAGGCTACCTAGGTTCTATTATTGGCCTCCCTAGTGTGAGCACTGCTCGGGGTCCAATTGAGGCCCTTGTGAACTCTGACACACTAGGGCTTGGTCCTAGTCATTCCTTTAACCTCCAAAACTATCCCTAATACTCTACTTCCCTATCATGTATTGTGTTCTATATTGGTTGTTCCAAGTGGTGCAACACTTGGTGCTGTGGCTTATTGAAAGGGGTCTGAACTCCCCTATGGATCTGTGATCGTATGGTTCTTTATTGAAGGCCTAAAGTTTGCTATGACAGAAGTAACAATGTCCCAGTAAGGCTGGGTATCTAGTTATTTTATTTGGGCCTATTATAGGCCTGTCTACTGTTATCTAGTATTGTTATGTTATTCATTATTGGGCCTGTAATAATATCCTTTGTATAAACGATTGGGGTTGTTAGTAAAAGGGTATGAGGTAGATCCTAATGTTAATATGCGATGGGTAGATAACATGCCTATAGGATTGAATGATGCATTTGCTTTATGTTGTTCATTCTCTATGCACACTGTAGAAATCATGCCATTAGGAAAAATCACACACTTGCACTACTTGATTATTAGCAAAGCATGAGCTCAAATCCTCAATATCTTTGTCTCTATATGTTGTTAGAAAACCTACCCGTAGGAGATAAATATCGTTGAATTTTTCGTTAATTTGCATTACTGCAGCATATCCACTAGAGATCATGCCTATAAGACTCTGATCACCTCATTTGTCATTGCATCGCATGATTCACCTAGAAAACCTGCCTATAATGTTAAACAATAAAATCAGGTTCTCAAGTGCTAATCATTAGAAATCCTGCCTATAGGATGCCACTGTTCGC
Source organism: Nicotiana tomentosiformis (assembly GCF_000390325.3). NCBI lineage: Eukaryota > Viridiplantae > Streptophyta > Magnoliopsida > Solanales > Solanaceae > Nicotiana > Nicotiana tomentosiformis. The sequence goes on from NC_090818.1 coordinate 87,689,316, forward strand.
CTTAATAACTAGTAATGATGCCCTTTCAATACTGATAATCCCTCACTTAGGCCGTTACTAAAAGCTTGAGTAATTCTGAGTTTCTACTCAATCTATTACATAAATCACCTAGGTGCAACATCTACAGGACTAATAATTGGGAATCTGCAATTTCAATAATCAGTGTGCAACAGCCTTTATAATCCTGTCTATGAACAACGCTGGTTCCTGAAACTGCTTGCATGCCTTGATGCCTTATCACATAGAAATCATATCTGTAGGGATTTAAGTTCCTTAATTCTGAACTGCCTAACATGAAAAACCTGTTTCGCGTGCATTTGTTGTTTAAGTGTGGAGGCTAACTTGAGCCCTTGACTGCCTATATGTGAAGTCCAATGTGTTTTGTATATCGCCTAGTTTTGACATTTCCGAGAATCCTAAGTGAGGTCTAGAACCATCCAAAGTAAAGGTCCAATACCTCCTGGACCATAGGTATGGGACCGGTAGTGCACGCATAGGGTACAACCTATAATTGAATTAAAACGCCTTTAGGTAACAACTTTAACATAGTAATCGGGTAGCAGGAGATGATAGTCTGTGCCCGCTGAATAATATGAGTAACACCCCATCTTGAGGGAGTTATAAAGTATTATTTATGTTGCACAGGGTGATCCTTTAGGCTAAAAAACTTAGGACCCCCCTCCTCTTTATATGTTGTTATTAGATCTAAATAGTTATATTCCTATATTCGCACTAAGATCTGTATTAATCATGTTGTAATAAAATTCTTTGACTTCTGAATTCCCTTTGTTTACTTGATCACCTAGCTTAATCGTAATCCACATAATCTTACGACGAAAAGGTACATTGGATATTTGAATGGTTCCCTAGCAGCGAGTTCATCATCAGGTCAAAAGAAACCACTCATTTAGTGCTGATCAGGTTAAGAGGAATCTATCCTTATGCTCCTATAAGGGTAATGAGGCAAGCGGGAAGAAAGCATGTTATACCTCGAGTTTCCAACATGGTCCAGTACAAAGTAGACTTTAAAGGGAACATTATTCCGTTCAAGTTCGAGGCACAACATATGTGGAATCAGAAGGTCATTGTAGAGAAAGACACTATCGAGCCAGATAGGTACCGTGCCGGCCATAAATACTTCTACCCATCATGGTTGGTAGATGATATAGAGGGAGATGTCAAGCCAAGGATTAATCTAAAAAATAGGGTTATAGATGAAGCTGCTGAAGCACAAGTCAAGTATAGGATGCTGTGCAAGAGGGTTTTCGAGTCTGAAGCTAGGCATTTGGAACATCACAAAGTGGATATGGAAGCAATCAACGAATGGAAAGAAATTGCTACTAAATCAACAGAAAGATTGGAATATTTGGAGCAAGGGAAGATGAGGAAGAGGCTCTCGGATTGTCCGAATACAGAAGGCAATGAGGGAGGGCATCTAGCAAGGGCTTACCTACTAGTGGACATGCACGACCTGGGGAACTTGATTGATAGGTCCAAGAAGGCCAAGCATGGAGAAGGTCCTTCTGGGGCCAAGTAGATTAGGAAATGATGTTCTTTACTACTTTTTAGCTTAGTTTTAGATTTCGATTGTAATAAGGCAAATGCCATTAGTAAATTTTCTTATTATTGTTGTTTTAGTAAGGATCTGATTCATTTTCGCATTAATGAAATGACACAATTATTGGCATCAATTTTCTCCAAGTCTATGTGTCGCTTAGGCCTACCCCGGGCACAACGAGGTCCCCCAAATTAGGACGCGAATCTGTTACATGATTTTGCAAAGCATGTTCAATATTGCAAGCATTATTTCAATATCCCTTACTAACTTGGTTACCTTTTTGTTTTTCTTTTCCTTTGTTTATTCCCATTCCCCAAAGGTTGGTTCATGCATACTTGCATCACCGCATATCACACTAGATCCAGAAGTCCTCCACATCCTCCTCCACCAAGTGATCCTAAAGGCAGAAGCAAAGGGAAAGGAAAGATGGACGATTTAAGTGGTATCAGAAAGGACAATACAGAGAACGTTGAAACTTCGGACGGTCGAAATACTCCAGCACAGAATGAATTGGTCCTACGTCTGGAACAGAAAATATTGGAGCTACAAGGGGAAATTGAGCAGGTCCAGAACTTGGCAAATCTTTCCCTCACCCTAAACGTCCCCGACATTAACCAACAAAACACAAACTCCCAAAATCTGGAACCTCCCTAAAACACACAAAATCAAAATCCGCAAAATCCTCCCACACCACATCAATATGCCACACCTCCTCAGAACCACAACCCTCCACCGGTACCTACCCCTTAACAACACCATCACCACCCAACTCAATACCCATAAAAAACCACATACCACACCACTCAGAATGCACCACAGCCTACTCCTGACCCGCAAAACTCAACCAATGACCATGATTATGCCCAGATTCCCGGAGTCCACCAAAACAATCTCATATATGTGGAAACTTTACCCCACACCCCACAACATACCCTATACATACCTGAATTCGCCGAGAAGGACCTGCTCATCAAGAACATGTCGGAAGAACTCAAGAAACTTACTGGCAGAGTTCAAAGTGTCGAAGGGGGAAAATGCATTGAGGGTTTGAATTATGAAGATTTGTGTATTCAACTAGATGTAGAACTGCCAGAAGGTTACAAACCTCCTAAGTTAGAAATGTTCGATGGGACTGGTGATCCGAAGGTGCACTTGAGAACGTATTGTGATAGGCTTGTGGGAGTTGGCAAGGATGAAAGAATCTGTATGAAGCTGTTCATGAGGAGCCTCAACGGAGACGCCTTATCTTGGTACCTCAGTCAGAACCCAAAGAAATGGGTTTATTGGGTGAGCATGGCATCAGATTTCATGGATCAGTTCAGGTTTAACAAAGAAAATGCGCCAGACATTTTCTACATTCAGAATCTCAAGAAGAAGCCAACGAAGACTTTTCGCGAGTATGCTACTGGGTGGAGGTCCGAAGCTGCAAAAGTAAGGCCAGCACTGGAAGAATAATAGATGAATAAGTTCTTCGTTAGAGCTCAAGATCCGCAATACTACGAAAGACTGATGGTTATTGAAAACCATACATTTTCTGACATCATCAAATTGGGAGAAAGAATAGAAGAAGGGATCAAAAGCGGAATGGTGACAAATTTTGAAGCACTCCAAGCCACAAATAAAGCCTTGCAGTCAGGAGGTACCTCCAAGAAGAAAAAAATAGGTGCGATGATGGTAGCCCAAGGTCCAAAGTCTCTCCTTACATACCAAACACCCCCACCACATATCATCCTTCACCTCCTAGATACCAACAACCCGCCGCCACTTACCATACTTATAACACCCAACCAGCATACTACCACTCACCACCAGCCCGCCAAAACTACCAGAAACCTAGACCGAATTTCAGCCGTAGACCACCCAGACAATATACCCCAATTGCTGAACCCATAGACCAACTGTACGAGAGACTGAAGGCTGTCGGTTATGTCAATCCCATTCCCGCTGTTGCTCTGGAAAACTCCTCCCAGTGGATTAATCCAAATAAGACATGTGCCTATCACTCAAGCATGAAGGGTCATACTATTGATGAGTGTCGTACTTTGAAGGATAAGATTCAGACATTAATTGACACCAAAGACATACAGGCAAAGGAGGCTGCACTCAATGTCCGTAATAATCCTCTCCCGGATCACAAGGGTGAAGGGGTAAACGTGATAGAGACCGATGAAGAATAGGACTCAGAGGGATCAATTGGATTCATTCGAGAAGGGGATAACCCTGAAACATCTCCAGTCACTCTCACACCTATCGTTCTACAGACTTAGGCATCGATTAAAGTTGAGGTAGCTGCACTAACTCCATTTGAGGTTGAGGTAACAACACCCTTCACCGTGATGGTGGCACCCACACCGAGGTTGAGGTAACAAATCCCCTGCTCAAATATCCATTTTATCACTGCTGCAAAACTCTGAGGCACATAGGAATGCCTTGATGAAGTTGTTGAATGAAGCTTATGTACCAAACAACATCACCAGTGGAGAGATGGCCAACATGGTAGGGCAAGTTTTAGAAAGCTACAAGATCACTTTTCATGAAGACGAGCTGCCACCGGAAGGACTAAGTCACAACAGGGCACTATATATCACAGTGCAGTTTGAGGACAAATTCATTGCCAGGGTCCTGATAGATGGGGGTTCTAGTCTCAACATCTATCCATTAACTACTTTGAAAAGGTTGGGTAAAGGTCTGCACAAGATACGAGTAGTGAGTATGAATGTGAAAGCATTTGATGGGTCTCAAAGGGCAACAATTGGGGAGAACAACCTTAGCCTACAGATAGGCCCGACCTGGTTCGATGTTGAGTTTCAAGTATTGGATATATCTACTACATACAATCTGTTGTTAGGGCGACCATGGATACATGTCGTCGGGGCCGTGGCTTCTACTCTACATCAGGCCATGAAGTTTGAGTGGAACCATCAGGAAGTGATCATCCATGGGGATGGAAGTAATCCCATTTACACCAATCAAACAGGTCCGGTCGTCGAGAATAGAAGGAAGTTGGGTGGAGAAACATACCATCGCATCGAGCGCGTCAACGCATTTGAAAAAGACAAATGGTGGAGAAATAAAATAGAAGGCATATTGGCATGGATAGGGTATGAACTTGGCAAGGGTCTTGGTAAGAATCTCCAGGGGATCACCAAACCGATACAACTAAAGCGTCACGGCACAACTTTTGGGCTTGGGTATGAATACACCTGGCACGAGTATCCGAATTGGTCGCCACCATGGTGTGGTCCTTATTACCCTCTAGAGTAGCCAGTACCACATTTGAGCCAGTCGTTTCATCAAGCTGGCATGATGTGGGGGTCTGAAGAAGATGAAGCTCTAGCTGGCATAAGGAAGCTATTTCTGGATAATAAAGACATGGACTACAGTGTGATAGTTGAAGAGGAGGAGGAGGAATTCCTTATTATTCAGACAATGGAGAAGGGAGCTGTTCTAAAGAATTGGATTGCTGCGCCATCAAGGGCCCGTCGAGTTCCTGGGTAGCCTGGCAGTTAGCATCAATTATTTTTAAAAGCAATTTTATGAGCATCTAAGACATTTTCAATATTTTGTTCTTAACGTATTTTGTTTTGAAATAATTGCTCGAGTCATCAAACCGTACTTGTTTGACGTTTTCAAAATTTATTTAATGCATTGTTATTTTTAGTATTTATTATTATTCTTTACATTTGTTTCTCTACAGCATTATTATTACCTATCCCGATGAACCTACAAATGTGACATATAATGAGACAACGCAACATAAGGATAGTGATTCAGAGGATATAATACCTGAGGAAATTTTCAGAGAAATGGAAAATTTTGAAAACAAGCCTAAGTCCAATTTGGATGAGACTGAAACCGTTAATTTGGGAGACTCTGAAACAATCAAGGAAACTCGTGTAAGCATTCACCTATCGCCGTCAGAGAAAGAAGAATACATCCGGTTCTTGAAAGAGTATGAGGATATTTTTGCATGGTCCTATGATTATATGACTGGTTTGAGCACCTCCATAGTGGCTCATAAATTACCTACCAACCCTATGTGTCCTCCTATAAAGCAGAAGCTCAAAAAGTTCAAACCAGATATGAGTTTGAGAATAAAGGAGGAAGTCAATAAGCAGATCAAAGCCAAGGTTCTCAGATTGGTTGAATATCCGACCTAGTTGGCTAACATTGTGTCGGTTCCAAAGAAGGATTAGAAGGTCAGAGTGTGTGCAACTATCGGTATTTAAACAAAGCAAGCCCCAAAGATGATTTCCCTTTGCCCAATATACACATACTGATTGACAACTGTGCCAAGCATGAACTTCAGTCCTTTGTGCATTGCTTCGCGGGATATCATCAGATCTGGATGGATGAAGAGGATGCCGAAAAGATAGCCTTTATTACACCATAGTGAGTATATTGTTACAAAATGATGCCATTTGGCCTAAAGAATGCTGGAGCCACCTATATGAGGGCCATGGCAACCATTTTCCATGACTTGATACACAAGGAGATAGAGGTGTACGTGGATGATGTCATCATCAAATCCAAGCGAAGCACAAATCATATAGCAGATTTGAGGAAATTCTTTGATCGACTTTGAAGGTACAACCTAAAACTGAATCCCGCAAAATGTGCCTTCGGAGTCCCTGCTGGAAAGCTGTTAGGGTTCATCGTCAACCGCCGAGGAATTGAGCTAGACCCGTCAAAGGTCAAGGCTATCCAAGATTTGCCACCTCCGAAGAACAAGAAAGATGTGATGAGTTTCTTAGGGCGTCTCAATTACATCAGCCGTTTCATAGCACAATCAACTGTGATTTGTGAACCGATTTTCAAAATGTTGAAGAAAGACGCTGCAACCAGTTGGACTGAAGAATGGCAGAAAGCCTATGACAAGATCAAAGAATATTTATCCAAACCATATTTTCTGGTCCCACCGAAACCTGGGAAACCTCTGCTACTCTATTTATCTGTACTAGATGGGGATTTCGGCTGTGTCTTAGGACAACACGACGAGACGGGAAGAAAGAAATAGGCCATATACTATCTGAGCAAGAAGTTCATACCCTATGAAACACAATATTCTTTGTTGAAAAGCACCTGCTGCGCTTTGACATGGATAGCTCAAAAGTTGAGGCACTACTTCTGTGCCTACACCACATATCTCATATTAAGGATGGATCAGTTAAAATACATCGTCTAGAAACCCATGCCCACGGGGAAGTTAGCAAAATGGTAGATATTACTAAGTGAGTTCGACATCATCTATGTAACTCAGAAGGCTATCAAGGGGCAAGTATTGGCGGATCATTTGGCAGAAAATCCTGTAGACGGAGAGCACGAACCACTAAAAACGTATTTTCCCGACGAAGAGGTATCATTCGTAGGAGAAGATATCACTGAATCCTATGATGGTTGTAGAATGTTCGTCGATGGAGCTGCAAATTTCAAAGGAGTGGGTATTGGAGCAGTTTTAGTGTCAGAGACAGGTCAACACTATCCAGTATCCGCAAAGCTCAGGTTTCCATGTACCAACAATATGGCAGAATATGAGGCTTGCATCTTGGGACTCAAGTTGGCCATTGACATGAACGTTCAGGAATTGCTGGTAATTGGTGACTCAGACCTTTTCGTACATCAGGTTCTAGGAGAATGGGCTACAAAGAATACCAAAATACTACCGTATTTGTATTATGTACAAGAATTGAAGAAGAGATTCACAAAGATAGAGTTCAAACATGTTCCAAGAGTCCAGAATGAGTTCACAGATGCATTGGCCACTCTATCTTCCATGATACAACACCCACACAAGAATTTCATCGACCCTATCCCGGTAGGGATTCATAACCAGCCAGCTTATTATGCTCATGTTGAAGAAGAAATTGATGGAAATCCATGATTCCATGACATCAAAGAATATTTGGCAAAAGGAGAATACCCGGAGCACGCAAATCATACTCAGAAATGCACACTCCGAAGATTATCTTACCACTTCTTCCAAAGCGGAGGGATTCTGTACAGAAGGACTCCAGATCTAGGGTTATTACGATGTGTCGATGCCAAGAAAGCATCCAAATTGCTCGAAGAAATACATGCTGGAACTTGCAGACCACACATGAATGGCTTTATCTTAGCTAAGAAGATAATACGAGTAGGGTATTTTTGGATGACTATGGAAACAGACTGCATCAGGTATGTCCAAAGGTGTCATCAATGCCAAGTACATGCTGATATGATACGAGTGCCACCCAATGAACTAAATGAAACAAGTTCACCTTAGCCCTTCTCCGCTTGGGGGATGGATGTCATCGGTCCAATCGAACTCGCCACTTCAAATGGGCACAGGTTCATTCTAGTGGCCATAGACTATTTCACAAAATGGGTTGAAGTCGCATCTTACAAGGCTGTAACTAAGAAGGTCGTAACATATTTCGGTAGAGATCGTATTGTCTGTCAATTCGGGGTACCGGAGTCAATCATCACCGACAATGCTGTCTGTCAACCTTATTAGTGATTTGATGAGATTCCTGTGTGAAACCTTCAAGATCAAGCATGAGAATTCCAATATGAGCCACAAATGAATGGAGTTGTGGAAGCCGCCAATAAGAACACCAAGAAGATACTAAGGGAGTTGATAGATAATCACAAATAATGGGGAGAAGTTACCATTTTGCCCAACTTGGATATCGCACCACGGTTCGCACATCAACTGGGACAACTCCTTATTTGCTGGTCTATGGTCTTGAAGCTGTCATGCCTGCCGAAGTAGAAATTCCATCTTTGAGAATCATACAAGAGGTTGAACTCAATGATGCAGAATGGATACGAAGTCGTTATGAAGAATTGGCTTTCATTGACGGAAAAAGAATGAACTCAGTATGTCACGATCAACTTTACCAGAACAGAATGTTCCGAGCTTTCAATAAAAGGGTCAGGCCCAGACAATTCACACCAGGGCAGTTGGTGCTAAAGCGGATCTTCCCGTATCAAGATGAAGCCAAAAGGAAATTTTCACCTAATTGGCAAGAGCCCTACATGATTCACAAAGTACTAACAGGAAGAGCACTCATACTTGCAGATATGGACGGAGAGATTTGGCCAAAACCTATCAACTCAGACGCAACCAAGAGATATTATGTTTAGGATTATTTACATTTCTTCACTTGATGTAACTGAACTACGCTTGACCTGATTCCCCTTTAAGAGGGGATACATAGGCAGCCCTGTGGGTTAGGTCACATCTCAATAAGATCTTCATTTTTCCATGGTCAGAAACTGAGGTAGAAATTTAAGGAGGACCCTCAAAATTCTGAAGCAAGTCCAGCCAACTTCGTCATACACAGAATAGTCAAAGAATTGCTTTTAAACTGGGGCAGAATTTTGAGGAGGACCCTCAAAATTCTAAAGCAAGGAGGTCGGAATGTCTCTAAAATATGTCACAGTCATGGGTTCATCTAACTTACTTGATATCGCATACTACTATATTTAAAAACAACTATATTTGTCAAATGCATGCATATTTTTCGAAAACTTTATTTCTATTGCAGCCAAATGCTACCTAGGGTAACTCAAACAGGATCTAAAGATAGGAGCACATGCAGGGTAGAAGGCAAAAATGCGAACCAACCTTCCCCCACAGAACTCACAATTTTTCTTTGAATGCAGGTACAATAAAATAACGATACTCGCAGATACATCAAGACACTGCCTTCAGATTATCTAGCACAAATATCTTCAGCTAAGAAATACTTTTCCACTTGCCTCCTATTCTTTGCATGAGGCTAAGCATTGCCTCCTTAACTGCATAAGGCTAAGAATTGCCTTTCTTTGCATGAGACTAAGCATTGTCTCCTATTTTGTATGAGGCTAAGCATTGCCTTTCCTTACATCGAGACTAAGCATTGTCTCCCTTTCTTGCATGAGGCTAAGCATTGCCTCCCTGATTGCATAAGGCTAAGCTCTGCATTTCCTTGTATTGAGACTAAGCACTGTCTCCTTTTCTTGCATGAGGCTAAGCATTGCCTCCCCAATTTCATAAGGCTAAGCTCTGCCTTTCCTTGCATCGAGACTAAGAACTGTCTCCTTTTCTTGCATGAGGCTAAGCATTGCTTCCCTAATTGCATAAGGCTAAGTTCTGCCTTTCCTTGCATCGAGACTAAGCACTGTCTCCTTTTCTTGCATGAGGCTAAGTATTGCCTCACTAATTGCATAAAGGCTAAGCACTGCCTTTCCTTACATCGAGACTAAGCATTGTCTCCTATTTTGCATGAGGCTATGCCCTGCCTCCCTAATTGCATAAGGCTAAGCACTGCCTTTCCTTGCATGAGACTAAGCATTGTCTCCTCTCTTTGCATGAGACTAAGCATTGTCTCCTATTTGCACGAGGCTAAGCATCGCCTCCTTAACTGCATAAGGCTAAGCATTGCCTCCTTAACTGCATAAGGCTAAACACTGCCTTTCTCTACATGAGACTAAGTATTGTCTCCTATTTGCACGAGGCTAAGCCTTGCCTCCTTAACTGCATAAGGCTAAACATTGCCTTCTTCGCATGAGACTAAGCACTGCCTCCTATTTTGCATGAGGCTAAGCCCTGCCTCCCCTTCTTGCATACGGCTAAGAACTGCATTTTCCTCAAGATTAAATACTATCTCTATTATGCTATTTAAGACCTAGCACTGTCTTCTATTCGCCTGCGGCTAAGCATTGCCTAAGCTCTATTTCGCTTTACATATGACCTAGCATAATATCTTTGCATCTCATGGGCTAAAACATCTCCATTTGTCCAAAGGCGTCATAGTCTGAAGGAATCATCCTCATAGCCGGAAGACACCATGCCATAGCCTGAGGATTTTTCAATATTGCACATCATTATTCAAAGGCGTCATGGTTCAGAGGCACCATTTTCATGGCCCGAGGACATCATTTCATGGCCTGCGAATCCCTTATCACATGATTCATGGCCTAGGACGTCATGGTCTAAGGGCATCACCCTCACCGTCCAAAGACAACTTTCATGGTCCAAAGGAAATTTGCATCATGTTTAAATTATCGCAATAACCCATACATACTTGCATGCATTGTTTTTTAAGTTTTGCAGGTAATCCAGGAAGTGACTGTTCTCCTAAGGGGAGCAGTCTTCGCTCCAGTTTCCGTTCAACATTCGAATCCTGCAATTATTTCAAACGCAACCAACCACAATCAGTTACCCACTTTTACTTGATAACCGTTCAGATACTCATTTTGATATACATCCATAACTTTTAAGATTCACATTTATGATTTCGTGTAAATTCATCTAATATTGTTCTACCCAAAAGAACCCTTTCCGAAGCATACGACCATTCCTATAACAATTCCATCGGTTCAATTCACCGATGGATCCAGAACTACACATGGCCTGATTCCCGTAACACCAGGGATATGTAGGAAACTCAGGAATCAGGGTTCGACCCCCAATTTTTCAAATCATATTATCCCTCGTTCAATTTGGTCAAAATTGGTCATTATTTTTCTTTACCCGACAACTCTTTCATTATTCCCGGGTAAAGAAGGGCAGCTGTTGATACCCAATTTTGCCCTCATATTTTTCAAATACATATATACTTTCAAAATAGCATATTTGAATCATTATTTACTTTATAAACCTATACAAGCATATTCTATAATTTTTCCATAATTTTTAGAGCTTTAAATTAATTCTTTTCTTATATTCTAATTATAGATAAAATCCTTTAAATTATTTTTTGTGATGACTTAGTTGCCTAAAATAATTTTTTTGCACCTATAATATATGTTTCAAACATTTTATTTAATTCCATATAATTACATTAGCATTTTTATGCTATTTATCTAATTTTGCAATAATGGCCTATGTTCTACAAAAAAATGTGCTTATTATATTATTTATTCCAAAGTATCATTTTATATTTTTATAAGGTTGATTTATTATTTTTAAAATAGTTTTACATCATAAATATTATTTTTACCATTTATTAGAAGTTTTAATAATTTATTTTTAATTTGCGGACCAAATTTTGGCCCAAACCATTAGCCCAACACCCCAATTATCCCAAGCCCAACACCAGCGACCCAATACACTATACCCGTCCATTAACCCGACCTATCTCTTTTAAAACCCTGGCCGTTGATCTTAGATCAACGACCAACAATTAATCCCCCCTTTTATTATCCTAACCCCTAACCCTAATCCCGATTCCCTCTTGAACCGCTGCCCTAAAATCCTCTCCCCTCTCTCCCACTGAAACCCTAGCCGCCATTTTAATCTTCTCCGAATCCATCTCAATCGTGGATTCCTTTCATGATTCTCTTACCTTTTATGTGTTACCTCTGTATTATTTGTAAGACTATGGTGTTACATAGTACTTGCCCCAATTTTGGCAAGTACCAGTCCTCAAATCGGATTCCATAGCCTTCAACCTTTGAGATTTAGACGATATTTCGTCTATATGAACTCACTATCAGGCTATATGGTCTGATTCAGTGAGAGTTTCGACCATATATGCTTTCCTTTTGAACTAGGGTTCGAGATTTTCCTTTATTCTTTACTGATTTTTGATTGATACTCTTCCCTTTCTCGTGTTTGACCGATATTTTCCTTATATCTGTTTAACCCACCGTATTTCCCTATTTTTACTTTTATTTGCCCTAAGACTGACTTTAATTGATTACCGTATGATATTTTCCTTATTCTCTATTCAATATATTGTATTCCCTTATTTTAAGTGTTATTTGCATGTTATTTTTCCTTATTCTCCATTAAATTTACTGAACTTCCTATTCTATGTATTATTTGCCCTAAATTGACTCTAATTGATTCCGGCATGCTATATTTTCCTTATTCTGTGTTTAATTTACCGTGTTTCCCTATTTTATGTGTTAAATCTACTACTATATAAACCCTTCCCCTAAAACACCTTGAAAAAACCTTTTGAATATCCTGATACCTGCTACTGTTTTCACTACTCTCTTCTCTCACTTACTCACTCACTGTTACACTCGAACACTCTCTAAATTATTGAACAACCTCCTCCGGTGCAAGCACTGCTTGGAGCCCATTCTCGAGGCTCTTGTGAACTCTGAAGCATCGGGAATTTGGGGTTTTTGCTATTACACTCTTCATTCTTTGATTCGGCTACTGGTTAGTGTCTAAACTCTTGCAATGTTCAATTTCCCTACTTCTTTTGCAATATGTATTTGGACTTGCATGATCATGATTCAACTATGATAATGCTTAACATTTTGATGTCAGTCTGTGTTAATTAAACGCATTAGATAACCAATTGTTTGTGTTATGCTTCTCTATGATTTGCACTTTGTGATCTCTTGTCTTCTGAGATGGGTTCTGTACCCTGTAGCATCTTAACATGTTTAGTTTTGGACTTCAATAGCATTCCACTTCAGCATGAGCTTGACTATTGTGACTGTATTCTGTTAAGTTACCAATTTCTGCATATTGTGTTTAGATATTACCCTAACTCTATGAAATTCCCCCTTTACTTGAATGAACCTTTTGGTACTAAGTTCTGTATATATTGGAATGCTCTTTGTGTATTAGCCCTAACTCTGCGGAATGCTGCCCTAAAATCTACTCTAAAATTGTTTCATGGTATCCTGATTTTCTAAAAGACAAACACTCTATTTTTTATTGACTAGGAATTTGCTTATACACTAATACTTTTCTAGTATGCCTTGGTTCATTTGCTATTCTATCCTTTCTGTGATTATCAATGTGTGTATCCCTCCATCATGGCTAAGTATTGATTAATATGGCATTAGGTTAGACTTAACTTAATTTAGACCCGTAGGTTTCAATCAGTTCAACTTCATGCAACCTATGTATGTCTGCAAACCTGTTTCTTCTCCTAATTCCTATGATAGTTGTCTATGTGATACTTTAGCTATGTGAACCTTGCTGAATTTACTGGGCTACTTGACCAGTTGTGCTGTATGCTCAGTCTGGTGATTTCTGTCCACTCTCCTTACTTGTTACTCTAATATTCTAAATTCCTATTCTTAGCCGGCTGAAAACCAAGGCTACCTAGGTTCTATTGTTGGCTTCCCTAGTATGAGCACTGCTCGGGGTTCAATTGAGGCCCTTGTGAACTCTGACACACTAGGGCTTGGTCCTAGTCATTCCTTTAACCTCCAAAACTATCCCTAATACTCTACTTCCCTATCATATATTGTGTTCTATATTGGTTGTTCTAAGTGGTGCAACACTTGGTGCTGTGGCTCATTGAAAGGGGTCTGAACTCCCCTATGGATCTGTGATCGTATGGTTCTTTATTGAAGGCCTAAAGTGTGCTATGCCAGAAGTAATAAAGTCCCAGTAAGGCTGGGTATCTAGTTATTTTATTTGGATCTACTATAGGCCTGTCTACTGATATGTAGTATTGTTACTTTATTCATTATTGGGCATGTAATAATATCCTTTGCATAAACGATTGGGGTTATTTGTAAAAGGGGATGGGGTAGATCCTAATGTTAATATGCGATGGGTAGATAACATGCCTATAAGATTGAATGATGTATTTGCTTTATGTTGTTCATTCTCTATGCACACTGTAGAAATCATGCCATTAGGAAAAAGCACACACTTGCACTACTTGATTATTAGCAAAGCATGAGCTCAAATGCCTCAATATCTTTGTTGTTATATGTTGTTAGAATACCTACCCGTATGAGATAAATATCGTTGATTTTTTTGTTAATTTGCATTACTGCAGCATATCCACTAGAGATCATGCCTATAGGACTCTGATCACCTCATTTGTCATTGCATCACATGATTCACCTAGAAAACCCGCCTATAAGGTTTAACAATAAAACCAGGTTCTCAAATACTAATCGTTAGAAATCCTGCCTATATGATGCCACTGTCCGCCTTAATAACTGGTAATGATGCCCTTTCAATACTGATCATCGCTCACTTAGGCCGTTACCAAAAGCTTGAGTAATTCTGAGTTTCTACTCCATCTATTACATAAATCACCTAGGCACAACATCTACATGACTAATAACTGGGAATCTACAATTTCAATAATCAGTGTGCAACACCCTTTATAATCCTGTCAATGAACATCACTGGTTCCTGAAACTACTTGCATGCCTTGATGCCTTATCACATAGAAATCATGTCTATAGGGATTTATGTTCCTTAATTCTGAACTTCCTAACATGAAAAACCTGTTTCGCGTGCATTTGTTATTTAAGTGTGGAGGCTAACTTGAGCCCTTGACTACCTATATGTGAAGTCCAATGTGTTTTGTATGTCGCCTAGTTTTGACATTTCTGAGCAGCCTAAGTGAGGTCTAGAACCATCCAAAGTAAAGGTTCAATACCTCCTGGACCATAGGTATGGGACGGGTAGTGCATGCATAGGGTACGACCTATAATTGAATTAGAACGCTTTTAGGTAACAATTTTAACATAGTAATCGGGTAGCAGGAGATGATAGTCTGTGCCCGCTGAATAATACTAGTAACACCCCATCTTGAGGGAGTTACGAAGTATTATTTATGTTGCACGGGGTGATCCTTTAGGCTAAAAAACTTAGGACCCCCTCCTCTTTATATGTTGTTATTAGATCTAAATAGTTGTATCCCTATGTTCGCACTAAGATCTGTATTAATCATGTTGTAATAAAATTCTTTAACTTCTGAATTCCCTTTGTTTACTTGATCACCTAGCTTACTCGTAATCCATATAATCTTAAGTTCGGTCGGGATCCACAGTTGTGGACCTCAAGGAGTGCCTAACATCTTCTCTTTGAGGTAACTTGAGCCCTTACCCGATCTTTGGTGGCGTTGACTAATCAAATAGAGTTATCTGCATAATAGGTGCCCTAACGCACCTTTAAAATCGTTAGGTGGCGACTCTTTTCTTTTAATACTCATTTAAAAGATTTGTCACACGTCGAAGCCCGCTTTCGCGTGAAAACGGGGCGCGACAGGTAGCAATCTCAATTAATTCCCAAGAATACATAAAAATCAATAATAGAAGGGAAAAAGAAGAACTCAAGATGAATTCCACGGTTTTCGAACTCTGTGACGGGTTTTCTTAGGGTTTAGTTGGGCCAAATTTGGCTTCTCCTAATTTGGATTGGAAAAGCTGATTTTTTCTGCTCCAGTCCCGGTCTGGCGAAGTGAACGTCGCTTCGCTATTCGAGACTTTTCTGGTTTCTTCTGCTCCGGTTTCAGGGTGGCGAAATGAACACTCGCTTCTCTGTCCGGGACTGTTCTCTTCAGCTCGTGTTTTCACCGATTTTTCTCCCATTTGATCCTTTTTCGCACAATTTTATTCCTATACACAAAAAACACGTAATGAGCATATTTTCACTTCAAAAGCGGTGTGAACTCCCGCAACTCACAAAGAAAAAACACATACACACTCAAAACATGCATTTTTCACACTTTATCACCACCCTACACTTTAACTCTTGCTCGTCTTCAAGCAACTTAAAATTAAGCGCATATGCAAGAAACACATTTTAAAACATACTCGAGCATCACATCAATGACAATTGTTTATATTAATGCTTAGAATCCAGCATAAGAACTATTGACATCTCTCTTTAAAATTAGACCAATGCCAAGTCTACTTAAAATATTTTTGCGACTCTTCTAACTACATAACCTCAAAAGATGACTCCAATATATTCCCTACTATAACTCACTTCTTGTGCCAACTCAAAGTGCCTGGACTTTACCAATCCTTTGTAAATCATGTGCCCTCACCACAAATCAAAGATAGAAATTAATCCACACACTTAAATATGCATTCAAGTATAATTTAACTTATAAGTCAAAATAACTCGCTCACTCTCTCAAATAAATTCATGTGCATCTTGAGGTCGTACCATACGCTTGCCCGTAGTGTATGTCTCTACTAATCTAAGCTTGCTAAGTCCAGGATCAATTAGGTCTTTTTATGTTGTAATGTAGGCTAAGGGATGTGTAGGATATATTTGGGTATAGTGACTAACCCTCCTAAGCACTTAAATACACTACACATAACTTTCAAATACACATTCTTCATGACCAATCCAATCAATGTCACAAAACCATGTACAATTTGACCTTTCTCTTTAAGCACAACTATGCATTGTCTAGCTCGGATAAGAGGAATAGGAGGTGTATTTTCTATTTTTTGTATTTTTTGTATTGTCTATGACTTCTGTTTTTTCAACACTCTCCTCATTTAGGTTGCCCAGCTAATGATCTTTCAAAACATACGTGCACCTTTGGCCTTTCTATGGTTCAACTCAAAATCTACCTCAACTCTCACCTTACTCTTCTAGCAACTTAAGTGCTTTCAGAGATAAAGGTTCAAGAAGATCTGATTAAGAACAAAAAGGGAATCGACTTGTAATATGGGTGCCAAAGAAAAGGTTTATAGGCTCAAATGGTCTATCTAAGGATATTTTATTTATGGTGGCATACTAGCTCAATGGACAATCAAAGAAATGCCTATATCATATCCTAGACTCGCAAAGCTTACTTATTTCACTTTGACTAATACACGGAAAAAGTTCTAGACTAACGCAGTATAACACAGAATATAATCAAGACCTCACATCACACAATGCACATGATTCACTCCGGTCGGCTCAGGCCCGACTCTCAAGTTAAACAACTAAGCATAGTCATCATAACAATTCCAACAATTAGGAAGTAATCATAGGAGTCAGCAAATGAACTTAAGCGTCAAAAGAAAGCCACACATATTGTCAAGGCATGTAATTATAAAGATCATGACGAAAGTATCCAGTTCAAATGCTCCAAACCTAAGCCCCGATATAAAATATGTCAACAACATAGATGCTCAAGTTCTTCCCATTCTATTATCAGTTCAAAAAGAAGAAAAAAAATCTTTTTATATTTTTTTTAGACTTTAGTCCCTCAGTCTAGGTAATCCATCGTCGAGAGAAGTGCACAAATCTTTATAAAGTTTGAAAAACATCTAACTACATTACCTGATTTAAGAAAATGGCATCTTGGGAAAGAACCGGGGTTTAAAGAAAACCCGGTATTAAGCCACTAAAAAAATGACTACAATTATACAATTACAATGGCCATAAGTGTGATCATGCAATTACAAATGTATCACTAGAAATTAAGCACATACCACAAAAGTCAAAGTTTAACACTCTACCCCACACTTAAGAATGTGCACTGTCCTCAGTTGAACAATATCACAAAAACACAAATAAGCAAGATCAAAAGTATAGTGGGTGTCAGAAACTCCCTCAAAATCACTTGGGTCATGGCAAGGACTGGTTGTAAACCTCAGTCCCCGGAAGTGCCGGCTCCTCTAGTGTGACACAAGACGTGTCAACTGCCTCAATTAGCTCGCCCTCCCAAATAGTAGGAACCTCAGTTGCAGCATTCCCCACACCCGCTACAGTCACGATGGCTAGTCCTGGCTCCTCCACAATAGTGCCATCAGTAGCACTGAAATCAATCGTCTGGAGCTCCTCTGTATTAGTTCGTAACTTTATAGTTATTCCATGTTAATTAGCACAAGTCAACAACAAGTGAGGAAGGCAACATCTAAGTCGTTCCTAAGTCGGCCGCGGATGACACTAGTCTTAGAAAGAATACAATTGAAGTTCATAAGACACCTAATAGCCACCCCACACTTAAGAGAAGGTCGTATTACCCATAGAGGTAGGTTAGTTGCTCAGACTTCACTAAACCTCACCAAAATATTCGAGAGGACTGCCATTGTGGAGGGAAAAGTAGACGAAAAAGAAAGAAAATGAGAGAAAGAGGGTTCTAACCTTGTGGAGATGGGGCGATGGGGAAGAGCGAGGAAACGAAACGGGGAGGGGGCCTGTGCATTTTTTGAGCGAGAGAGGGAGAGGGTTTTTATTTTTATGTTACTTTTTTATGTGGTAAAATAACTAGAAACAGAAAAAAAAAAAACAAGAAAATAAAGAAACAATAAAAAAAATACCTAGGGGTTGTGCAAGGCTGGCGCGAGGCGTGACCTGAAGTCGTGCCCCGTTGCTCTCTCAGTTGTGGCCAGTCCAGTCTCATGAAGCCATGGGCACTTCGCTGCCCACTCTATTTTTTTGTTCTCTCTTTTGGTCCTAGTCTCGCGAAGTGAGACACACTTCGCTGCCCCCCAAAAATTTGCTCCTCAACATTCTCGATCTCAGTCTTGCGAATCGAGCTCTACTTTGCTGCTTCCTCCCCACGTTATTATTATTATTTTGTTTTTTTAATGAATAAGTTACAACTAGAAGAATGCAAGAAAATTGGGTTGCCTCCCAACAAGCGCCTTAGTTATAGTCGTGGAATGAGTTACACCAACTTCACCACTTTTTTTTTCCACCTCGAAGATATATATTGTATCCCCAAATTTGATTCAAGCTTGTGATTATGGTTCTGGGCTGGTGCTATGAATACAAAAGAATCAAGAAATCATGTCGCATTTTGCACTTCATGATCTTTAAGTGAGGAATATCGTTTTGTCTCTTTGATATCGCAAATTTCAGAATGTATGCACTTTGTTCCTCATCCATTGTCTCCTCCATAGGCCCAAAAGGATCGATTCCCATGTCATCATCCCAACACAATGCTTAAAAAATTATTAGAATGAGGTTCAATACACTCCAATTCTAAAATCGCTTCACTTTTGTTATCCTCACTTTTGCAAAATTCCTTAACCTTGGCATCATCAATAATGATTTTGTCTAATGGTTGGAACTCCTCTTTCTGCTCTACAAGCTGGCCAGTATCCACAACATTTAGTTGTTGGGCATCAGACGCCTCAACCTATTTATTCAATTGAGCCTGCATGTCATGGATATCTGAGCTAAATTGGTCTATCTCTTGTCTGAGCTCAATTCTTCCTTCTATCAGTTGTTCTATCATATTGGAAAGACCATTACGGAGAAACTCATGAAATTTTATTACTTGAGCTTGTTGCCTTGTTCCTCTAGCCAAGATTGGCTCATGATATCAACTTCTTCAATGTTATCTTCTTGTGGGAACTCGCTCTCTTCAACCAATTCTGCCTCCTTGACCTTCATCATCGTAATTGCTGCACTAATTCTTTTTATAGCTTCTTGATTTTCATCTTGTTAATCGGTTACTTGCCTCACCATTTCCATAATACAGGTAACACGTTCCATATCCTCCACTTCCTTGCTCCTATCAAACTCACGAATATTATTAGAATAACCATTAGAAGAGCTCAGAGAAGGATAAAAAGAATTAAAACAGCCATCTCAATGGCCACCTTGACCACCACACAAATTACAAATATTCCACGCAAAAGATTGAGCTAGTGCACCCAACTCGCTCCCAGAAATATTCTCACAATTTTGCTACAAGTGCGGTCTTCCAAAATATATACTAGGATCACCAAAATAAGAATAACCAATATTCAACCAATTCTTATTAAAATATGCCATCTAACACAAGTAAAAACATACTAAATTATACTAAAACTACAAAACACAAAAAATAAAAATTTAAACTTGACTTGATAGGTAGTAAAAGCTTGATCTAGTGAATAATTAATTTCGAAGTCCCTAGCAACGACGCCAAAAACTTGTTGCCCTAAATCGCACACGCAAGTATACGCGGTCAATCAAGTAAAAAGAGTGAGTAGAGTATCATTCCCACGAGGACTTGTGATCAATTATCAACTAAATCAAGCTATTTCTAATTTATCGAGTCAAGAACAATTTCAAGGTGATTTTTGTTTAATTAATTCTACGAACTAGAGTTGCGATTAAAAGATGAGCTAATTAACTAGTACACTTATCACGGAGGGTTGAATTCAATGAGAAATAATATTCTGGGGTAATGGTTAAGTAACAATCCTGTCAAATTATTCAATTAACATTACTTATTAATTTATCCGAGTTATTAACCAGCAAGGAGAATAATACTTATAGAGATTTGACAACTTCTACTTGCCTATTCAATCTATTCTAACACCTATATTCCTATGAGATTAGAGATAAAAAGAACACATTAATAATCTCTTGCAAAGTTAGCTAAACACGACATATAGGTAAATTTCTATCCATATGCGCAAATCAATTCCCCAATGACTAGTTTCAAGATCGCACTCTATTCAACTCTATTGCAATCAAGAATTACCTCTTTCAAGTTTAACTCAAGATTCATATATAATATTTCACTGTTAGCTAGGCAGTAAAATAATTAGGGTCAGGATATGAATAAATAACCCAATATGATAAATCAACTTGTCAAATCAATATTTGAATATCAACATTCATGTAAAACTATAACCCTAGAAAGAACGAGTTTAGCCACTCATAGTCATGGTAGCAATCTCAATTAATTCCTAAGAATACATAAAAATCAGTAATATAAGGGAAAAAGAAGATTTCAAGATGAATTCCACAGTTTTCGAACTCTGTGATGGCTTTTCTCTGCTTCCAAGTGTGTTCTTCCCTCCCCAAAGACTTCTCTCCCTTCAAAAAGTGGCTAACTCTCATATTTATATGGTTTAGGGTTTGGTTGGGCCAAATTTGGCTTCTCTTAATTCAGATTGGAAAAGCTGATTTTTTCTGCTCCGGTCCCGGTCTAGCGAAGTGAACCTCGCTTTGCTGTCCGGGATTTGTCTCTTCAGCTCTTTTTTTCACCAATTTTTCTCCCATTTGATCCTTTTCCACGCAACTTTGTTCATCCACATAAGAAACACATAATGAGCATATTTTCACTTCAAAAGCGGTGTGAACTCCTGCAACTCACACAAGAAATAACACATACACACACTCAAAACATGCACTTTTCACCCTTTATCAGTCACTGACGTACCCTCTTGGCATAGCTGCTCAAACTGCCTACACAATTCCTCTTTGCGAGTCTATGGAACAATCTTCTCTAAGTGGTGCAGCGCCGGATGGCCTGCTCAACTAATAGGCATCCCACCATCTGAAGGCTGCCCCCGACAACTGAAAAGTAGTAAATGAGACTCCACTGGTCTCCAGAATACCTGTCGTGTGAAGGATCCACTGGCACCTATCTAAGAAATCTTGAGCATCCTCTGACTTATCCCCATTGAACTCTGGAGGCTTGAGCCTCCCAAACTACTCTAGCCTCTTCTGCTCCTCGTCACTCATAGGAGGACCAACCTGGGACCGAGCAGCTGCAACCGGCTGGGCTGGTAGTGCCCCCTGTGTCTGAAGTCCCAGATCCATCTGCTCTGGAATATGGGTGGGAGGAGTTTGTGCACCTACCCTGCCCTGAGAAGTGGTTGGTGCTGCCGGAAGTGTGACTGCCTGAAGGCCTAGAATCACAATGGGCACAGCTGGTGCCTGAGCTGGTCCCATTGGCTCAACCACATCTGGTATCTGCTTCTGAGCTGGAGCAACTGGTGGTTCCACAAGTGCTGCTCTAGCTGCAGTACGAGATGCACCTCGGCCTCTACCGCAGCCTCGGTCTCTCGTGGCTCTAGCTGGTTGTATTGGTGGTCATCTGCCCGATCCGGTATCACGTGTCCTCGCCATCTATAAGAGAATAGAATAATAGTAGTTTAGTTTCTGAATTCATAAAATTCGCACAACAAGAATACAAGAAAGTGAAGTTTTCCTAATAGTTCGGTAGCCTCTCGAAGATAAGTACGAATGTCTCCGTACCGATCCGCAAGACTCTACTAAACCTTCTCATGACTCGTAATACCTATGAACCTAGGGCTATGATACAAACTTGTCACTGCCCAAAATCCCAACCTGTCATGCTGAGGCCTAACACATTACTAGGTAAGCCAAAAATCTCATAACAACTATGCATTTGAATTAAAAACACAATTTAATAAGTTCAACAATGGAAAGTCCCATAAATTATCGATAAAACAACTGCAACTCACAACAATCCCAAAATCCTGGTGTCACCGAGTACATGAGCTACCAATGCTAACATAGTCTAAAACTCTAGTACAACTGTCTGAGAAAATAGAACAGTACTGAATAAAAATGAAAGGAAGGAGAGTCAAGGTCTGTGGGCGTCATAGCAGCTACCTCGAAGTGTTCGAGAAGGTACTAGCACATATCTAGCAATCACCGCGTCCAGATGTACCTGGATCTGCACACAAAGTGCAGAGTGTAAGTATGAGTACAACCGACCCAATGTACTCAATAAACAGGACAAACCTTGCATTGAAAGCAGTGAAGAGCTCAGAAGGATACAATCAGAATCAGAATAATGACAACACGAATATAACAAAGAGAATGACAGTAATAACTCATAGAAATTTCCATATTCAGCTCGTTCACTGTACATAAATTTAGGCATGCTTTCAAATTCAATAATTTAAGCCCAACACTGATAAAGTATGTAAAATACAGCTAGCATGAGGAATGTTACATCTCTATGCCTACATGTCAAATATACATGTCAAATATAATGCATCACAATGATAATCTCATGTACTCACACTCTCAGAGTACTCAATATGTTTATCTCCAACTTTCTCTCATCACACGTAATCACTCAGCACTGTACGGGTGTATGGCATCCATGCCCCTCAATAATTTAAGCCCAACACTGATAAAGTATGTAAAATATAGCTAGCATGAGGAATGTTACATCTCTATGCCTACATGTCAAATATACATGTCAAATATAATGCATCACAATGATAATTTCATGTACTCACACTCTCAGAGTACTCAATATGTTTATCTCAAACTTTCTCTCCTCACACGCAATCACTCAGCACTGTACGGGTGTCTGGCATCCATGGCCCTCACCAAAGCACGTGTATATAAATTACTGTGCATGTGCTCACTGCTCGTATGTCAGACTCTGGAGGGGCGGATCCTGCCCAAGCGCTGGTGTAAAGCATATAAGGCATGCTACGACGTGCAGCCCGATCCACAATAATAAATAAGCAAATAAGGCATGCTGCAGCGTGTTTTCCGATCCATAATTAATAACAATAGATATAAAGCCAATATGACCTGCTGCGGCGTGCAGCCAGATCCACAATATCACTCACAATCCGGCTCTCAGACCCCAACTGAGTCATCAATCTCTCTAGTCTCACGGGCTCACAAATCTCATACCGCTCAGCCAAAATAATGAAAACATGATGTAACAGTAAATGATAGAAAAGATTGAGATATCATATGCAAATGAATAAGTATGACTGAGTACATAATTGCAACTTAAGCAAATAACTCAACATGAGAAATGACCTTAGTGGGTCCCAACAGAATAAGCACATAGCTTAAACATGATTTCTAACAGGAATCACAGCTCATTTACTCTAACATGTAGGAATTACACGGATAAAGCAAGAATAGATAACTACACGGTACCACAAAATCAACTGATTCATACTTACCACGGTGCACGCCCACATGCCCGTCACTTTGCACGTGTGTCACCCCAACACCAACCATATAATACGTATTTCAGGGATTCATTCCCACAGTACCAAGTTTAGAAGTGTTACTTACCTCAAAGTGCACTACTCAAAGCTCCAACAACCCCCCGCCTTGCGAATCGGCCTCCGAACGACTCACATCTAATCACAAATAACTTAACATAATCAATACAAGCTATAGGAACCAATCCCATACGATAAAGCTAAATTCTTTAACCAAAATCAAAAAGTCAACCCCGAGCTCACGTCTCGAAACCTGAAAAAATTCATAAACTCCAAACACCCATTCACTTACGAGTCCAACCATCATCCAATTCTAACATCAAATTTACCTTCAAACCTCCATTTCTCATTTTTCCAAAAATTCCCCATTTTTTCAAATTAATTCACTAATTAAATGCTAAAAAAGAGATAAAATCATGGAATAATGATGAATTCGAGTCAAAAACACTTACAAGATTGAAGATGCGAAAATTCCCTCCAAAGTCGCCCAAAACCCACCTCTCCAACTCAAAATGTGAAAATAATACTCTAACCCTCCATTTGGAATTTGAAAGCTGCTGCCTAGCGATTACAGATCGGGATAGCGGAAAATTCCACGCGATCGCGAAGAACAAAATCCTTAATGACCAAAAACCCTTCTACTCGAACGCACCCTCAAGGTCGCGAATGCGGTGACCATTCTTTCTATCCTATGCGATCGCAGACTGACTCATTCGACCATGAAGAACAACACGTCTGAATCCTAGACCTCTCCTACCTTCTTCGCGAACACATTCGTACACTCGCGTTCGCGTAACACAAAATCTCAGAACTCTGCGATCACGTCTACCATATCACGAACGCATAGAACAAATGCCCAGCTGCCAGAAAAAGACTCTACGCGATCGCGTCCCTATTCTCGCGATCGCGAAAGAGGCCCCCGGGACCTCATCCAAATATACCAACAAGTCCTAAAACACGATACGAACTTAGTCAAAGCTTCAAATCACATCAAACAACATCAAAAACATGAATCACACCCCAATTCAAGACTGTTGAAACTAATGGATTTCCAACTTCTACAATCGATGTTGAAACCTATCAAACCAACTCCGGTAGACCTCAAATTTTTCACACAAGTCATAAATGAAACAACAGACCTACTCCAACTTTCGGAACCAAAGTGTGAGCCCGGTATCAACAAAGTCAACTCTCGGTCAAACTTCTCAACTTTCCAAATCTTCAACTTCCAACTTTCGCCAATTCAAGCCAAAACGACTTATGGACCTCCAAATCAATATTCAGATATATTCCTAGGTCCAAAATCACCATACGAAGCTATTGAAACCATCAAAATTCCATCCTGGTATCGTTTACTCATAAGTCAACATCCAGTTAACTTTTTCAACTTAAGCTTCCAACCATAGGATTAAGTGTCTCAATTCATTCTGAACAATCTCCGAAACTAAACCATCTCCGGAATCAAAACAACCACCCCGGAAAGTCACATAACCATAAATGAATATAGAATAAGCAATAAATGGGGGAACGGGGCTACAATACTCAAAACAACCGGTCGGGTCGTTACATCAGGTGTACAAGAATACATGTAAATGATCAATAAACATTAAGGTTCATATTCTTGGACTGATATGACTAATTACGGTGTATGCTTATGCAAGTGTTCTATCACAGCTCGAGTCAACAAGTAAGATAACTAACATCAGAGATAACAAATGGGACATAGGAAACAACACAACAAAACCATAATATGCATGACACACGCAAGGTAGGCACACCAAAACACAAATATCATTAATAGCGATGCCCCCAGGCCATCAGAATTTATCACAAGTCATCCCCGACATAGCCCCCCCCTATTGTCTTGCCGCATGCACAACAATAAAGTAGATGCCCACCTTGTTTCGCCACACGCGTATAATAATATTCCCACCTTGTCTCGCCACATACGCAAACCCACATATATAGCCCGCCTTGTCATGCCGCATGTGAAAATATCAATAATAACAATAGCACGGACAACTCACATGTGAACACCCCGACAATACCTCTCAACAATATCATGTGTGCCAAAAACGCAACAACACAATATAACAACTCGCACCACGTGTGCCCATATGCCACAACATTTCCTTAAAACAATTTCAATGCCACAACCATGCATAGTCCTCGGCCTAACAACACTAAGTACAAAAATAATAACACGGGAGTACGACAAGTAAATCAACATAAGAATTACAAAAACACAATGAAATGGAATAATGAGACAATGAAAGACATAACAAGTAAATTTAACAACGATTTCAATAAGAATAACTCAACAATAAGAGAGATAACATGTAACAACGATTTTAAATAAGAATAACTCAACAATAAGAGAGTTAACATGTAACAATAAAGGGGGCAACAACTTCAATTAAAGAATATAAGAGTATATTGGCAATAAAGGATAGAACATGAACCAATCAACATCAAATAAGGCATGTAAGGGTAGATTTAGCAATGGAGGATATAACATGATAAGGCAACTTCAGTTTAATTTACATAAGAACTCTTAGAGTCTAGACCGGTCAAGTTTCCACATATAAGTCTTGTACACACTTGTCACCTCATGTACACGTCTTTCACTTAGTTCAAATAGTGCAAAAAATACCAACCCCTATGGGGTAGTTTTCCCCACACAACATTAGGCAAGATACTTACCTCAAAAGCCCTCAATCAATACTCTAAAATAGCTTTTCATTTACAATTCACCTCCGCTCAGCTGAAATCTAACCACAGTTTGCGGTACTCCATTCATCCAGGTGCCGCGAAGATGTATCAGGACCTGAGATAGCATTATTGGTGGAGGAGAATGAAGAACGACATAGTGGAGTATATAGCTCGGTGCCTAAATTATCAGCAGGTGAAGTATGAGCATCAGCGGCTAGGTGGATTGCTTCATAAGCTAGAGATTTCGGAGTAGAAATGGGAGTAGATTACTATAGATTTTGTTGTTAGGCTCCCACGGACTCAGAAGAAGTTCGATGCAGTTTGGGTGATTGTGCATAGGTTGACCAAGTCGGCTCATTTCATTCTAGTGATAACTACTTATTCTTCAAAGCAGTTGGCTCGAGTTTATATCCGCGAGATTGTCAAGCTTCATGGCGTGCCGGCATCCATCATCCCTAACCGAGGTACATAGTTTACATCGCGGTTCAGGAGAGCCGTACAACATGAGTTAGGTACTCGGGTTGAGTTGAGCACATCATTTCACCCTTAGATAGACGGGCAGTCCGAGCACACTATTCAGATATTGGAGGATATGCTCTGTGCATGTGTGATGGAGTTTGGGGGTTCCCGGGATCAGTTCTTGCCACTTGCGGAATTTGGCTACAACAACAACTACCAATCAAGCATTTAGATGGCCCTGTACGAGGATTTGTATGGTAGAGGGTGTCAGTCTCCGGTGGGTTAGTTTGAGCCCTTACCTGCTGACAATATAGGCACCGAGCTCAATTTAACCTAGGCTGTTCAGAAATTTCGGCAGAGTCTCCTCTGTAATTGGGTCTATCCACCTGCCAGAGAATCACCAAAACCACTCCTAACAACATATCCACAACTCAACAAAGCATCACAACATACCAATAACACAAATTTCAACACTACCGGCATTACATTATCAAAAGTGGCATCTCGACATAAATTGTACTTATTTGAATCATAACACATAGAAAGTACCTTTCGATCCATAATCATTTGACTATACAATCAAGTGAGAATATATTCTTTCCACAACACTTTCAGCCTTCAAGGTGACCTCCACTACTCACAAACATTGCCACAGCACTTGACGGAGGGAATCACATTATTCCTCAACTTTCAGACTTGTCTAATCAAGGATGACAATTAGGTACCTCTCTAAGGCAATTATCTATCAATTTCACGTTCAATAGCTTCCACTGGAATGACTGACAAAGATGGGGAAACATCATACTCATAGTTTTGCCTATTTCCTTCAAGATTTCATAAGGACTAATGTGACTACACATACTTTACGTTTATAAACAATTCACATAATATCTTCATGATGGAAATCTTGAGAATATGTTGTTCACTTTCTTCAACTATAAATCTCTACGCCGAACACCCAAACTAAACTTGTGGCGACTGTCAACAATTATTCTAAGATGTGCTAGCATGGATATGACCTTTAAGTTTCCTACCCAATATGTTTGATCATGGGATGATGACTCTTCTTTGACATGTTTGAACCTTCAATCCCCCATAGATTTAATACAAAGAGGAACAATGGGGTTCGAGATTGAGCTGGAATTATTCAAGAATCCATCAATGTGCTGAGCAGGGCATTTCAGGAGGTTACATCCTAAGAGACATGAAGGTTACCACTAATAGCGCTGACACGGTTAATCATTGTGATGACATCATTGATTCAACAAATGAGGCATAGATTTAACTAGCACACATTGATAACATAGGAACCATGTACTTATCCCGAGATGTAAAAGAAGTGAGTCATTTAGACATGTGATATATGGGAGGTATGATCGGGAGGATAAAGACGTTAGCATATGTTTTCCATGGAAGACTATGAGTTATGAAAGGGACAGTAACAATTGTTTTATGCCATAGGTGCCTTGTTCGGCAATAGTAAGCCTTAAGGATAAATATCCAAGTACGTGACACCAGTTGCCTTCTTGAGTATAAGGAAAAGTTGTTTAACTCGAAATGAGGAGATTCTTGCACCGTGAATGTGATAGAGGTTTCGAAAATATATGAAGTTTCATTATGATCTTAACAGTAACTGACACAACAAATCTATGCTACAAGCTCACGAGGTTGAAAAAGAGGTTGAAGACTTGTGAGATTATTATCATTCTCACAGCTTAACCCTTCCCGATAGTTTATCCTATATGAGAGGACTAGAGATATGATAAACTTATCTTTCAAATTAATATGCTCGTGATATGTGTCAGAATCTAAAACATCCACCTGAAGTTGGGAGGGAAAGGTCGCTGTAAGGCTGCTTAACTTCAATCATACACGAGTGAAACCACATAGCTAGGACATCGTAATATTGGGATGAAATCATGTATTGGTTAGAGAGGTGCTAATGGTTAATATGATGTTGCGGGGAGAAAGGAAAATGATTGACCCCTATCCAACTAGGGAGGTGGAAATGTTAAGAAGAGTAAACTCTCTGCACATGACAATGGCATAGTAAGGGATTTTAGAAGCCGAGTGTTTAAAGATAACAGAACCCAGGTATGCACTATAGAATAATGTAGGAACAAAGTGAGTTACTCACTGAGGCATAATGTAGGTGGACATGAAGGTTATACTAAGATGGGCAAACAAAAGATATTCCTACGACGAATTTGTGAAAATCTCGAATGACAGGTGGTGAGATATGCTCTTATGTTACTAGACCGTGAGAATGATTCGTAATGATGTTCACAAAGGGAATAAGGTGATTCCTTAAATCCTATGAGCCACATACACATAAGAGAGAGAGAGAGAGAGAGAGAGAGAGAGAGAGAGAGTGACTCAAGAAAGATCTCAATATTAGGTTGCTATACATTATATTCGATACCATGTAGGTAAACATTATGATTGTGCATGCACAAGCACAAGTGAGCAGGTGTTATCCATTTAAATCAGAAGGTCCTATAAGAAATTTGTCAGGTACGGTCCTTTGTTGAGAATTTTAGGGAAGCAAGTGGGAAGTATTAACCTAGGGTTATAGCTCAATTCAAGGAAATAATTATAGAACCCAATTCCTCAAGAGATTGTAAGTAAGAGAATTGTGATAAGGAGGCTTCGCGAATAATGCGTCTCATTCAAAGAGTAGGTACATGCAATGTCTTATGATTCAGTGTGTTATTAAGACCATATCTATGTTGGCTCTTCAATGCAGATGTACATATACGACAAAGAAAAGTATGTGGTGTTCATAATGATGTACAAAGGAGTGACTTACTTGGTGACTTTAGGTTGATGGGGCAGTGCCTTATTTGATGCCCCTCGACTCCAATCTAATGTAAAGCAGCCTAATATTGAGATCTTTCTTGAGCCACTCTCTCTCTCTCTCCTGTGTATGTGGCTCATAGGATTTAAGGAATCTCCTTACTCCCTTTGTGAGCATCATCATGAATCATTCTCACGGTCTAGTAACATAAGAGAATATCTCACCACCTATCATATGTGTACATGTCAATTGAAATGGTCACTTGTCCGCATAAAGTTTCTCGGGAATTTGAGATTTTCACACATTCGTCGTAGGAATATCTATTGTTCGCCCATCCCAGTATAACCTTCATGTCCAGCAAGATCATGCCTTAGTGAGTAAGTCACTTTGTTCCTAGTATTGTTGTTGCCCATGACGTGGTTTGGTATTGCAGTTTAAGAGTTATTATGGCAAAAACGTGTCCAGCTCATAACAAGTGTCCATTCTCTCTTTATATCTCTACAACATGATTTGATTATGATCCCTAGTTAGTGAACTTATTGTGCTAGTCTCCCGACACTTGCTGGGATAACAATGAGAGAGCGTGTCCTTCCACGAGTTGCTTTAGCACTACCTTGCTGGGAAACAGACATGATGTTGTGATAACCCCAAAAGTGTATTCGGTCTTGATGGGGAGCCTATTAAGGGTCTTATGAAAAAGGCAGTGCTAAAGCAACTCGTAGAAGGACACGCTCTCTCATGGTTATCCCAGCAAGTGTCGGGAGACTAGCACAATTAGTTCACTAACTAGGGATCACAATCAGAACATGTTATAGAGGTGTAAAGAGGATATGGACACTTGTTATGAGCTGGACACGTTTTTGCCATAATAACTCTCAAACTGCAATACCAAGCCACGTTATGGGCAACAACAATACTAGGAACAAAGTGAGTTACTCACTTAGGCATGATCTAGGCGGACATGAAGTTTATACTGAGATGGGAGAACAATAGATATTCTTACGACGAATTTGTGAAAATATCGAATTCCCGAGAAACTTTATGCGGACAAGTGACCATTTCAATTGACATGTACACATATTATAGGTGGTGAGATATGCTCTTATGTTACTATACCGTGAGTGGGATTCATGATGATGTTGAAAAAGGGAGTAAGGTGATTCCTTAAATCCTATGAGCCACATACACAGGAGAGGGAGAGAGAGTGGCTCAAGAAGGATCTCAATACTATGATGCTTTACATTAGATTCGATACTATGTAGGTAAACATTTTGATGGTGCATGCACAAGCACAAGTGAGAAGGTGTTATCCATTTGAATCAGAAGGTCCTATAAGAAATTCGTCAAGTATAGTCCTTTGTCAAGAATTTTTGGGAAGCAGGTGGGAAGTATTAACCTAGGGTTATAGCTCAATTCAAGGAAATAATTATAGAACACAATTCCTCAAGAGATTGTAAGTACGAGAATTGTTATAAGGAGGCTTCGCGAATAATGCGTCTCGCTCAAAGAGTAGGTACATGCAATGTCTTGTGATTCACTGTGTTATTAAGATCGTATCTATGTTAGCTCCTCAATGCAGATGTACATATACGACAAGGAAAATTATGTGGTGTTCATAATGATGTACTAAGGAGTGACTTACCTGGTGACTTTAGGTTGACGAGGTAGTGCCTTAACTGATGCCACTCGACTCCACATACATAGCATACATTGGAACCATTGTGACATACCCCTGAATGATATCTCCTACACTTCTCGCAACGAGGATGAGGTCAGCTAAACTGACTAGCCCCACTAACCTGATTTGTACCCTTTTTGCATATATCATAAGCATTCCCCCCATCCTTCCTCCAGGACCCCGTGACAGGATTAACAATCTCTATATCGGCTTGCTATATGGGCTTTTGGAATTTCCCACGCCTACCGCCCCTAACACGCTCCGGAGCATATTCACAACATGACGCCAAATGTTCCCGCCGCATATCGGGCAGGCCGGGCCAGGTTTACCTGACCTAGGGCATGTTTTCTTCTTGTGCTCCCTCTTTCCACAACCATAACATATTTCAAGAGACATCCACCACAAACCTAAGCGGCGAATCTTAAAAATCAAACATTTCGGCTTATTGGTACCAACAACCCTCTTTCGTTTCTTAGGTGCTCTCACCGCATGATCTAGTGGTACGGTGACATTGATAGAATAAGGACACTTCCGTTAGTGACTAGTTCTTTTGGTCCCTCCTCGCTACTTCAAACTCGTTGGTTAATCATCTGGAAAATAAGACATGACGAGGAAATTAGTTTCGTATCTTGAACTCTATCGCACGATCTAGAGTATCAAAAAAGGGTGACATTCCAAAATGTCCAAGTAGCTTCCTAATTATAGATGTGGTCAACAACACACCGATAAGAAGGACTCTACTAGCTACGGCTCCGAGACGTCCTAGGACACTTTAAAACCTTAGGCTCTGATACCAAGCTTGTCATGCCCCGACCTTAAGGAGCACAACCGCCGCTCAACCGAGATACCCCGGTCAAGCAAGCCTACTTGATGCCTTCTATCCAATCTTACCCATGACCAATATAAAATCAATATCAAGAGATATACATGAATAGAATAAAGTGTTCCACATTCTTTTCCCATTATTCAAAAGATATCCATTTACGATTTCAAAAATATTACAAGTTTATAGATATGATGAAAACAGGTTTCCTAAATACCAACATTTCCAGTTCCATTCCCAACATCAGACACCACCCACAACCTGTCTACGAAGGCTCTAAGTACAATAGAAGTGAAGAATGGATGTGCCGGTAACAAGGCCCCGGCTATACCTCAAAGCACAAAATATAACGTCAAATGACATAAAACCTAGAACAGAATAGGGCTCACCAAAACTTGCTGAGTAGAGAGTAACTGCTAACGAGGATCACGATCGCCCGCTGATGAACTACCCGTATCCATTGAAGATGTAGTGCCCCCTACAAAAGGGACGTTAGTACATATGGAATAGTACTAGTATGCAAAGCTAAATGTCCTCTTTTGAAATAGAATGCCAATATAAGAAGGGGGAAAACTATGGAAAAAACAAGTAACAATCAACAATATCCAAATGCCAAGTTTAAAACATAAAAATTTTAAAAAAACGGATATAATATATATATTTTTGTTGGGAGATCATTAGTACCGATGTACCACCGTGTTTTAGCACGGAGTCCGATCACGGCCCGATTGGCTAAGCCGTCTCACCCAAAGAAATTCGATCTACACAAAGAGACCTCACCGCCTCACCCCAATGTGTGCGGGTGGAGGTGTAATTACAATTACAATCTCTACACAAAGCGGCCCTGCTGCCTCACCCCAATGTGTGCGGGTGGACATGAGTCACAATTACAATCTCTACACAAAGCGGCCATGCCGCCTCACCCTAATGTGTGCGGGTGGAGGTGTATCACAATCACAATATCTACATAAAGTGACCCTGCCGCCTCACCCCAATGTGTGCGGATGGAGGTGTATCACAATCACAATCTCAATCACAATTTCAATTACAATTTCTAGCACAATCACCACCATGTGTGCGGCATGGCGTCCGATCACGACCCGACCGGCTAGGACGTCTCACCACAATGCCGTGTGGATCGACATCACCCTTTTCTAGTAATAATCGCATCCCAATAAAGGGGAATATTCTCATCACAACAATCTCATCCCAAATAAAGGGAATAATCACAATGCACCCTACACCGGCACGTGTAGTTTCGGGGTTAGGTTATTCCAACCTACCCTTCCTCGGTGACTAACGATACTCCCAAAAACATTTTTTGTCTTGCACATAAGGGAAACAAAAGTACAAATATATTTTATATTCACCTCATTATCTTTCACACTATATATATATCTTCATTAGTACTTTCAACCATTCACAACATCGTTATTTCCTTGGCTCTCTTGGCCATACTTGTGATTCTTCATTCATGGCACGGTGGTTGTATCTCATATTCCACATTTTCATTTCTTTACTTTCAAGGATCATCATCACAAACAGCAACTTATCAAATATTCTGGAAATCATAACTTCAAGTTCATTAGTAATGAAGGCTTTAAACACAATAGTTTTTTTTTCCAAAGGTTGGAGCAAAATGACTAGCAATTGAAGCACAAGTTAAAATCAGAAATGAGTGGTACACCACTTATTCTTGAAATATATTTCCCAAAAAGGGAATTGCACAATTTCAACTCATGAGTACGTAAAAACTTAAATCACATTTGAAATATTTATAAAGGGGAGCATGGTGATTTATGATTTAAACACGACTTTAAATCAAATGCACTAGTTACAACAACCATGGCAACGTTTTATGTCTCACTCTCATTTCTTTCACTTTCAGGTATATTTATAGATCAGAATAGATATGTGGACAGTAGAATCGATTATTTGGCCAGCAGAATATTTATGCGGCTAGCAGAATGGTTTTCACAATTTGCCCATTATTCTGTTCCACTTTGCGATGCTTATGTGGTCCGCAAAACAGTTCTGTGGTCGCGAACTTGACCGAAGAATTGCCTTCTTCTGCCAAAAATTCCCATCAACAGTTCCGTGCAATCTTCAACCCAAAAAGTCTGCACCGCGGCTCATTTTTTACAATTTTCAAACACATTAGCCTACTTTTGCACCACCAAACCTTAAATTACTTGCAGGAAATTTTTGGGACCTTACATCCTCCCCAACTTAGGATCATTCGTCCTCGAATGAGAAGTAGAGTGTGCCCCCAAACACCTAATATAACACATCTCTCCTCTCACACATCTCAAGCTCCCAAATTTGATTAACTCCCAATTGTTTAGAAATTTCAGCAGAGTCTCCTCTGTAATTGGGCCTATCCACCTGCCAGAGAATCACTAAAACCACTCCTAACAACACATCCACAACTCAACAAAGCATCACAACATACCAATAACACAAATTTCAACATTACTGGCATTACATTATCAAAAGTGGCATCTGAACATGAACTGTACTTATTTGAATCATAACACATAGAAAGTACCTTTCGATCAACAATCATTTGACTATACAATCAATTGAGAATATATTCTTTCCATAACACTTTCGGCCTTCAAGGTGACCTCCTCTACTACGAACTTCGCCATAGCACTTGACGGAGGCAATCACTTTATTCCTCAACTTTCAGACTTGTCTAATCAAGGAAGACAATTAGGTACCTCTCATGAGCCAATTATCCATCAACTTCACCCTCAATAGCTTCCACTATAATTACTGACAAAGGATTTCCAACTACCTTCTTAGACATAGACATATGAAACACTGGGTACATGGAGGACAATGATGGGGAAACATTATACTCATAGTTTGGCCTTTTTCCTTCAAGATTCCATAAGGACTAATGTGACTACACATACTTTACCTTTATTAACAATTCACATAATATCTTCATGATGAAAATTTTGAGAATATCCCGTTCACTTTCTTCAACTCTAAATCTCTACGCCGAATACCTAAACTAAACCTTTGGTGACTTTCAACAATTATTCTAAGATGTGCTAGCATGGATTTGACCATAAAGTTTCCTACCTAATATGTTTGATCAATGAATGATGCAACTTCATTGACATGTTTGAACCTTCAATCCCCCATAGATTTAATACAAAGAGGAACAACGGGGTTCGAGATTGAGCTGGAATTATTCAAGAATCCATCAATGTGCTGAGCAGGGAATTTCAGGAGGTTATATCCTAAGAGACATGAAGGTTACCACCAATAGCGCTGACATGATTATTCATTGTGATGACATTGTTGATTCGACAAATGAGGCATCGAGTTAACTAGTACACATTGATAGCATAGGAACCATGTACATGATCCCGAGATGTAAAATAAGTGAGCCATTTTAGACACATGATATATGGGAGGCATGATCGGGAGGATAAAGACGTTAGCATCAGTTATCCTTGGAAGACTATGAGTTATGAAAGGGACAGTAACAATTGTTTTATGACATAGGTGCCTTGTTCGGTAATAGTAAGCCTTAAGGAGAAATAACCAAGTACATGACACCAGTTGCCTTCTTAAGTGCAAGGAAAAGTTGTTTAACTCGAAATGAGGATATTCTTGCACCGTGAATATGATAGAGGTTTCGAAAATATATGAAGTCACATTATGCTCTTAACAGTAACTGACACAAGGAATCTATGATACAAGCTCACGAGGTTGAAAAAGAGGTTGAACACTTGTGAGATTATTATCAATCTAACAGCTTAACCCTTCCCGATAGTTGATCCTATATGAGAGGACTAGAGAAATAACAAACTTGTCTTTCAAATCAATATGCTCGTGATATGTCTTAGAATCTGAAACATCCACCTGAAGTTGGGAGGGAAAAGTCGTTGTAAGGCTGCTTAACTACAATCATACACGAATGAAACCATGTAGCTAGGACATCTTAATATTGGGATGAAATAATGTATTGGTTAGAGAGGTGCTAATGGTTAATATGATGGTGCGGGGAGAAAGGCAAATGATTGACCCCTATCCACCTAGGGAGGTGGAAATGTTAAGGACAATAAACTCTCCGCACATGACAATGGCATAGTAAATGATTCTAGAAGTCGAGTGTTTAAAGATAACGGAACCCAGGGATACACTATAGAATAATCATGGAAGGTTTGCGAACGTTCATAATGAGTTCTCCATGGATTTTATGAATTAAAAAGTACCCAGATGCTAGTAAAGGTTGGAAACAACATGGATAACATACATGATGCTGTGATAACCCCAAAAGTGTATTCGGTCTTGACGAGGAGCCTATTAAGGGTCTTATGAAAAAAGCAGTGCTAAAGCAACTAGTGGAAGGACACGCTCTCTCATGGTTATCCCAGCAAGGGTCGGAAGACTAGCAAAATAAGTTTACTAACTAGGGATCACAATCAGAACATATTGTAGAGGTGTAAAGATAGAATGGACACTTGTTATGAGCTGGACACGTTTTTGCCATAATAACTCTCAAACTGCAATACCAAGCCACGTCATGGGCAACAAAAATGCTAGGAACAAAATGAGTTACTCACTGAGGCATGATCTAGGTGAACATGAAGGTTATATTGAGATGGCCAAACAATAGATATTCCTACGACGAATTTGTGAAAATCTCGAATTCCCGAGAAACTTTATGCGGACAAGTGACAATTTCAATTGACATCTACACATATGATAGGTGGTGAGATATGATTTTATGTTACTAGACCGTGAGAATGATTCATGATGATGTTCACAAGGGAGTAAGATTATTCTGTAAATCCTATGAGCCAAATACACAGGAGAGGGAGAGAGAGTAGCTCAAGAAAGATCTTAATACTAGGTTGCTTTACATTAGATTTGATACCATGTAGGTAAACATTATGATGGTGCATGCACAAGCACTAGTGAACATGTGTTATCCATTTGAATCAGAAGGTCCTATAAGAAATTCGTTAAGTATAGTCCTTTGTTGAGAATTTTGGGAAAGAAAGTGAGAAGCATTAACCTAGGGTTATATCTCAATTCAAGGAAAAAATTATAGAACCCAATTCCTCAAGAGATTGTAAGTAAGAGAATTATGATAAGGAGGCTTCACGAATAATGTGTCTCGTTCAAAGAGTAGGTACATGCAATGTCTTGTGATTCAGTGTTATTAAGACTATATCTATGTTGGCTCTTCAATGCAGATGAACATATACGATAAGGAAAAGTATGTGGTGTTCATAATGATGTACTAAGGAGTGACTTACTTGGTAACTTTAGGTTGACAGGGCAGTGCCTTAACTGAAGCCCCTCGACTCCACATGAATAACATACATTGGTACCATAGTAACATACCCCTGAATGATATCACCTACACTTCTCGCAACGAGGATGAGGTTCGCTAAACTGACTCTCCCCGCTGACTTGATTATTACCCTTTTTCCATACATCATAAGAATTCCCCCTATCCTTCCTCCGGGACCTCGTGACGGGATTAAGAATCCCTGTACTGGCTTGTTATATGGTATTTTGGAATTTCCCAAGCCTACCACCCCTAACATGCTCCAAAGCATACTCAAAACACGACACCAAATGTTCCCACCAGCATATCGGGCAGACCAGGCAAGGTGTACCAAACCTAGGGCATATGTTCTTCTTGTGCCCCCTCTTTCGACAACCATAACATATTTCAAGAGTCATCCAACACAAACCCAATTGGCGCTTCTTGCAAATCAAACATTCCGGCTTATTGGTAACAACAACTCTCTTTCATTTCTTAGGTGCTCTCACCATATGATCTAGTGGTGCGGTGACATTGATAGGAATAAGTACATTTCCCTTAGCGACTAGTTCTTTCAGTCCCTCCTTGCTGCTTCGAACTGGTTGGTTACTCATCTGGAAAATGAGACATGAAATTTGCTTCCTATCTTGAGCTCTATCGTACGATCTGGAGTATCAAAGAAGGGTGACATTCCTAAATGTCCAAGTAGCCTCCTAATTATAGATGTGGTCGACAACACACCGATAAGAAGGACTCTACTAGATACGGCTCCGAGACATCCTAAGACACTTTAAAACCTTAGGCTCTGATACCAAGTTTGTCACACCCCGACCATGGGGAGCGCGACCGTCGTTCAACCGAGATACCTCGGTCAAGCAAGCCTACTTGATGCCTTCTATCCAATCTTACCCATGACCAATATAAAATCAATATCAAGAGATATACATGAAGAGAATAAAATGTTCCCCCTTGTTTTCCCGTTATTCAAAAGATATCCATTTACGATTTCCAAAATATTACAAGTTTATAGATATGATGAAAAGCGGGTTTTCCAAATACCAACATTTCTAGTTCAATTCCCAACATCAGACACCACCCACAGCCTGCCTACAGAGCCTCTAAGTACAACGTAAGTGAAGAATGGATGTGCCGGCGACTAGGCCCCGGCAATACCTCAAAGCACAAAATATAACGTCAAATGACATAAGTCCCGGAATAGAGTATGGCTCACCAAAACCTGCTGAGTAGAGAGTAAATGCTAACGAGGATCACGTCCGCCCGCTGATGAACCACCTGCATCCATTGAAGAGGCAGCGCCCCCGACAAAAGGGATGTTAGTACATATGGAATAGTACTAGTATGCAAAAACTTCCTCTTTCAAAATAGAATGCCAATATAAGAAGGGGGAAAAACTATGGAAACAACAAGTAACAATCAACAATATCCAAATGCCAAGTTTAAAACATAACAATTTTCAAACTACGGATATATATATATATATATATATATATATATATATATATATATATATATTTATTTATTTTTTTTGGTTGGGAGATCATTAGTACCACTATACCATCGTGTTTTAGCACGAAGTCCGATCACGGCCCGATCGGCTAGGCCGTCTCACCCAAAGACATTCGATATACACAAAGCGGCCTATCGCCTCACCCTAATGTGTGCGGGTGGAGGTGTAATAACAATCACAATTTCTACACAAAGAAGCCCCGCCGCCTTACCCCAATGTGTGCAGGTGGAGGTGTATAACAATCACAAGCTCTACACAAAGCGGCCCCACCGCCTCACCCCAATGTGTGCGGGTAGAGGTGTATCACAATCACAATCTCTACATAAAGCGGCCCCACTGCCTCACCCCCAATGTGTGCGGGTGGAGGTGTATCACAATCACAATCTCTACATAAAGCGACCCCACTGCCTCACCCCAATGTGTGCGGGTGGAGGTGTATCACAATCACAATCTCAATCACAATTTCAATTATAATTTCCAGCACAATCACCACCATGTGTGCGGCAAGGCATCCGATCACGACCCGACTGGCTAGGCCGTTTCACCATAATGCCATGTGGATCGACCTCACTTTTTTCTAGTAATCATATCATCCCAATAAAGGGGAATTTTTCTCATCACAACAATCTCATCCCAAATACGGGAAATAATCACAATGCACCCTACACCGGCACGTGTAGTTTCGGGGTTAGGTTATTCCAACCTACCCTTCCTCGGTGACTAACGATACTCTCAAAAACATTTGGTCTTGCACATAAGAGAAACAAAAGTACAATTATATTTTATATTAACCTCATTATCTAGCACACTATATATATCTTCATTAGTACTTTCAACCATTTACAACATCGTTATTCCACACTTTCATTTTTTTTACTTTCAAGGATCATCATCACAAACATCAACTTATCGGATATTCCGAAAATCATAACTTCAAGCTCCTTAGTAATGAAGGCTTTAAACACAATAGTTTTCTTTCCAAAGAATGGAGCAAAATGACTAGCAATTGAAGCATAAGTTAAAATCATAAATGAGTGGTACACCACTTATTTTTTAAATACGTTTCCTAAAAAGGGCAATGCACAATCTCAACTCATGAGTATGTAAGAACTTAAATCACATTGAAAATATTTATAAAGGGGAGCATGGTGATTTACGATTTAAATACGACTTCAAATCAAATGCACTAGTTACAACAACCATGGCCACGGTTTATATCTCACTCTCATTTCTTTCACTTTCAAGCATATTTATAGATCATCATCAATAAGAGCATTTGAAATCAAGGCCTTAAGCATAAATATGAACAATAGGGGTCTTAGGCGCATTGAGTTTTTCCTTCACAATTGGGCATAACAACTTGCAATTTAAACATGATTTGAAATCATACTATCTCGACATATTGGTCACACTAGGATACATTCCCGACGGAGAAAATAAGATGATAGGAGAATTTGGTGCATATTTTTAGTATATATCTTTCAACACAAACATATTCGGAATAGTCAAATATATAAGGAATAACTCGGAACATGGGAATTAGGAACTTAGGCCAACCATACTTGAAAGTTACGGGAACATCATAGAATTCGATTCCAAGAGAGAAGTTTAGCCAACATACCTTGTTTGAGCTTTCCTTAAGTTACTACAATGCCCCAACACTTCTAGCAATAACAATCTATAGGAAGATAGCAAAAATCGGTTAATAGATAGAAGGCTTTTCATGGTGTAACTCTCTTAGGAATTTTGTCAAACACCTAGTATGCAAAATAGACTACAAAACTCTACAATGGTAATCCCTTCCTTTCTCAACCAATTTCAACAAGAAACTAATCAAAGTGGTTCATTAACCACACATACTACAACCTATTGTCACATGCATGGCCTATTTTCAATCCCACAATATACATGAATTCATAACCTCTTGCATGAAAGTTTAGGAGTAGGACTTACCTCAATAGATATTGATCTAGAGAGTGGCATCCATGATTCTTGAAAATTGGGGCAAGAATGGTTGATTAGAATGGCTAGTCCTTCTCCTTCTCTCTCTAAAATACTCTGACTTCTCTCTAAAACATCAAATATATGCTCCAAAATGAGCCCCAAAGGCTATTAATCAAAATGGGGTCGCGTAAGAAAATATTTAAAAAAATGACCCTCGAAATCAATTATGTGGTGCAATTATGTCGTAGCAGAATTGATATGTGGCCAGCAGAATAGATATATGGGCAGCAGAATCGATTATGTGGCCAGCAGAATGGATATGTAGCCAGCTGAATATTTATGTGGCCAGCTGAATGATTATGCGGCCCAGAGAATAGTTTTCAAAATTTGCCCATTTTTCTATTCCACTCTGCGATGCTTATGTGGACCGCGGAACAGTTTTGTCATCGCGAACGTGACCGCAAAATTGCCTTCTGCTGGCAAAAATTCCCATCAACACTTCTGTGCATTCTTCAACCCAAAACGTCTGCACCGCGCACATTAGCCTACTTTGGCACCACGAAATCTTAAATTACTTGCCGGAAATTTACAGGGCCTTACATCCTCCCCCACTTAGGATCATTCGTCCTCGAATGAGAAGTAGAGTGCGCCCCAAACACCTAACATAACACATCTCTTCTCTCACACAACTCAAGCTCCCAAATTTGATTAACTCCCAAGTTTTTCAGAAATTTCAGCAGAGTCTCCTCTGTAATTGGGCTTATCCACCTGCCAGAGAATCACCAAAACCACTCCTAACAATACATCCACAACTCAACAAAGTATCACAACATACCAATA
Source organism: Nicotiana tomentosiformis (assembly GCF_000390325.3). Taxonomy (NCBI): domain Eukaryota; kingdom Viridiplantae; phylum Streptophyta; class Magnoliopsida; order Solanales; family Solanaceae; genus Nicotiana; species Nicotiana tomentosiformis. Next base: position 87,731,334 of record NC_090818.1, read on the forward strand.
ACACAAATTTCAACTTTACTACATTATCAAAAGTGGCATCTAGACATGATCTGTTCTTATTTAATCAATACACATAGAAAGTACCTTTCGATCCACAATTATTTGACTATACAATCAAGTGAGAATTTATTCTTTCCACAACACTTTCGGCCTTCAAGGTGACCTCATCTACTCACGAACTTCGCCATAGCACTTGGCGGAGGCAATCACTTTATTCCTCAACTTTCAGACATACAATTAGGTACCTCTCATAAGCCAATTATCCATCAACTTCGCCTTCAATAGCTTCCATTGGAATGACTGACAAAGGATTTCCAACTACCTTCTTAGACATAGACACATGAAACCTCGGGTACATAGAGGACAATGATAGGGAAACATCATACTCATAGTTTGGCCTATTTCCTTCAAGATTCCATAAGGACTAATGTGACTACACATACTATACCTGTATTAACAATTCACATAATATCTTCATGATGAAAATCTTGAGAATATCCCGTTCACTTTCTTCAACTCTAAATCTCTACGCCGAATACCCAAACTAAACCTTTGGCGACTTTCAACAACTATTCTAAGATGTGCTAGCATGGATATGACCATAAAGTTTCCTACCCAATATGTTTGATCATGGGATGATGGTTCTTTATTTACATGTTTGAACCTTCAATCCCCCATAGATTTAATACAAAGAGGAACAACAGGGTTTGAGATTAAGCTGGAATTTTTCAAGAATCCATCAATGTGCTGAGCAGGGCATTTCAGTAGGTTATATCCAAAGAAACATGAAGGTTACCACCAATATCACTGACTCGGTTATTCATTGTGATGACATCATTGATTCGACAATGAGGCATAGAGTTAACTAGTACACATTGATAACATAGGAACCATGTACATGATCCCAAGATGTAAAAAAAGCGAGTCATTTTAGACATGTGATATATGGGAGGCATGATCGGGAGGATAAAGACGTTAGCATCAGTTATCCTTGGAAAACAATGAGTTATGAAAGGGATAGTAACAATTGTTTTATGCATAGGTGCCTTGTTCGGCAATAGTAAGCCTTAAGGAGAAATAGCCAAGTACGTGACACTAGTTGCCTTCTTGAGTGTAAGGAAAAGTTGTTTAACTCGAAATGAGGAGATTCTTGCACCGTGAATATGATAGAGGTTTCGAAAATATATGAAGTTGCATTATGTTCTTAATAGTAACTGACACAAGGAATCTATGCTACAAGCTCACGAGGTTTAAAAAGAGATTGAACACTTGTGAGATTATTATCATTCTGATAGCTTAACCCTTCCCGATAGTTGATCCTATATGAGAGTACTAGAGATATGACAAACTTGTGTTTCAAATCAATATGCTCGTGATATGTGTTAGAATCTGAAACATCTACCTGAAGTTGGGAGGGAAAAGTCGATGTAAGGCTACTTAACTTCAATCATACACGAGTGAAACCATATAGCTAGGACATCTTAATATTGGGATGAAATCATGTATTGTTTAGAGAGGTGCTAATGGTTAATATGATGTTGCGGGGAGAAAGGAAAATGATTGACCCCTATCCACCTAGGGAGGTGGAAATGTTAAGGACAGTAAACTCTCCGCACATGACAATGGCATAGTAAATGATTCTAGAATCCGAGTGTTTAAAGATAACAGAACCCAGGGATACACTATAGAATAATCATGGAAGGTTTGTGAACGTTCATAATGAGTTCTCCATGGATTTTATGACTTGTAAAGTACCCAGATGCTAGTAAAGGTTGGAAAAAACATGGATAACATACATGATGTTGTGATAACCCCAAAAGTGTATTCGGTCTTGACGGGGAGCTTATTAAGGGTCTTATGAAAAAAGAAGTGCTAAAGCAACTAGTGGAAGGACATGCTCTCTCATGGTTATCCCAGCAAGGGTCGAAATACTAGCAAAATAAGTTTACTAACTAGGGATCACAATCAGAACATGTTGTAGAGGTGTAAAGAGAGAATGGATACTTGTTATGAGCTGGACACGTTTTTGCCATAATAACTCTCAAACTGCAATACCAAGCCACGTCATGGGCAACAAAAATGCTAGGAACAAAATGAGTTACTCACTGAGGCATGATATAGGTGGACATGAAGATTATATTGAGATGGCCGAACAATAGATATTCCTACGACGAATTTGTGAAAATCTCGAATTCCCGAGAAACTTTATGTGGACAAGTGACCCTTTCAATTGACATCTACATATATGATAGGTGGTGAGATATGATCTTATGTTACTAGACCGTGAGAATGATTCATGATGATGTTCACAAGGGAGTAAGGTTATTCCGTAAATCCTATGAGCCAAATACACAGGAGAGGGAGAGAGAGTAGCTCAAGAAATATCTTAATACTAGGCTGCTTTACATTAGATTCGATACCATGTAGGTAAACATTATGATCGTGCATGTACAAGCACTAGTGAGCAGGTGTTATCCATTTGAATCAGAAGGTCCTATAAGAAATTCGTCAAGTATAGTCCTTTGTTGAGAATTTTGGGGAAGCAAGTGGGAAGTATTAACCTAGGGTTATAGCTCAATTCAAGGAAATAATTATAGAACCCAATTCCTCAAGAGATTGTAAGTAAGAGAATTGTGATAAGGAGGCTTCACGAATAATGCGTCTCGTTCAAAGAGTAGGTACATGCAATGTCTTGTGATTCAGTATTATTAAGACCATATCTATGTTGGCTCTTTAATGCAGATGTACATATACGACAAGGAAAAGTATGTGGTGTTCATAATGATGTACTAAGGAGTGACTTACTTGGTGACTTTAGGTTGACAGGGCAGTACCTTAACTGATGCCCCTCGACTCCACATTCATAACATACATTGGTACCATAGTGACATACCCCCGAATGATATCTCTTACACTTCTCGCAATAAGGATGAGGTACGCTAAACTGACTCACCCCACTAACCTGATTTTTACCCTTTTAGCATACATCATAAGAATTCCCCCATATCCTTCCTCCAGGACCAAATGACGGGATTAATAATCTCTATATCGGCTTGCTGTATGGCTTTTGGAAGTTCCCAAGCCTACCACCCCTATCACGCTCCAGAGCATACTCACAACATGATGCCAAATGTTCCCGCCCGCATATCGGGCAGACCGGGCTATTGTTGATGGTTACTTGTTTTTCGACAATTGGGCATAACAACTTGCAATTTAAACATGATTTGAAATCATACTATCTCGACATATTGGTCACACTAGGATACATTCCCGACGGAGAAAATAAGATGATAGGAGAATTTGGTGCATATTTTTAGTATATATCTTTCAACACAAACATATTCGGAATAGTCAAATATATAAGGAATAACTCGGAACATGGGAATTAGGAACTTAGGCCAACCATACTTGAAAGTTACGGGAACATCATAGAATTCGATTCCAAGAGAGAAGTTTAGCCAACATACCTTGTTTGAGCTTTCCTTAAGTTACTACAATGCCCCAACACTTCTAGCAATAACAATCTATAGGAAGATAGCAAAAATCGGTTAATAGATAGAAGGCTTTTCATGGTGTAACTCTCTTAGGAATTTTGTCAAACACCTAGTATGTAAAATAGACTACAAAACTCTACAATGGTAATCCCTTCCTTTCTCAACCAATTTCAACAAGAAACTAATCAAAGTGGTTCATTAACCATACATACTACAACCTATTGTCACATGCATGGCCTATTTTCAATCCCACAATATACATGAATTCATAACCTCTTGCATGAAAGTTTAGGAGTAGGACTTACCTCAATAGATGTTGATCTAGAGAGTGGCATCCATGATTCTTGAAAATTGGGGCAAGAATGGTTGATTAGAATGGCTAGTCCTTCTCCTTCTCTCTCTAAAATACTCTGACTTCTCTCTAAAACATCAAATATATGCTCCAAAATGAGCCCCAAAGGTTATTAATCAAAATGGGGTTGCGTAAGAAAATATTAAAAAAAAATGACCCTCGAAATCAATTATGTGGTGCAATTATGTCGTAGCAGAATCGATATGTGGCCAGCAGAATAGATATATGGGCAGCAAAATCGATTATGTAGCCAGTAGAATGGATATGTAGCCAGCTGAATATTTATGCAGCCAGCATAATGATTATGTGGCCAAAAGAATAGTTTTCAAAATTTGCCCATTTTTCTATTCCACTCTGCAATGCTTATGTGGTCCGCGGAATAGTTCTGTCATCGCGAACGTGACCGCAAAATTGCCTTCTTCTGTACAGGATGGCTCCTGTCAAGTTGAAGTAATTGAAAACGCAATTAAAGGATCTTTTGGATAAGGGCTTTATCAGACCCACTACTTCTCCGTGGGGAGCTCCAGTGTTGTTTGTTCAAAATAAGGAGGGTTCACTACGGATGTGTATTGATTAATGAAAGCTGAATAAGGTCACCATTAAGAACAAGTATCCTCTCATCAATTGCAAGTCGCTAAGTATTTTTCGAAGATTGACCTCAGATTGGGGTATCATCAGTTAAGAATCAAGGAAGAAGATATACCGAAGACAGCCTTTCGGACAAGATATGGCCATTACGAATTTCTCGTTATGTCTTTTGGCCTAACCAAAGCTCCAGGGGTTTTTACGGATCTGATAAATCGAGTATTCAGGCCATTTTAGATATATTTGTGATCGTGTTCATAGATGATATTCTGGTGTATTCTCGATCAGAAGCGGAGCACGTAGAACATTTGCAAAAGGTCCTACACATACTCTGGGATCACAAATTGTATGTCAAATCTTCCAAGTGCGAGTTCTGGCTAAACTCAGTGGCTTTTCTTTGGCATATAGTATCAGATGAGGGTATCCAAGTTGATAGTCAAAAGGTTGAAGCAATTAAGAATTCGCCAAGGCCCATAACTCCTACCGAGGTACAAAGCTTCTTGGGCTTAGCCGGTTACTACCGAAGGTTTGTGGAAAATTTCTCATCGATAGCTGCTCCACTGACGAAGTTGACACATTAGGCAGAGAAATTCCAGTGGACCGATGTTTGTGACAAGAGCTTCCAAGAGTAAAAGAACAGGTTAACCTCGGTGCCAGTTCTAAATCTTCCTGAAGGACCGAAGGGGTACATTATATATTGTGATGCCTCTAGAGTGATCTTGGACAGTGTTTTAATGCAGCACGAGAAAGTCATTACTTATGCTTCGAGGCAACTAAGGAAACACGAGCAGAATTACCCCACTCACTATCTGTATGGAGTTCATGTTGACATATTCACTGACCACAAGAGCTTGCAGTACATATTCAAGCAAAAAGATTTGAATTTGAGACAGCAGAGATGGTTTGAATTACTAAAGGATTATGATGTTGAAATTTTGTACCACTCCGGGAAGGCAAACATTGTGGCCGACGCGCTAAGTCAGAAATCTATGGGTAGTCTACGCCATTTGGAAGGTTATAAATTGTAAGTGACCAAGGACTTGTACTAGTTGGCTAACTTAAGTGTATGATTATTTGATACTGGTAGCAGAGGATCCATAGTTCGGAATGCTGCCAAACCTTCGCTAGTGGCCGAAGTAAAAGCACGACAATACGACGATCCAGCTTTGATAAGAATAAGAGAAATCATTCACCTTCAGAAAAATCAAGTGTTTCAGATATACGAGGACGGAGTCCTTAGATACCAGGACCGGTTGTGTGTACTCGATGTCGGAGAACTCCGAAGATAGATCAAGGTAGAGATTCACCAATCCCGGTATTCTATTCATCCAGGGTCAAGCAAGATGTATCACGATCTTCCATAGGTTTACTGGTGGAACAGCATGAAGAGAGACATTGTTGAATACTTTGCTCAGTGTCAAAATTGTCAACAAGTTAAGGTTGAACATCAAAAACTGGGAGGATTGCTTCAGAATATAGAAATTCTAACCTGGAAATGGGAGATGGTCAACATGGATTTGTTACCGGATTACCACGATTGCATCGAAGATTTGATTCTATATGGGTCATCGTGGATTGACTCACTAAGTCGGCCCGTTTCCTACAAGTTAAGACTACTTTTTCGGCCAAAGATTATACTAAGTTATATATCAAAGAAATAGTTCGAATTCATGGAGTTCCATTTTCCATCATATCGTACATAGGTGCACAGTATACAGCTAATTTCTGGAGATCATTCCAAAAAGGATTGGGTACCAAATCAATCTCAGCATAACTTTCCATCCACAAACAGACGGTCTGACCGAACGCACCATTCAGATGCTCGAGGACATGTTACAAGCCTGTGTTTTAGACTTTAAAGGAAATTGTAAAGATTATCTACCACTCATCGAATTTGCCTACAACAACAGCTACCATGCTAATATTCGAATGGCACCGTATGAGGCACTATACGGGCAAAAGTGTAGGTCTCCCATCAGCTGGTTCGAAGTTGATGAGGCAAAGTTATTGGGTCCTGAGTTGATACAACAGGCTGTAGAAAAAGTAAAAATTATTCGAGGTCGATTGTTGACCTCTCAAAGCAGGCAAAAATCTTACTTAAATAACCGACAATGAGATATAGAGTTTGCTGTGGGAGACTGGGTATTCTTAAAGGTGTCGCCTATAAAAGGCGTGATGAGGTTTGGTAAAAAGGGCTTGAGTTGCCCCCGAAATTGGAAGCAGTGCATCCGGTATTCCACGTGTTTATGCTCTGAAAGTGCTTGAGTGATCCATCTTGTATTGCCCCTATTGAAGATATTCAAGTCACGGAGGACCTATCCTACGAAGAAGTTTTGGTGGCTATCCTAGATCATCAAGTGCGTAAGCTGCAAACCAAAGAAGAAGTTGTAGTTAAAGTACTTTGGAGGAACAATAATAAAGAAAAAATGACCTAGGAAGCTGAAGAAGGCATGACATCCAAGTACCCCCATTTATTGCACACTACGGGGAGAAACAATGAAACTACTATGGTGGGCTCCACTCAGAATGACTAAAGAAGTTTGCAAGAGGTGACTATGATTCAACATTCGAGGACGAATGTTCCGAAGGGGGGATGATGCTATACCGCACATACAAAGTCGGAAGATTTATGAGGTTTAAGTACAAATATGGCGGCATGTTAACAGGCAAAAGGGGCGATTGCATGTGACCAGATTTTGCCAAATGTCCCACCGGGCACAGCAGCCGGTGCGGGGTAACCCATTTTGCATGTGGAGCGATGGAATTTCCTAGGCTTGATATGGTATAAAAAGGCAGTGTAGCTATTTCTCACTCATTCTAGAAGATATCCCCAACATTAATTCTTCCAAAATGCTCTCAAACCCCCTTTAGAATTCCCCAAATAGTCTAAGGCTAAATCGAAGGTGAATTTAGTAGGATTTAGCGTGAGGAATCTTTAATCATCACTGTAACATCTACTATATTGTTGTTTTGATTCTGGAGATTCGGTGGAGGCTGAGTTAACCATCATAGAAGCGTAGCTAGTTCTTCAACAAGGTATGTAGGACAACTTTCTTTCCTGGCATGACTTGGTGTAAACGTCTTTCTCTCTGAAGGATTTCTATGTTGTAAGATTGGTTTGTTCCAAGCCCTTCCCAGTAACATTGCATCTGTCCTCATATATCTTCTCACTGGTAATGTTTCTCTTAAGTTGAACTATTTTTAGATAGTATTCCGAAGTCAGAAAATATGATTCATTCCTAGTTGATCTTGGTATTTCCTTGAAATTGACCTTGCATTGCACATATATATGTATCTGTTTTACTTTACCGAGCAGCTTTATAGTCGGCCAGGTACATCACCTATTGTGCAATCACTGATCAGTTGGGTATGATGAGACATGATATGAGATATTACTGAGCCTTTGTGTGGCCAGGTACGATGATGTGTGTTGTGAGGCTACTGAGTCCTCTTGAGGTCGGCTATGACGAGTTCTGTTGAGACCGGGTACGATCGAGACCTCCTGAGGCTAGTTACGACCGAGTCCTCTATATGGCAGGGTATGGAGTGATATGTAATGTGAGGCTACCGAATCCTCTTGCGACTGACTACGCCGAGTCCTATTGAGGTCGGGTACAGTCGAGATCTCTTGATGCTGGGTACGACGGAATCCTCTATGAGGCCGGGTATGGAGTGAAATGTGATGATATATATTATAATTAATGCATGGCCCCAAATAGTGGCTTGGTTTTAAAAAGGCTTGCATGCATTCATGTTTCATGGTTATAGCAGTGTACGCCCCCGGTGGCTTGTCTAAGGTATCCAGGTTAACCTTGTGTATTCATATCCCTTATGTTACACCGTTGATATATGCATATTATCCATTTTTTTATACTTAATACATCTTTCGTACTGACGTCCCTTTTCTTTAGGTGTTGTGTTCATACCCACAAGTACAGATAGACCCGGTGACGTCCCTCCCTAGTAGGGTGTTTGTTCCAGCTGATTGGCCGTGTATTCCACTTCTTCGGAGTAGCTGTTCAGAGGTTACTATGTATCTAAATGCATGTTCCACTTATTTTGGGTACGGTGGGGCCCTGTCTCGACCAAGTTGTGTACATGTATTATGTTTTGATACTCTTACAGGCTTGCAGACTAGACTAGAGTTTCGGTATGTGTATAAAATGGTAGTAACTCTGATGGCCACGGACGTATATGTGTATGTGTAAATATATCAATGCTAAGGTCTCTTCCACAGTCAGTTGTGTTCATTCAAATGTCTGTTCGGTGGCCTCATTGGCCCAAATTGTATGTTATAAAGATGTAAGTATGGACGTTGGTTCGCACAGGCCTTCGGGCGTCGTGTGCCGGTCGCACCTCCCAAGGTTGGGGTGTAACTTCTTGTAAGACAGCTTAAGGTGAAAAAATAGCATTTCAAGTGATAATAGTTATTCTAGAGATTACAGATTCTTTTTGCAAATGAACAAATGTTCACTTTTATAATATAGATTCCTGGTTATTATTTTCTTAAATCATGATGTCGTTACACTTTATTCGGCCATTTGAATGACTTGTAATTAGGGATTTAATGTTAATCGTAGAGTAAATGTGAAATTGTGGATACTTCGGCATCTATCAATCTGCTTCTCTTTTTATCCGTGAACTCTTCAATCATTTACAAGTTCTCCGGACATTTGATTTCCTTCGGAAAACTTTGGGTTGACATTCCAAGGAGTCTTCTATCAATCTCCAATTTTTTGACTTCGCAATTTACATTCGGACTATTATGTAAGTTGAATGTACAATCCTTGCCACATGTCTATTTCTGGATGGTACACTGTTACACCTCATGTTTTTGTACGTGGAAGTACGCCATAAGTAAATTGATATAAGCTCGGAAATGAGATGTTACCTTCCATATTTTCGTACGTTAAAGTTTCGTCATAAGCTAATCACGTAAGTTCGGGAATGAGATTATTTTGAGATTATAAGCATTATGCTATTTCAAACAAGTGATGAGTAAATTCGTGAAGATGAGAGGATAAGAAAATCAAAGAAAATGAATTTTCGTCAAAGTTTGACATGTTGGGATAAAATACGGCCCGAGCTAAAATACCCGGTAGTTATGGACTAGTGCCATACAAGGTACCACGTGACCATGATAGTAAGGTATATAAGGTATGTTAAAAGTGAGTAGTATTTTAAGTAATTTGAGATAATCCTTAATTATGTAAATTATTGGATAATGGGGGAATTAATAAGTTAATTAATAATTAGTGGTTGATTAATTAAAGTCTTTTGGATAAAGACTAAGGCAAAACGTGGCTGCCACATGAAAATATATTAGGTGACTCTTGAATCACCTTGCAAGGTGGCAACACTTCAAGAGATGGGCACCTTATTTCTTTGGATTAAAAAATATCATCAAATCACTTCTTTAATGGACAAAAATAAAGATACTTCATCTTCAAGTTACGGGTGAACTTCAGCAAGAAAACTTATGCAATATTATGAACAAAATTATAAAAATGGAGATGTTTTACATCTACCAAGCAACGGATTTTCAGCAAAATAAGTTATACTACGTAATATTATAGCAACGGATTTTTTCCTACTTCAATCCGCCGTTACGTGTTGTCGCAATCAACGGTATTAAAGGAATTGTCAAGAGAATCGGTTCAGGTATGTTAAGGCTATCCCTTCTTTCTTTTTGGCATGATCTATACGACACGAACGAAACGAGCAAATGCACAACTTCCATAAATGACTCTATTCATAGAAATACTAGGGGTGTCTATATTCTTGATTCCCCATGTGAATTATTATTATATCTTTTGTTCATGGGTCTCAGCAAAATACATATTTGATAAAATTTATCCGACAGGCAAATTATTTTTATGACAAAAGAAATCTTATTAACGTGTTTCATATGCATTTCATGCATTTATACATGCACAGTGACCCATGACCAGATGGCGTTATATACGCGTTTATATATGTATATATATGTATATGAGATATGGAAAAGGTTACGACGTTATATACGCACCACCACCTGATCAGCTGGTATACGTTGATGATTTGCCCACAGTGGCCGAGATGATATGATGGGATGCCCTCAGAGGCTTGATGATGTTATGAATGCATATACCTATGCATGGTATGACATTTATACGCACATGCATGGCATTATAAACATCAATGATGCACAGAATTATTCAAATTTACATGTTGAGTCTTTTACTCCATGTTTCTATCATGTCTATTATTTACTAAATTTCATTCCTTACATACTCGGTACATTATTTGTACTGACATCCCCTTTGTCCGGGGACGCTGCATTTCATGCTCGCAGGTCCCGATAGACAGGTTATGAGCCCTCCAAGTAAGCTATCAACTCAGCGAAAGGTGTTGGTACGCTCCATTTGCTCCGGAGTTGCTTGTTTGGTCAGTATGATTTAGACATATATTGTTTGGTATGGCGGGGCTATGTCCCAACCTTTATGACAAATATAAATTTTTAGAGGCTTGTAGATAGATGTCATGTACGTAAAAGATTGTATGGCCTTGTTGGCCTATGTTCAGTGTACGAGTGGTTATTTTGGTCTTATAGGATCGTATGTCTTATGTATAAGTTGGTATTTCATGTTGTATTCTACTTATCTCACGGCAGCCTCTCCGGCTCAGTTATCTATGATAGTATGATATGAAAAGATACATTATGTTGGTACTCGGTTGAGTAAGGTACCGGGTGCCCGTCGCGGCCCATCGGTTTGGGTCGTGACAAAAGTGGTATCAGAGCAGTTCTGTCCTAGGAGTCTACAAGCCGTGTCTAGTAGAGTCTTGTTTATAGGTGTGTCGTGCACCACACTTATAAGCAGGAGGCTACAGGGCATTTAGGATTGTCCCTCTTTCTTCTTACTCTAGATCGTGTGGTAGAGCTCAGTTGTAAGAACTCAATTTCCTAAACTCTATCTTATTCATAATACAACGATGCCTACATCCAGAAAGACGGTTGGTAAGAGATATAACTGTGGAAGAATTGAGTCAGAGGAGCTCAATTTTTGCATCATGCTTATGATGGATAAATATGAGATATTCAGCAGATCATGTGTGTACTAAGATGTGTAAGCTTCTGGAAAAGGAGCCCTAATGCATGAATATCTATCCACCCATATAGTAAAAAGCAATGAGAGATTCAGAAGGTAGATACAAGCTTCAACAAGCAAAATAAGCAAGATGAAAAAGGGTACGAGGTACCCAGCTAGTGAAGATTATCATTATTTACTATTCAGGAAGGGAGATATAAGAATTTTGAGTTACCTTCAACAGTAGTAGAGGTATGTACAATCGGCCACACCCATCTCATTTATGCCCTATGGGGGCTAACAGAATTAGTATAAGAGAAGGCAGGATGTCAGGATCTAGCTGGGGTTAGGGTAACCCAAAATGGTGGATGGATTGTTAGCGTTAGCTGACATTTTCGAAGGATATTGCAAATGTGCTAATAGATCTCCTTGTGAGACACCTAGATGGTGTACTCTAAAATGGTACAGCTAGATATGAGTACTACAAAGATAGGCATTGGAAGCCTGGAAGGGATAAATATTATCTTAGTGTGACTCCCGTACCCAGTAGAGAAAGAATGTTAGGCGATTCGAAGAGCCAATGGATGGAGTAAGGGGAGCTAAAAGCAAAAGAATGTCTTGTTGAAGTTTTCAGAATAAAGTAATAGACATAGATATTAGCGGAAAATAAGAAGAGAGTCAATAAAGCATTATGAAGATATGATACATGGATGACAACGGTAGAAAAACAAAATGATGACAGTATTACAGAGTCTATAATCAAGTGAAGAAAAAGACGAGAGGTGACAAGCCTTGAGACAACAAAAGAATATAGGGCATAAAGTCATGTTCTCATTTTGAAAAATAAGTCTGTGACTCTAACGTGATTACCAAAAGGAAAAGTTAGACCCCAGAGTAATAGAAATCAATATGGACTGGTGAACAAGGTAAACTAAACATGAATTAGGGATTGAGTGATTTGATAATGGTCGACATCATGAGAATTTTGGATTTCGTTCCGGCGATAATAGAATGGATAACAAAAGAAGATTCATGAGAAATTCAGAGAATGATCATTCAGGAAAACGCTTCCCTAAAGCAAGCAATGGTTAAGCTTAAGGGACTGTATGTTCCAGTTACACTAAGTATCACCCTCGTGAGTAAGGAATTTTGTTATCCTTGGTACAGATGGATTATCGCAAGGCGAGTAAGGGTCATCGATGTTGTGGAAAGACGCCAAAGATGAAGAGGTAAAACATCTATAGGTAGATCGTCGTAGCTCCAACTCTTAGTACTCCCCTAAAGGGGGGAATATGGAGTGATGTGGCATTAAATCAGAATTAAGTGGTTCTAGTAACTATGGAATGGTAAAGGAAGAATGCGATAAAAAATGTGAAAGGAATGAGATAGTATTTATCCTGCAGATATGCTATGATTCAAGAACATTATGCAAGCACGATGTCAAGGAGAGGAAGTAAGGGTTCCTACCCGAGATGTTATTGATAAATAAGGAGCCAGTGCAAGACGTAAGTTAAGACAAAGGGAATAACCCAAGAAGGATTGCGCGGAATACAGATATGAAAATGGACCAACGAGCAGTTAGTAGTAGATTCAGAAAGAGTCTAGTTATGGCTAGATAAGAGGTTACAGACAAATCAACAGATCGTGTAAGATAAATATAGTGAACCCCAACATGGGAATTCAGTCTCGCAGATATGACATCGTGATTGTTGAGATATATTCAGATAGGAGTTGGGGTAGTTAAAGGTAAATAAAAGAGAATGCCACTAGGAAGACAGTCAAAACTTCAGTTCATGAGCAACCCTAGAAGCACAAGAGCGTGGAAATAAGTAACTACAGATAATTATAGGCAAGGAAGAACATCAAAAATTCCATCAAGTATACGACGCAATAAGCTCGCAGCTTTACAAGAGTCAGATGGTCCTCCCTAAGTACTAAAACAAAAGACTAGATGAGGGAATAAGGAAGAAGGCTTCAGCCTAAGCACAGTGACCTAAAGAGGAAATGGTCTTGTAACAACAGTCTTGCCACAACATTGTATGCACTCCATAAGAAAGTGGCACCTACCGTGGCTAATGAACGGGAAGTAAAATCAGAAGTAATATTCAAGATCGCATGAGTTGTATGGAATTTAATATGTGTTGGCACTAAGGTAAGCTAAGTATGCACGTAACAAGGGGGCAAGAAGACCAGGAAAAGTAATTGCTTACATTTAAAGAAAGCTGAGAAGGAACGGAAAGAATCATTCGATTAATAATCCAGAGTTAGTTACGTTATGAACACACTTAAGAGTTCGGAGTTTTATACATGCAGCATATATGTTGAAAATCATACAAACATAGAAGACTTCGGTATAAGTTAAAAAGAAAGAATTGAGCCCCGGGCATAGACAAAGGATTGAGTCGTTAGAAGATTGTATCATCGATATTCCATAACGCCCATGAAAGGCTAAAGTAATAACTAATACCAGGAGCCACAAATCGGAAGATAGCTTAAGCCTACATAAAGGCTGATCAGAAGAAAGAGGAAACTAAAGAGTTACATTAACCAAGTAAATCAGGAGTCTGATTATTGGACCCAGAAAATTATAGAAATCGTGATTGAGAACATTGCAGGATCACTCTTAATATCAGAGGTACAAGAGAGAAAGTACAACAACCATATTCTATAACAACCCTACGATAAAGCCAGTTGGAAAAGTACCAGCCTCATAAGAAGTCAGTACGAAGCTCCCACCAGATAGTGTATGCACCAGAGGTGCAAGTATTATAATAGAGCTTCGAGTTATGGACGTGAATTATACTTATGTGGAAGGGAGTCATGAAAGAGATAGAAGGTACGATACAAGATTTTAAGGTAGTAAGGTAAAGGTGAATAACGTACAAAATACTCAAATGCAGAAGGTTATGAATAGTCCATACTTCGGATAAAAGGCTAGAAGCGCGGGGATTCAATATCCAAGAATGATAGCGGCATTGTCAGTAGCATATCTTCCAACCTATGGTTTCTAGGTATCGAGAGATCTAGTTAAGAAAGTAAAAGAAGAGTTTGGGACCATGTGATGTCTCACTTGATGTTCCAGAATAACATAAGGAAATCTATGATGCAAGCAAGTTGAAGAAAGGTTGCAAATAGTATAAATGAATGTGTGTAGGTCGCAAGCTAAAGTATGGTAAAGCGACAAGGTTTTAGGAAGACAGGAGTAAGGATAAGAAAGGGCAAGTGAGAAGGTGATGAGAATGGATAAGTGCTCAAGATTAAGCCCATAAAAACAAGAGAGCCGATGGTTTCTCTAAGTTATAGAAAGTTCAGTATTGCCTGAATGAACTCAAAAGAGTCCAAGACTAGTAGCATTTAGAGGAGAGAGAATGCTACTCTGGTAGTAGAATGAAGGTGTAATTGTGATAGATGAAGGATGACGTTTGGGACTTCGATTGAGTAATGATTTCATGAATTGTACAGGATTAAAATACCCACGTAAGGTAAAATCACATTGGGATGCTATGAAATACGATTATGGAAGTATATTATCGTATCGCCCCCAAGTGGATCAAGACAATCACTTCAAATGTTCCACAATGAGACGTGAGCCCTAGCGGCAGTGCTACACAGTGCTACATAAGAGATCAAGTTATCAGTGATAGATGATACCTCAACATTAAGGTGAATCGACAATGGATGGACAACAGTCACAAAGTATAAGGTGAGATTAGGCCGTCATTTTAAAGATGAACGGTAATAAAGAAGCATTAAAGGACATAGATTTATATATATAGGACAAGCAACGAGAGTAACCTGGAGTTTGGTAGCAGACCTCAGTAACGATAAATCAAAGTAAGAGTTATGGCAGTAAAGTCATACAGATGGATAAACGGGTCTATGAAATAAGGTATAGCAGTATTCGTAAGTTCAACAAAGTACCGAGCGAAGAACTTCAATATACCTATGAGATGCCCAGAGGGACATCTTGTCAAGCTCTATATAGGTTTACAAAGTGAGGCTTAGAGATTGTCCAAAAACTGGAGGAAAAGGGGGAGAAGAGTAGCATAGGCGCACTTAAAAGGTCGAAGTCGTACAGGCTGCATGATAGAAGCTAACAACAGTTACGAGATTGGAAGGATTCCGACCGTAAGTCATGGTGTGAGAAAGAGGCCTAAAGAGGGGAATGCCCTAGCCTTTGGAATTATTCACAGAACAGTTGCCTAGATGGCAAGGAGAGTACTAAAGTATTTGAAAGGCATAAGTCATGAAAATGATAAGTGCATCAGTCAACATTCGAGGATGAATGTTCTAAAGGGGGGAATGATGTTACACCCCATGTTTTCGTACGTGGAAGTACGCCATAAGTAAATTGATATAAGCTCGGAAGTGAGATGTTACCTTCCGCATTTTCGTACGTTAAAGTTTCGTCGTAAGCTAATCACGTAAGTTCGGAAATGAGATTATTTTGAGATTATAAGCATTATGCTATTTCAAACAAGTGATGAGTAAATTCATGAAGATGAGAGGATAAGCAAATCAAATAAAATGAATTTTCATCAAAGTTTGACATGTTGGGATAAAATACGGCACGAGCTAAAATACCCGGTATTTATGGACTAGTGCCATACAAGGTACCACATTACCATGATAGTAAGGTGCATAAGGTATGCTAAGAGTGGGTAGTATTTTAATTAATTTTAGATAATCCTTAATTATGTGAATTATTAAATAATGGGGGAATTAACAAGTTAATTAATAATTAGTGGCTGATTAATTAAAGTCTTTTGGATAAAGACTAAGGCAAAATGTGGCTGCCACATGGAAATATATTAGGTGACTCTTGAATCACCTTGCAAGGTGGCAACACTTCAAGAGATGGGCACCTTATCTCTTTGGATTAAAGAATGTCATCAAATCACTTCTTTAATGGACAAAAATAAAGATACTTCATCTTCAAGTTACGGGTGAACTTCAGCAAGAACACTTATGCAATATTATGATCAAAATTACAAAAATGGAGATGTTTTACATCTACCAAGCAACGGATTTTCAACAAAAGAAGTTATACTACGTAATATTATAGCAACGAATTTTTTCCTACTTCGATCCACCGTTACGCGTTGTCGCAATCAACGGTATTAAAGGAATTTTCAAGAGAATCGGTTCATGTATGTTAAGGCAATCCCTTCTTTCTTTTTGGCATGATCTATACGACACGAATGAAACGAGCAAATGCACAACTTCCATAAATGACTCTATTCATAGAAATACTAGGGGTGTCTATATTCTTGAATCCCCATGTGAATTATTATTATATATTCTGTTCATGGGTCTCAGAAAAATACGTATTTGATAAAATTTATCCGACAGGCATATTATTTTTATGACAAAAGAAATCTTATTAACGTGTTTCATATGCATTTCATGCATTTATACATGCACATTGACCCATGACCAGATGGCGTTATATACGCGTGTGTGTATATATATATATATATATATATATGTGTGTGTGTGTGTGTGTGTATGTATATATATGTATATGAGATATGGAAAAGGTTACGACGTTATATACGCACCACCACCTGATCAGCTGGTATACGTTGATGATTTGCCCACAGTGGCCGAGATGATATGATGGGATGCCCTCAGAGGCTTGATGATGTTATAAATGCATATACCTATGCATGGTATGACATTTATACACATATGCATGGCATTGTAAATATCAATGATTCACAGAGTTATTCAGATTTACATGTTGAGTCTTTTACTCCATGTTTCTATCATGTCTATTATTTACTGAATTTCATTCCTTACATACTCGGTACATTATTTGTACTGCCATCCCTTTTGCCTAGGGACGCTGCGTTTCATGCCCGCATGTCCCGATAGACAGGTTATGAGCCCTCCAAGTAACCTATCAGCTCAGCGAAAGGTGTTGGTGCGCTCCATTTGCTCCGGAGTTGCTTGTTTGGTCAGTATGATTTAGACGTGTATTGTTTGGTATGGCGGGGCTATGTCCCGACCTTTATGACAAATATAAATTCTTAGAGGCTTGTAGACAGATGTCATGTACGTAAAAGATTGTATGGCCTTGTTGGCCTATGTTCAGTGTACGAGTGGTTATTTTGGTCTTATAGGCCCGTATGTCTTATGTATAGGTTGGTATTTCATGTTGTATTCTACTTATCTCACAGCAGCCTCTCCGGCTTAGTTATCTATGATAGTATGATACGAAAAGATACGTTATGTTGGTACTCGATTGAGTAAGGTACCCGGTGTCCGTCGCGGCCCATCGGTTTGGGTCGTGACATACACTTATTAAGTCTATTTTTACTAATACAAACAAAAATTCTGATGGTATTTACCCGGAGCAGGCATCTAGAAAATTTAGAAGTTCATGCCCGACAGTGGCATCTATTAGCTGATAATATTCGATAAAAGGAAAGAATCTTTAGGGAATGCTTTATTTAAATTAGTGTAATCAACACATACCCTTCATTTTCATTTTTGAAACTATGACAATATTTGCTAACCAGTCTGGGTGCTTTGCCTCTCAGATTGATCAGATTTTCAGAAGTTTGTTAATCTCCTCTTCCATGACCCAATTTTGGAACAACCCTTGTATCCTTTTCTTTTTCTTGACTAGGGTGTATGTTGGATCACCTCCACTGGATTTATTATTCTGGAACTTGGAATGTTTGTTATGTCATTTCGGACATGTGTGCGAAATTTGGTTGCATTTCGAGTTGGTTTGATAGGGATCGAGCATTTGGTTGGAAGTTTAGAAGCTTATGAACTTAAGAGAAGTCCAATTGATGGTTTGATCATCGATTTATAGATGTGATGATCTTGAATGTGTTTGGAGGCTTTGGATAGGTCCGGATAGTTATCACGACCCAAAACCCCCACCGGGTCGTGAAGGCACCTAACCCAACCCGCTAGGTAAGACAAACATTATATGTTACTACTATAATGAGAAAACATCAATATTACAAATAAAAGTGCAAAAATTCAATACAACTGCCTCAAAGACTGGTAGTACAAGTCATGAGCCACTAAGATTAGACTTACAAACGGTTATGAAAAATGTTTACAACATTTGTTTGAAATTTACATAAACAGAAATAAAATCCTAAACTACCATGAACAAAAGGTAGCTTGAATCCAGTACGTTGGTATGTCTCCAGTGTAAGGCTTTCGTCTTCCACAACTATTCAGCTTCAGAATCTGGACGAAAGGTGGAGAAGTGTAGTATGAGTACAACCGATCCCATATACTCAGTAAATATCTTGACTAACCTCAGAGAAGTAGTGATGAGGTTTTTAAGTCAAAAGATACTCACTTTGTAGAAGTTGTGCAACTCAATAACATGTATAATACAGAGAATATATTCAGAAAGACAATTACAAAATAAAGAATATCAACAATAAAGGTGCACAACTGGGATAGTGTAATAAAAAAACTCTACCAATTATACATGCTCAACAAATACCACTTGCACCAACCCCGCTCACAAAGAGGTATGCACCATAATATATATATATATATATATATATATATATATATATATATATATATATATATATATATATATATGTGTGTGTGTGTGTGTGTGTGTGTGTGTGTGTGTGTGTGCGTGCGTGTGGGTGCGCGCGCGCGCGCTCAATACTCATACATGACTGTAAACATGTGCCCTACATGATCCGATTCCGTATCAATTGCCAAATAACACGTTCAAGAGGACCTTTCAAGAATCAAATATATCAATGCATGATAAAACATTCTTATTAGGTTAATCTGCTATGCTACCGACAACTCAACAAAATATGAGATTTCAACTCCATGTAGGTAAATACATCTTGACAACCAAATCATCAAATAACAACAGAGGCATAGATTAGCATGTTAGATGCAATGCAAAAACCATATAAAAATGCATGACAAACATAAAGAAGTTACATGCACATTCAAGAATGTCACACTGTACCACCACATAAACATAATCAATAAAATCACCCCCATACCATTTCACAACATCATCAATAGTGTCAACCTTATTTTGCGACATGTGCATATCACCCTTATTTTGCCACATGGGCAATCCCGAAACATGCCACCCTTATTTCTCCCCATGTGCAACAACAATCACAATCACACGACAAAGACCTCGTGCCACAATATCATCACAGTCACAAAGCAAAGTCCTCGTGCCACAATATTATTACAATCGCACGACAAAGATCGCGTGCCACATTATCATCATAATCGCACGGCAAAGACCTCGTGACAACACTCAATCAATCCTCCCAACATGTCCATATGTGTCATAATCATATCACTGCAATATGCCAAATTACCATGAAAGACATATGCTCATAACTTGTCAATAAGGTGCACAAAGACATGATAATAAATAAATGCGGATGAGAGCTCAACATATAAAGCATGACTACGGTTAAATCAATTATAACAATCAAGTTCATGTAGTCATACAAAGGATCACATATGTGTCACAGAGTGCACACGTCCCAATCAAGGCACAACACAAGAACAAGTATGGATGTGTGTTTATAACATATGTGTGACTACGTCTGTAGCACGTTTAGCATCAATCTCAATGTTTATCATGTTCAAAATAATGTACTACTAGCCTCACATTATCTCTAGCATAATTTATCGTGCTCACGTAGTCAATTAATTGATTAAAACATAGAATCATGTAGAACATACAACTAAACAAGGCATAGAATAATCTAACACCACCTCGAGCATGAATACCCATGGAACATATATATACACTCGTCACCTCATATATACATCACCCCCGAATGTAGCAAAAAATATCAATTATTTTAGGAAAAATTCCTTCAACCAAAGCTAGACAACACACTTACCTCATTCGAGCAAATCCAAAGCCCCAAAATTGCATTTCCATGGGAAAACGCCTATAATTGGCTCAATTCTTGCCGAACATAAACCAAAGAATTCAACCAATTCCATAGGAAGTAATCCCAATCAACAAAGCTTCGATCTTTGAAGAATTCTCTAAAAGTCAACAAAAAATAACCCTAGGTATGTGTGCCCGAAACCCGGAACCAATACAAACATCTGATGACCCATAACCTGTTGAGTCCAAACATGTGATTAGATTACAAAACCTAGTTCCAATCAATACTCAACTCCCAAAAATACACTCTCTTAAAGTGTAGGCAAAACCTCAATTCTTGTAACGACCCGATCGGCCGTTTTGAGCATTTGCACTTTGCTCGCTAGTTGAGGGCATGAGTAGATCCGTATGATGTATTATGACTTGTGTGAATTGTCGATTTTGGTTTTTCAGGTTATTCGGAATCGATTTGGAAGAATAAATTTCATTATTAAAGCTTTAAGTTAGAAGAGTTGACCAAGTTTGACTTTGGTGAATTTGACTCCGAAATGGAATTTTGATGGTTCCGTTAGGTCTGGATGGTGACTTTGGACTCGAGCGTATGCCCGGATTTGTATTTGGATATTTCTAGAAGGATTCGGCAATAATGGGCGAAAATTAGAAATTTGAAGGATTGGAAAGTCCATAAGTTTGACCGAGAGTTGAATTTGTGGATATCGAACTCGGATTGTGGTTCCGGGAATTAGAATAGCTTAGTTATGTCATTCGGGACTTGTGTGCAAAATTTGGGTTCATTCCGTGATGATTTGACATCTTTCGGCGCGAGTTTTAAAAGTTGAAAATTCAAAGTTCATTAAGTTTGATTCGAGGTGCAATTCATCGTTTCGATGTTGTTGTGCGTGATTTGAGGCCTTGAGTAGGTCCGCGTTATGTTATAGGACTTGTTGGTATATTCGGACGGGGTCCCGGGTGGCCCGAGTGAGTTTCGGACGAGGTTCGAATCTTTTCGTTTCATGTTGCATTATTGAAGAGGAACTGGATCTAGTGTAAGCGCACCTGCGGCTAGTTCACGCAGGTGTGATGGTCGCAGAAGTGAGGTGAGACATGGGCAAGAAATATCGCAGAAACGTATGGCGCAGAAGCGTGAGTTGGTTGGCACACCTACGTTTGCATAGAAATGGGAAAACTTTGCAGGTGCAGAAGGGCTGGTCTTCACAGGGCTTCGCAGAAGAGAGATTTCTCCACAGAAGCAGAGGTCGCAGATGCGACAATTTGGCCGCATATGCGGAAATGCTGGCCAGAAGCTATAAATCGAGGTTTTTGGTTCTTTTATCATATTTTGAGATTTGGGGCTCGGAGTGAAGCGATTTTGGAAGTAAATGTCATCACAAGGATTAGGGTAAGTGTTTTATACTTGGTTTTGATTATATTTCATGATTCTATCTTCGTTTTTGATAATTGGATTACGAATTTTAAAGAGAAATTGGGAGTTTTAGCCTAAAGTTTCATAGAGTGAGTTTTTGAGTTTTGAACATCGATTTGGGGTCGAATTTGGGTGAAACTAGTCTGGTTGGACTCGTAATTGAATGGGTTGTCGGATTTTATAAGTTTCATCGAGTTCCGAGGTGCAGGCCCGAGTTGGACTTTTGGGTTGATTTTTGGCTTTTGATTAAAGATTCGACCTTTATCGATTGGATTTGTTTGCTTCGGCGTTATTTGATGTATTTGAGTTGCTTTTGGATAGTTTCGAGCCGTTCGTAGGTTGGTACGTATGAGATGGCATTTTTGGAGCATCGCTTGGCTTGCTCGGTATTTAATTTGACTTGTTCGAGGTAAGTAACACTTCTAAACTTGGAGCTGGGGGTATGAACCCTGATTATACGTGTCATGTGATTTTTTTAGAGGTGACGCATACGCTAGGTAACGGGCGTGTGGGCCTGCATCATAGAAATTGAGACTCGGTCGATTCCATAGAGTTGTGTAGCCAATTGACTTGTATTTTTCATGTGTTAGAGAAACTGAGTTGTGACTCGTGTTAGAAATCATGCTTAGACAAATGCTGGTATTATTGGGACTCACTGAGGTCATTTATGTTGTTGAATTATATGTTTAAATTGTAATTTCGTACTCAGTCATATTCATTCATTGCATATCATGTCTCAGTCTCTATTGCTATTTATTGATACATCATATCATCATTTTGGGCTAGTTTCATGACATTGTGAGCCCAAAAGACTGGAGAGATTAATTACTGAGTGAGGCCGAAGGCCTGATTGTGAGTGATATTTATGGGATCGAGCTGCACGCCGCAGTATATTTTATTGATTTATGCTTGGATTTGGCTTCTTATAGCGCTTGGGCAGAAGTAGCCCCTTCGGAGTCTGCATACCCACAGTGAGCGCAGTTGATATTATATCGAGCGATGGATCTTCCCTGGGCATGGATTTTTCCTAATTATTTATATTGAGGGATGGATCTTCTCTGGGCATGGATCTTGCCTAATTATTTATATTGAGGGATGGATCTTCCCTAGGCTGGATTGGCCCTATACAGGATTGAGTGACTGCATGTCAGTTATCATATATATATATATATATATATATATATATATATATATATATATATATGGGATGGAGCTTCCCTGGACTGGATTGGCCATATACAGTACTAAGTGACTATGCGCGAGTTGTCATTTATGTTTGGGCTGGATCCGCCCTGTACAGTGCCGAGTGACTGAGTGTGCTGAATATTGAGCGTGATGAGTGAAAATGCGAGATAGTGAGATTGAGTACTCTGAGAGTGTGAGTACATGAGGTCTTCACTGTGCTGCATTGCATTAGACATGCATACTTGATATATAGGCATAGAGAGGTATTTTCCTCATGCTATCAGAAAATGCAGCATCTTATTTACTGTTGAAAGGTTTTTGAGAAAAATCACAAATTTCGGACATACTTATATTTTCGGTGATTTCGGCAAAAGATTTGAGTTTTACTGTTATACTTGAAAAGAAAATGTTTATTTTCCGGAATTGTATACGAGTTGAGCATTTATTTATTGAGTTATTACTTGTGTTGTTTTAAATTGTGTTGTTATGAGAAGTTATTGGATATTGGAGTTGGACTCTGACCCTTGTTCCAACTTGCCACTACTTTCAAACTAAGGTTAGGTCTGTTACTTATTGAGTACATGGGGTCGGTTGTACTCATACTACACTTCTGCACCTTAAGTGCAGATGTTGGATGTTGATGTTGTCGTGCACGGTGGGAGCTGGATTTGAAGATGTACCTGCGTTCTAGTCACAACTGCCTCTTGTTCATGGTAGCTCTAGACTTATGAAAATCTGTTTATGTACATTCAAACAGACGATGTATCTATTTCATACTAGCTTTGTAACTCTAAATCTTAGATGCTTATGATTTGTACTACCAGTCCTTGGAAAATTTTTGTATAAAAGCAGTTGTATTATCATTTCTTTTCTTATTAAATCTCATTAAACTAGTTTATTATTAATTGGTTTACCTAAGTGTTTGCATTAGGTACCATCACGACTAGTTGGATTTTGGGTCATGACAAGTTGGTATCAGAGCTCTAGGTTCATAGGTTCTACAAGTCATGAGCAAGTGTCTAGTAGAGTCCTACGGATCGGTAAGATGACGTCCATATCTATCTTCGAGAGACTAAAGGGCATTTAGGATAAATTTCCCATCTTTCTTTCCTTATCGTGCGTCATTGATTCAGCTTGAAGCGTAACTCTTTGAATTCCTTCCACGTATTCGTGTGCGCATGTGAGGGCTCGGTATTAGTTGTGCATCAACGATATATGATTCCATGGATGAGTTGCGAGATGTGATTTCTGTATGCTGATGATGGGTTAGTCTGGAGGACCTGAGGTCGGATTGTGACGGTAGCTTGAGAACGGGGATTTCAGTTGTGTGAGTATATGCTTTTGGACTTATAGTGTCCCTATAAGTGGAATTTGTGACTCGATGAGTGATTGGATGGCTATATGATAAGCATGATGTGACTGCGGAATGTGTTTAGATGGTTTGATTGTGACAAGAATAGTTTGCTTGAGATGTAAAAATGACTATTGGGTGCTAGATTGTTGTCTTGATGTGACGTATAGTCTCGAGTATTGAGTGTGTTGAAAGATTTTTTCATATTGATTAATTATGGAACGAAGTAGATTTTCATGTCTTGTTGTGAGTTCAGACTCAGGAAGATTAAGTGATGGCGTAGTAATCTTGGTTGCAAAAGGATATAGCAAAATGCCAATTTGAGGCTAAGCAGGTGAGTTATCTCCTGCGGAGTAATCTACGGAGGTGTGATCCTTATAATGTTGTACGTAGAGTTTCTTTTCTACCAGCGGGGTATATGTGTTGAGATTTGAATTTGAATTTGGTTGAGAAAGTTGACCTAATCGTCATGTGGATGTATGCAAGCTTAGTAGATGATTTGAGGTACTATATGGTTTATGTTATGTGAGCTTATGAAGGATTAAGTTGAATCTCCTTGCGGTATTATGGCAGTAATAGAGTATGGGTAAGGTGAGTTATCAGATGTTCTATTCTATGGCATTGAGCTAAGTGGGGGAGTCTGCTATCGACGATTTGATTGTATGGTTACGTGTTGTATTGGTTTTGGTCTGAGGCATACTTGTGGATAGGTTATGACTTGCAGAGGTTGAGATCGAGGATGACTTGAGTAAAGAAATTTTTAGGGCTACGGGTTATGTTACACTTTATGGGTGTATGGAAATTATGGAATGAGTTGAGTTGTTATTCGTGACGGAGGTAGTGTGCATAGTGTATGAATTTGCTCGGTTGCATTAAGGCAGAGTTACTTCTTTGGGGTGTTGTTGTGCTAATTGAGCATAGGCAGTTCGGCCCGTTTGAGCGGTGCAATTGAGATTTGAGCAGCATAGATGACTCTCGAGAAAGTTCTAATGGATTCAAGATTTTTATGTAGCAATTGAGAATTTTGCGGATTTGTATATGGCTAGAATCTGAGATTTAAGTTAAATGGTGTCGAGGTTTGTGGAATTTCTATATCATTATGGGTTCTACAATTCCAGTATCAGGAAGGTGAAGAAACAAACTTTAGATTCACAGAAGGCCTCTTCAGAGTGGGTATCTCGGTTGTGGTACTTTTGGGGTACTTAAGAGGGAATACATCGACTTATGGGTTTTAAGGCACGTGGTCTCATGTTAGGACCTCTTATAGTGAGATTTGGTTAAGGATCATGGTGTTCTGGCAAGGAGAAGTGTCAACTTGAGGGAAACTCGGAAGGGACTCAGAGAAATAGGACAGCTTGGTAGTAGGTGGATCAGCATGGTAATAGATATGATGGGTTCTTTGAGTACTTATGATGTGATGAGTCTCTACAGGTATTTGGTGGCAATAATCTTGGATTTGGCGACCTGTGTGGCTTGGTTAAGTTAGAGATATTCAGTTCTGATGGCTTGGTTATGTGCAAATGGGTTTCGAAGAGTTCTCGATGGTTACTACCATGGTTCGAGGTGTATCTTTCCTACTGGCTTGAGGATCATGTTAAGTGTTATGATTTTTCTCCTGGATGGGATTAAGTGAAAGGTTTTTGGCTAATTGAGTATGTATTCTGCTTGTGACTCGGAGTTGATTATGAGATTCTCGTACTTTTCATATGATGGTATGATAAATACGGTGTGTTGTATGGGGTTGAGATTTGCATGTGCAAGGTCACGGTTCAGTTTTGAAGGGAAGGTCATGAATTCCTAGGCAACATGGACGATTCCAGATGACTAGATGAACGATATTGCTACTTGGTATTGCTTGAGAAGGGTGCGTATCTCAGCAGGCACACTGTGTTTTGACTTACGGATGCTTCATTGGTGTTGTTGTGCTCGCCTGGTTGATCAACCGCTGATATTCAGATTTTACTATATGGCACTGAAGAATTATCAAAGTATTCCTCGTGGGATGATCGCGTACGAGAGATGTGTTAGACATTTGGGCGGTGGTGTTGGGATCAGATATGGTGATTCGTGTGTTCTATGGATTTGGATATCGGGAGTTCTCAGAAGCAAAGTGTTTTGTGGTTTTGGACTGTGAAAATGTGGCCAAAGCTAGCCTGATGATGGTATGCATTATGGTTAGGTCATTGTGGACTTTCGGAGGGTTAATTATCTATTTGTGGATGACCAGAGTTGATTTGGGACCCATTGGTAGGCCCAATGAAGATGTGTATTCTACACCGGGTCGGATTGGTTGACTCTGTACTGCTATTATTGAGGGATGCGCCATTCAGTTAGAGTTGAGCATATTCGTGTTCTGATATGATCTATATGTTACTCCTCTATACTACGAGGGATTGTGATTTGTTGGTTATATGCACATATGGTGCGGTTCTATTTGGGCCTTATAGCGAAACTCGAGTGGAATAGTTATTGGGTTGCGGAATGGTTGATTGCGCCTTGGTTATGGCCTTTGTCCGGTTATGATGTATGGTGTTATTTGCTTCTCAGTGGTTATGGTCATGCACTTTTGGTACTAGGCGTCAAGTTGTGCGTGGTTGTTGATTTTCAGCATTGTGACTTGAGGTATTTCATTTGGACCAGTGTTTGGATGGGGTCACGCATTGCAGCGAAGTTATGTTGGGATATGATTCTTTGTGTTAGATTTGTGAGTCTTGGTTCTACCATGTGTGATGGGATCATAGCACTATGGTTGTGATGGTACTTGTTGAGTTGCGGGGCGGTTCTCTCAATTGAGTCATTTTCCATTATGGGTACATTTGAGTTGTTGATTATTGGTGCATGGAATGCATAGGTCGTGATTCCAGGTAGTATTGGTGTGGCATGTCAATAGGATAGTTGGGCTTGATAAATTAAGGTCATTGGACCTAGAATGGGTGCCATCGAATTTGCTTGCGGTATATTTGGAAGGGTAATGTCGATGATCGTCATAGGAATTGGCTATAGTTCTTGTCGAAGGAGAGAGAGCTCCATGACTTGTTCATCTGATAAGTGGTTACGAGTTCATGCGTGTTTCTTTCATCATTGGCAGTGTACGAAGGTTTTAGAATGAGGTTTTATTTGATATGAGGTTTATTACCGGTACCGAGTTTGTTTTGAGCAGTTATTATGATCAGAAGTTATCGCTACAAGCACCCGAGTTATGCGGTGTATCATGTGATTATATCTTGGGTTATGGTTATGGCTTGATACAGCTTGTTCAGACTTATATAGTGTGCAGATGCGAGATTCAGATCTTATAGGAAATTTCGGATGTTGGAAATTGGATTCTGTGATTTATGGGCTAAGGTTGAAGTAATGATCTTCAGTTATGTTGCGTTGTCATGCCTATATGGAATAGGGTGATGTGGGATCACCCCCGGTTATGTGCATGGTAAGGTTTCACGGCTGTTTGATGGCCTTGGAACGACACTCGGTACGTTCGAGGACGAACGTATGTCTAAGAAGGGGAGGATGTAATGACCCGACCGGTCATTTTGAGCATTTGCACTTCGCTCGGTAGTTGAGGGCATGAGTAGCTCCATATGATTTATTATGACTTTAGTGAATCGTCGGTTTTGGCTTTTCAGGTTATTCGAAATCGATTTGGTAGAATGAATTTCATTGTTAAAGCTTTAAGTTGGAAGAGTTGACCAAGTTTGACTTTTGTGAATTTAATCGTGGAACGGAATTTTGATGGTTCTGTTAGGTCCGGATGGTGATTTTGGACTCGGGCGTATGCCCGAATTGGTATATGGATATTTCTAGAAGGATTCAGCACTAATTTGCAAAAATTGAAAATTTGAAGGATTGGAAAGTTCATAAGTTTAACCGAGAATTGACTTTGTGAATATCGGATTCAGATTGTGGTTCTGGGAATTGGAATAGCTTTGTTATGTCATTCGGGACTTGTGTGCAAAATTTGTGTTCATTCTGTGTTGATTTGTCATGTTTTGACGAGAGTTTTGGAAGTTGAAAGTTCAAAGTTCATTAAGTTTGATTCGAAGTACGATTCGTCGTTTCGATGTTGTTATGCATGATTTGAGGCCTCGAGTTGGTCCACGTTATGTTATAGGACTTGTTGGTATATTTGGATGGGGTCCCGGGTGGCCCAGGTGAGTTTCGGACGAGGTTCAGATCTTTTCGCTTCATGTTGCATTGCTGAAGAGGAACTGGATCTGGTGTGAGCGCACATGCGGCTGGTTCGCGCAGGTGCGATGCTCGCAGAAGCGGTAAAGGGGTCGCTCAGAAGCTAGGTGAGACCTGGGCGAGGAAGATCACAGAAGCGAAATTTAATGGCGCATCTGCGCATCCGCAGGAGCATAAGTTTAGTCGTAGAAGCGGTGTGTGGCGCAGAAGCGTGAGTTGGTTGGCGCACCTACGTGTGCGCAGAAGCGGGAAATCTTCGCAAGTGCGGAAGGGCTGGTCTTCATAGGGCTTCGCAGAAGCGAGATTTCTCCGCAGAAGCGGAGGTCGCAGATGCGACAATTTGACCGCCTATGCGGAAATGCTGGGCAAAAGTTATAAATCGAGGTTTTTGGTTCTTTTATCATATTTTGAGATTTGGGGCTCAGAGTGAAGCGATTTTGGAGGCAAATTTCATCACAAGGATTGGGGTAAGTGTTTTATACTCGGTTTTGATTATATTTCGTGATTTTATATTCGTTTTTGATAATTGGATTATGAATTTTAAAGAGAAATAAGGGGTTTTAGCTTAAAGTTTCATAGAGTGAGTGTTTACCTTTTGAACATCGATTCGGAGTCGGATTTGGGTGAAACTAGTATGGTTTGACTCGTAATTAAATGGGTTGTCGGATTTTATAAGTTTCATCGAGTTCTGAGACACGGGTTGGACTTTTGGGTTGATTTTTGGCTTTTGATTAAAGATTCGACCTTTATCGATTGGATTTGTTTGCTTCGGCGTTATTTGATGTATTTGAGTTGCTTTTGGCTAGTTTCGAGCCGTTTGGAGGTCGGTACGCGCGAGATGGCATTTTTGGAGCATCGCTTGGCTTGCTCGGTATTTGATTTGGCTTGTTCGAGGTAAGTAACACTTCTAAACTTGGAGCTGAGGGTATAAACCCTGATTATACGTGTTATGTGATTTGTTTGGAGGTGATGCACATGCTAGGTGACTGGCGTGTGGGCCTGCACCGAAGAAATTAAGACTCGGTCGATTCCGTAGAGCTGTGTAGCCAATTGACTTGTATTGTTCATGTATTTTTCATGTGTTAGAGAAACTGAGCTTTGACTCATGTTAGAAATCATGCTTAGATAAATGATGGTATTATTGGGACCCACTGAGGTCATTTTTGCTGTCGAATTATATGTTTAAATTGTAATTTTGTACTCAGTCATGTTCATTCATTGCATATCATATATCAGTCTCTGTTGCTATTTATTGATACATCGTATCATCGTTTTGGGCTAGTTTCAACATATTGTGAGCCCAAGAGACTGGAGAGATTTATGACTGAGTGAGGTGGAGGGCCTGATTGTGAGTGATATTTATGTCATCGAGTTGCACGCCGCAGCATGTTTTATTGATTTATGCCTGGATTTGGCTTATTATAGGGCTTGGGCTGAAGGAGCCCCTTCGGAGTATGCACACCCACAGTGAGCGTAGTTGATATTATATCGAGGGATGGATCTTCCGTGGGCATGGATCTTGCCTAATTATTTATATTGAGGGATGGATTTTCCCTGTGCATGGATGTTGCCTAATTATTTATATTGAGGGATGGATCTTCCCTGGGCTGGATTGGCCTTCTACAGTAGTACTGAGTGACTGCATGTCAGTTATCATATATATATATATATATATATATATATATATATATATATATATATATATATATATATATATATATATATTTGGGATGGATCTTTCTTGGGCTGGATTGGCCATATACAGTACTGAGTGACTGTGCACAAGTTGTCATTTATGTTTGGGCTGGATCTGCTCTATACAGTGCCGAGTGACTGAGTGTGCTGAATATTGAGCACGATGAGTGGAAATGCGAGACAGTGAGATTGAGTACTCTGAGAGTGTGAGTACATGAGGTCATCACTGTGCTGCCTTGCATTAGACATGCATACTTGATATATAGGCATATAGAGGTATTTTCCTCATGCTATCATAAAATGCAACATCTTATTTACTATTTAAAGGTTTTTGAGAAAAATCACAGATTTCGAACTTACTCATATTTTCTTTGATTTCGGCAAAAGATTTGAGTTTTATTGTTATACTTGCAAAGAAAATATTTATTTTCCGAAATTGTATACGAGCTGAGCATTTATTTATTGAGTTATTACTTGTGCTGTTTTAAATTGTGTTGTTATGAGATGTTATTGGTTATTGGAGTTGGACTCTAACCCTTGTCCCAGCTCGTCACTACTTTCAACCTAAGGTTAGGTCTATTACTTATTGAGTACATGGAGTCGGTTATACTCATACTACACTTCTGCACCTTGCGTGCAGATGTTGGATGCTGATGTTGATGTGCATGGTGGGAGCTGGATTTGAAGATGTACTTGCGTTCCAGTCACAACTGCCTCTTGTTCATGGTAGCTCTAGACTTTTGAAAATCTGTTTATGTACATTCGGACAGATGATGTATTTATTTCATACTAGCTTTGTAAACTCTAATTCTTAGACGCTCATGATTTGTACTATCAGTCCTTGGGAAATTCTTGTATAAAAGCAGTTGTATTATCATTTCTTTTCTTATTAAATCTCATTAAACTAGTTTGTTGTTAATTGGATTACCTAACGGGTTGGGTTAGGTGCCATCACGACTAGTTGGATTTTGGGTCGTGACAATTCTTTTCATCAAAATTTCATGATTAAAGTGTGTAAATCCATGGGAAATCAATGTATATAATCAAATTCAAGTAGAAATTACTTACCCACAAAGTATTAGTGAAAATCTTCTCTAGAATCACCTCTTACTAAGCTCCAAAATCCAAAATAATGAAATATGAGCCAACCCTCGAAATATAATAAGCTCCTAGTGATTCTGCATCTGTAGACTGTAAGGTTGCACCTGCGACCTCGCATCTGCGAGCCCTTGCTCGCATCAGCAAAGTCCGATGAGATTGGCAAAACTTGCATCTGCGGACCAAGCATCGCATCTGCGGCTCTGCAGGTGCGCATAAACTCTCACATAAGCGCATTCGCATCTGTGCCACAAGATCCGCAAAAGCAACCACTCACCTCATGTCTCCATCCTGCATCTGCGAACATATTCTCTATAGGTACGACCACGCACCTGCTCTCCCTCATACGCAGAAGTGATAAACTCCCTAACCACCTCGCCTTCGCAGAAGCGACATCCTTACCGCAAAAGCGGCATTGCACCTGCGACCAATCCTCCGCATGTGTGAAACACCAGTAACAAAACTACCAAACAAGATCAGAATAATACGACACTCATCTGAAACATACCTGAGCCCCTCGGGACCCTGTCCAAATATACCAACCAGTCCCAAAACATGACACATACCTACTCTAGGCCTTAAGTCATACAAAATAACATCAAAACCATAAATCGTCCCTCTATTCAAGCTTAATGAACTAATAAAACTTCCAACTTTCAAAACTCGTGTTGAAGCACATCTAACCAACTCGGAATAACCCCCAATTTTGCACACACGAACATAAACCTGATCTAACTCCCTGAATAATAATTCGAACCCGATAGCCACAAGGTCAACTCCCGGTCAAACCTATGAACATTCCAAACCTTCAAATTGTCAACCTCCGACAATTAGAGCCGAAACCTTCTAGGAACATCCAAATTCAAATTTGAACATACACCCAATTCCAAAATCACCACACGAACCTATTGAAACAATTAAAATATAAAACTGAGGTTGTTTACTCAAAAGTCAAACCATGGTCAACTCTTCCAATTGAAAGCGTTCAAATTGAAAATTGCTTTATCAAATCAAATCATGAACTTCTCGAAAATCAAAATCAACCATGGATGCAAAGACAAAATACATCATATGAAGCTATTTGAAGTCTCAAATCAATGAATGTAATGCTAAAACTAAAAACAACTGCTCGGGTCATTACAGTAGTGTTTACGGACTTGTTGGTATAATTGGACAAGGTCTCTAGTGGCTGAGGTGAGTTTTAGACCACCCTGAGCTTGGTTTGATTACTTATGACTGCTGGTATCTAGTGTGATTTGTGATCGCAGAGCAGTTCTCACAATCATAGAGGCTTATTTTGGGCAGCAGTGTCTTTGTTCTTCACGTTCGTGAATAGGGGTCGCATTTGCGAAGTGTTGGGGGCCATTGGTCTTCACGTTCGCAGGCGATGGGCTCGCGTTCACGTAAGAGGATAGGTTGGCTAGGAGCAGACTGGGATTAGCCTTCGCATTCGTGAAGACTGGGACGCATTCGTGTAGGCTTTGGTCGTCTGTGCATCATGTTCGCGGGGGTCTGACCGCATTCGCGAAAGGTTAAAGAGGTTGAGATTTTTTTGCCTCGTGAACGCGAGGCTCCTCGTTCGCGAAGGGTATCACTAGGCAGACTTTTTAGAGTTCTACTTTCGGGACTTAGACCTATTATGTTATATTTTGAGCTCTAAATTTGGAGACGGCTGATTCTTGAAGAGCATTTTCACACAAGTCAAGTTCTACTTGATTTTAACATTATATCTTGTTTACCCATGGATTATTACACATAGATAATGTGATTTGAAAGAGAAATTTGGGATTCTGACTATGATTTTAGAGAGTGAAAATATAGAATTGAACCCCGATTTGGAGTCGGATTTGGATGAAACTTGTATATTTGGACTCGTATTCGAATAGGTAGTCGTATTTGTGACTTTCACCGGGTTCTAGGAAGCAAACTCGGGTTGACCTTTTGCAATTTGATAAAGATTGGAGCTTTATTACTTGGAATTGATTCATGTAGCCTTGTTTGAAGTTATTGAGTTCTCTTTGGCTAGATTTGTCCTGTTCGGAGGTCTATTCAAGAAGCAAGGGCTTTTTGGAGTATTGATCTCACACTTGAGGTAAGTATCTTGCCAAGGTTTGGCTTGAGGGTAGTTTCCCCATAGACTATGATGCTTGTTATGTGTTGGGGCTGGCATACATACATGGAGGCGAAAGTGTATGTGTACACCGTGCTTGTCTTGCTAACATGCCTTTGTATTACCGTGTTCTCTCCACTTGTATGACTACTTGAGCTATTATTCATGCTAGAAATGATGTCTAGGCTATGTGCTTATCCGTTTAAGACATGATACGATTATTTTTGCTATGTTGAGTTATTTGCCTTGATTGTAGTCTTATTCTTTAGTCATGATATTATATATGTGTGTTATATCACCATCTCCATAGACGTCTCACATGTTATCTCACATGTTGTTGTAGTCCTTACTTGTGTGTGGCACGTGTTTGAGTGGATTTGTGGCATGTTGGTATAATTGTGCGGTATACTGGTTTCTGATATTGTGAGATGTAGGTATATTGAGTTTTGAGCAGATTAATGTCTGAGTTGGGGCCATATATCATTCAGAAATTCCACTTAATATACTGCCCAGTGATATCCTATGCGATCGCGACCCACTGCTTCGCAATCGTGAAGCACAAAAATAAGTCTGCCTCCAAATACACCATCGCAATCACGAAACTCCACATGCGATTGCGGAAGCCAACACCTTCGTAAATGCGTCGCTCCTCACATGAACGCGCTTACCAGACTCTCAAGCCTATGCGATCGCATCTACCTACCCACAATGGTGAAACACGACCAGCCTGACCAATATCCTCCTTCATGATCGCACAACTACCTCCGCGATTGCGAAGTGCAATACTCCACCTACCAACTTCTCATCTCGGTGATAGCGAGTCTCAGCTCCGCGATCATGAAGCATTGCCCAGTACCAGAAAACCAGCAATACAAAACTCATCTGAAATGGTCTGAGACTACTTCGAATCACACCTGAGGCCCCCGAGACCCTGTCCAATCATAGTAAAAAGTCCAAATACCTTATCAAAACTTATCCAATGACTCGGAATACCATAATTAACATCAAAACCAAGAATCGAAGATCAAGATCATTCTCTAACTTTCAAAACTTCAAACTTCGCTGAACGTGTCCGAGTCCAAAATCACCATACACACACGTTTCAATAAACTAAATGAACCTATCTAAGGTCCCAAAACTACAATAGGAGTCTGATAACGCCGAAGTCAGCTTCCGGTCAAACCTATGAACTCTCCAATTCTTCAAATTGCTAACTTTTGACAAATAGAGCAAAAAACTTCTAGGAACATCCAGATTCAAATCTGAACATACGCCCAAGTCCAAAATCACCATACAAACCTATT
Organism: Nicotiana tomentosiformis; assembly: GCF_000390325.3. Taxonomy (NCBI): domain Eukaryota; kingdom Viridiplantae; phylum Streptophyta; class Magnoliopsida; order Solanales; family Solanaceae; genus Nicotiana; species Nicotiana tomentosiformis. The sequence goes on from NC_090818.1 coordinate 87,766,058, forward strand.
GGATTCATCAAATCACCAATCCGAGGTCGTTTACTCAAAAGTCGAACCTTGTCAACTCTTCCAACTTAAAGCTTCCAAATTGAGAATCACTTTATCAAATCCATCCCGAACTACTCGAAAATCAAAACCAACCACACACACAAGTCAAAGTATGAAGCCACTCGATGTCTCAAATCACAGAACCTAGTCTCTAAGACTACGTAAGCCTAACAAACAAAAGAATGAGACAGAAAATAACAACTAGAAACATGATATAACCTGATAAGTCTCATAATAATCTCAATACTGAATCACAGTTACAATACTCCCAAAACCTAGTGAAATTGAGTCATAAGCTCTACAAAAAATGTACTAAAATCTCTAATACAATATTGTCTAAATAGAGGATAAACAGTAATAAGAGAATGGCGGAAGGTGACTCCGAGGCCTACAAGCGTAAGTCAGGTATACTTTGAAGTCTACGAAAATAGTTGAATGATCACTAGTGTCTGGCACGAGCAGATGTACCTAGATCTGCACAAAAATATGCAAAAGCGTAGTATGCGTTACCACAACGGTACCCAGTAAGTATCAAACATAACCTCGATAGGGTAGTGACAAGGGCAGGTCCAGACACCTACTAGGACAAGATAAACTGTACAGAGTATAATAAAGACCGATAACAGAAAACGAGAAAATGAATGATAACAAGGCAAATCAATAATGTAGGCTAATAACAGAATTTAAGACAAGAAAGGCAATGAGAAGTGAACATATGATGAGAACAACAAGTAATCAAATACAGGCAAATACAAATAAGACAATGAAGAAAACAACAAGAACTGTCAAACAACAACCTTTTTAACATGGGATGTACAACAAGAATCACAATTGAGGTACTAGGCCTCATATTCACATTTCACAATTTCAATCATAATCTTTCCTTATATCACCGCGTGAGCCTTACATTTATTTTTAATAACATTTTCCCGAAATAGCTACACGCATTTTAGCCCTCTTATCTCACTGCATGGCTTCAAGTAATTCCCTTACTAGAAACACGCGTATAAATCCCACCTTATCTCATATCATGTGTATCAACCCCTATCCTTATACACCTCATGCGTATCAATATCACAACACAATAATAAACTCGCACCATATGTGCCCATATGCCACAACACTTACCAAAATCAACAATATCAATGTTACCACAACATATAGCCCAAGGAACAACCACAATGTGTAGAAGAATTTCAATAATAACAAAATGAATGAGAAATACTCAACAAGGAAAGATATCTCAAAATCAACAACTTCAACCTCAATGTGATAATAGCTTTCACAACTTCAACGTCAATAAGCCAACAAGAAGATAATTCCCACGAAATAACAAGTTCAAATAAGAGTAATGTAACAATAAAAGAGGTATAAGATAATAAGGGAGGTAACAACTTCAACTAAAGCATATAAGAGCAAATATAACAAAAGAGATGGAACAAGGGTTAACAACGTCAAATAGAGTATGTAAGAGTAAAGCTAACAATGAAAGATATAACATGTTATGACAAATTCAATTATATGCACGGTCAAATACCACATATAGACCGTATACACACTCGTTACCTCGCGTATATGTCTTCCACGTAATACAAATAACACAATCAACCCAAATCCTAAGGGGTAGTTTCCCCACACAAAGTTAGGCAAGATACTTACCTCAACTAGGCCAAATAAACCTAGAAAATAGCTTTTTCCTAAAAATCACCTCTACATAGTTCAAATCTAACAAAAATGACTTAATAACATCAAATAATGCAAGGTAAACCAATTACGATAGATAAAGCTATGGTCTTTACACATTTCCCAAAAAGTCAACAAAAGTCAACCGCAGACTCGCCCGGTCAAAACATGGGTCCAAGGGTAGATTCCGACTACCCATAACCCTACTAGTCCATATATGTGTTTTGTTTCAGTCCAAATCGACTCTCAAAATGCAAATCTTTATTTTCAAAACTTTGACAAAAACCTCCAAATTACGTCTTTGATTCTCATAAATTTGATGTTAAATCTAAGATATAATCATGAAATATAGTTGGAAATTGATTAGAATCACTTACCCAATGTTTGTAGTTGAAAATCCCCTCTCCAAATTGCCTCCTACCGAGCCTAGGGTTCTAAAATGAGAGAAAATGGTATGAAATCCCGACTTTCTAACCTTTTGTTCAGTTGCAGATGTCGCAATTGTGACACTAGGTTCGCAATTGTGAAGAATTTGTCGCAAATGCGGCACTCACAGACTATGGGGGAAGTCGCAAATGCAACATGGGCTTCGCAATTGCGAAGCCTACTTCCTCACAAATGCGACAAAAATGACGCAAATGCGAACATTCCTAGCCAAGTTACCACTTCAAAAATATGACCCAGGCATCGCAAATGCGATACCTGAGACCCCTGCTAAGGTCGCAATTACGATGCTGGTGTTCGCAATTGCGACACCTGAGGCATCAGCACACAAGTAGTCCAGATTCAGTCCAAAACCATTCTGAAGCACGTCTGAAACTCACCCAAGCTCTTGGGGATCCAAACCAAACATCCACACAAGTCTAAAAATATAATACGAACTTGCTCGCATGATCAAAACATAAAAATTACATCTAGAACTACGAATCCGACATCAAATGCATGAATTTCAAAGAAAAGTTTAAGAACCTCTAGAATTGCAACCAAGCATCTGAGTCCTATCAAATCAACTCCAAATGACACCAAATTTTGCAGACAAGTTCTAAATAGCATAAAGGATCTATTCCAAGTCCCAAAACTAAATTCCGAACCCGATAGCGAAAAGTCAACCTACGGTCAAACTTGGGAAAATCTTATAAACCTCAAATTGTCAACTTTCGGCAAAACAACACAAATCAACCTACGGACCTCCGAATTCAATTTCGGACATATCCTTAAGTCCTAAATCACGATGCGAACCTATCGGAGCCATCAAAATACTGTTTCGGGGTTGTTTTCACAAAAGTCCAACTTTAGTCAACATTCTTAACTTAGGCTCCTAAGCCAAGAATCAAAGGGTCCAAATCAACCCAAAACCTTTCCGGAACAAAACTAACCAACCCCGCAAGTCATAAAACCACAAATACACATGCCTGAAGCATCAAAAAGGGAAACAGGGCTCAAATACACAAAATGATCGGTCAGGTCGTTACATTCACCCCCCTCTTAAAACAAACGTTCGTCCTCGAACGTGCATAGAGACATACCTGAAGTGACGAAAAGGTGAGGATAATGACTCTGCATGTCTTGATTGGTCTCCCAGGTCGCCTCTTAGACCGTATGACCCATCCATTGAACCTTCACTGAAGCAATGTTCTTTGATCTCAACTTCCGGACCTGTCTATCCATGATAGCCACCGACTCCTCAACATAAGTCAAATCCTAGTCCAACTGGACTAGGCTGAAGTCTAATACATGAGATGGATCACCATAATACTTACGGAGCATGGAAACATGGAACACCAGGTGAATTGCCGATAAGCTGGGTGGCAATGCAAATTTGTAGGCCACCTCACCAACTCTCTCAAGGATCTCAAAAGGACCAATATACTTAAGGCTCAACTTGCCCTTCTTTCCGAACCTCATCACACCCTTCATGGGTGAAACCCGAAGCAAAACCCTCTCTCCCACCATAAATGCTACTTCATGAGCCCTCCAATCAATATAACTCTTCTGTCTAGATTGTGCTATACGAAGCTGATCTTGAATCAACTTGACTTTCTCCAAGGAATCCCGAACCAAATCAGTGACCAACAACCTAGCCTCTCCCGGCTCAAACCAACCAACCATAGAACGACACCGCCTCCCATATAAGGCCTCACAAGGAGCCATCTGAATACTTGATTGATAGTTGTTATTGTAGGCAAACTCTGCAAGAACTGATCCCAAGAACCCCCAAAATCAAGAACGCAACCACGTAGCATATCCTCCAAGATCTGAATAGCCCGCCCGTGAAATATTGTACTCAACCCAACCCGTGTGCCTAACTCACGGCTGTACGGCTCTCCAAAAATGCGATATAAACTATGTGCCTCGATCATAGATAATGGACACTGGCATGCCATGGAGGCGAACAATCTCCCGGATATAAATCTGAGCCAGCTGCTCTGAAGAATAGGTGGTCACCACCGGAATGAAATGTGCCGATTTGGTCAGCCTATCCACAATAACCCATACTGCATCAAATTTCTTCAAAGTCCATGGGAGGCCAACAACGAAGTCCGTGGTAATATGCTCCCACTTCCACTCGGGAATCTCAAGTCTCTGAAGCAAACCTCCTGGCCTCTGATGCTCGTACTTCACCTGTTGACAGTTCAAGCACCAAGCCACATACTCCACTATATCTTTCTTCATTCTCCTCCACCAATAGTGCTGCCTCAAATGATACATCTTAGCGGAACCTAGGGCTATCTAAGCGGAAGGTATTGGAACATTAAGGGTTAAGGGTACGGGGAGGGTAAGCGTAAGGGGAGGGTTCCTTAATGGTACTTTTCTTAACGGTATTTAAGGGTATGGGTTAAGAGTATTTTTTTTGGGTACCCCTACCGATCCTATAGGTGCGGTACCGGTACTTAGGGGTAATGTTAAATTAAAAATTAAAAAAAATTATATTTAAATATAAACAAGCTTTAATGGATGAAAAACATTCAAGGCTATGAAGTGCCTTTTATTTTATTCATTCAATGTAGACATTATATTTTTAATACAAGTTACAAGTATTTATTTGTATTTCAACACTTGTAAAAATAAATTACATATTTCTTTTGAACGATTTATGTAATTTTTCAGTAACTTTCCGTGGCTCTTCGGTTGGAATTGGTAGCACTTATTCGTCTGCGTCCCCGCCATCTCCAATTGATAGTATTTCATTATATGCATCGTCGTCTTCTGGAATTATTTTCGGAAGGCCAAGGTTTCTTCTCTCCGCTTTAATCCAATCTCTGAATAAAATGGTAGTCTCCAAGGTGTCTTCTGCCAATGAGTGTCTGTGGTATCCAAGTTGAAATCGTTTTGCACTGAAAGTGCTTTCGGAAGCTACTGATGATGCTTGAATAGTTAGCACATCTCGGGCCATTCTTGAAAGAACCGGAAATGATTGCAAATAACAATAATTCATGCAAGTAAATAAACATCAAGCTCGTTAATTTGTGAAGATTTTGATGGATTAATCGTTTGCCGAATAGCACCAAAAGGTCTATTTGCATCAGTTTTTTTAAGAGGTTGAGATGATGAAGAAGAAGAGGCACCACTAGTTGGTGCAACAGAGTTCATTTGTCTTTGATAATAGTCATACACAATTTTAGCATTATGTTGAATACTATCCAAACAAGTAAAAAGAATTGGTCTTTGAGTTGGTTCTATTTTTAAATTAAAGTAAATTGTTTCAATAAGTGTCTTTGCACCAATAACTTTGATTTGAGGATGTAAAACAGCAGCAGTAATAGCCGTTTTTGGCCGTTGGCTAACGGTACAAAAATGGCCAGATTTTAAATTTAAAAAAAATTGTTGGGTACCGGTACGGTACTTTAAGGGTACTTACGATATCGGTACTAAGGGTACTATTTTGAGTACCCTACCATTACCCTTACCCTTCACCCCAAATCCCTCACCCCTACCCACCCATCGGAGTGGTACGGTCCGGTACCGGTACCGATATGGTCCAGTACCGGTACCGGTATTACCCTAACCTTAGAAGCCCTAACTGCACAGGATGAATGGAATACCGTGAAATGTGGGACTCCTCAAGGATCAACTCACGCAACCCATCCACATTAGACACACATATCCGGCCCTGTATCCGTAACACCACGTTAGCTCCAATAGAAACCTCATTGGCATCGTCGTGCTGCATTGTGTCCTTAAGGACAAGCAAATGGGGGTCGTCATACTGACGCACTCTGATGCGCTCATATAAAGAAGACCGAGAAACCACGCAGACAAGAACCCGATTAGGCTCCGAAACATCCAATCTAACAAAATGATTGGCCAAAGCCTGAACATCCATGGCTAGTGGCCTCTCTGCTGCCAGTAGGTATGCCAAACTACCATACTCTCTGCCTTTATACTCAAGGCATCGACCACCACATTGGCCTTCCTGGGATGATACAAAATAGTGACATCATAGTCTTTCAGCAACTTTAACCATCTCAGCTGCCGCAAATTAAGATCTTTCTGCTTGAACAGATGCTGAATACTCTAGTGGTCGGTATAGACCTCACATGTAACACCATACAGATATTGTCTCCAAATCTTCAATGCATGAACAATAGCCGCCAATTCCAATTTATGGACCGGGTAATTCTTCTCATGGACCTTCAACTGTCGAGACGCGTAGGCAATCACCCTACCGTCTTGCATCAACACTACGCCGAGCCCAACACGCGACGCATCATAATACACAGTGTAAGACCCCGAACCAGTAGGCAATATCAATATTGGGATTGTAGTCAATGCAGTCTTGAGCTTTTGAAAGCTCTCTTTACACTCCTCAGACAATCAGAAAAGAGCATCCTTCTAGGTCAATCTAGTCAAAGGTGTTGCAATGGATGAGGAACCCTCTACAAAACGGCAATAATATCCGGCCAAACCAAGGAAACTACGGATCTTAGTAGCTGAAGATGGTCTGGGCCAACTTTGAACAGCCTCAATCTTCTTCTGATCTACCTTGATCCCCTCATTGGACACCACATGACCCAAAAATGCCATGAATCAAGCTAGAACTCACACTTTGAGAATTTTGCATATAACTTCTTCTCTCTCAAGGTCTGGAGTACGATCCTCAGATGTTGCTCATGATCCTCCCGACTGCGGGAGTAAACCAAGATGTCGTTAATGAATACAATGACAAATGAGTCAAGATATGAATTAAATACATTATTCTTCAAGTGAATAAATGTTGTTGGGGCATTGGACAGCCCAAATAACATCACAAGGAACTCGTAGTGACCACGAGTCCTGAAAGTAGTCTTTGGAATATCTGGATCCCGAATCTTCAGCCGATGATACCCTTATCTCAAATGAATCTTCGAGAACACTCTAGCACCCTGAAGCTGGTCAAATAGGTCATCAGTACACGGTAATGGGTACTTGTCTTCACTGTAACCTTGTTTAGCTGTCTATAAGAAATACACATCCGCATAGTACCATCCTTCTTCTTCACAAACAGAATCGGAGCACCCCAAGGTGAAACACTAGGTCTGATGAAACCCTTATCAAGCAACTCATGCACTTGTTCCTTTAACTCCTTCAACTCCACCAGTGACATACGATATGGTGGAATAAAAATAGGCTGAGTGCCCAACACCAAGTCAATACCAAAATCGATATCTCTATCGGACGGCATGCTTGGAAGGTCTGCCGGGAACACATCTGTGAAATCTCTCACTACCGGAACTGACTCAATGGTAGGAGTATCAAGACTAACATCTCTCACAAAGGCTAGATATGTTTCACACCCCTTCTCAACAATCTAATGTGCCTTAAGAAAGGATAAAACTCTGCTAGGAATATAATCCAATATACCCCTCCACTCTAACCGTGGCAAACCTGGCATAGCCAATGTCACAGTCTTGGCGTGACAACCCAGAATAGCATGATAGGGCGATAACCAGTCCATGCCCAAGGTCACATCAAAGTCTATCATATTGAGTAACAATAGATCAACTCTGGTCTTATAACCACCAATAACAGTTAAACACGACCGATAGACACGATCCACAGCAATAAAATCTCCCACATGTGTGGACACATATACAAGAGCACTCAAGGAATCACGAGATATATCCAAGTACGGAGAAAAGTAAGATGGAACATATGAATAATTGGATCCCGGATCAAATAAGACCGATGCATCCCTATGACAAACTGGAACCATACCTGTGATAACCGCATCCGATGCAACCGCCTCCGTCCTACCAAGAAAAGCATAGAAACGAGCCTGGCCTCCCCCTCTAGAGTGACCTCTACCCGTCTGACCTCCATCCCTAGCTGGTGGGGTAGGTAGAGCGGCAACTAGCTAGAGCAGCAACCATGGCCTGCGAACCCTGTGGACCTTATGGAATCCGTGGAGCCTATGTAGCCTATGGAAGTGCACCCCTCCTGAGTCTGGGGTAGTCCCTCACCATATGTCTAGTATCACCACACTCAAAACAAGCTCTCGGTGGGTGTGGCTGCTGAAACTGACCCTGACCTGGTCGGCTAGACTGACCGCTAAAGGCATCCTATGCAGGAGGTGCACTGGATAGTGGCTGAGTAAAATGGGTAACCTGAGACCTTGGAATAGCCGGAGCACTACTAGTAGCTGAAAGTGCTGAATGAACTGGGCGGCTCACGGCCCCACATACCCTCTAACCTCCGCATGATCTCTACCACCTGCTGATACGGAGTTCTGTCTCCAGCTCTCGAGCCATGCTAAATCTAATACCATAGTTGAGCCCCTCGATGAATCTACGGACTCGCTCTCTGACTGTAGAAACCAAGGTAGGAGCATTTCAGGACAACTCACTGAATCTGATAGCATACTCTGACACTGTCATAGTCCCCTGATGCAGCTACTCAAACTTTGTGTGCCATGCATCCTGAAAGGTCTGGGGAACAAACTCTCTCAAAAACATCTCTGAAAACTGAGCCCAAGTGACTGGGGCTGCCACCACTGATACGCTGCTCCTGAGAGCTGAAATATAGTAAAAGCAACTCCGCTTACCTCCACAAATACCCATGGGGCGGAGAATACGGTGGCACTTCTTTAAAAAAACCTACACGTCCTCGGTAGTTGTGCCACCAAAATTAGGAGGATCATACTTCTTGAACCTCTCAAGTCTCCTCTGCTCCTCCTCAAATGCTACTGGCCTAACCTCAGGCTGAACCGATAATACGGGTTGTGCTGTCATGACACCTGGAACCTGATCAATGTGGACTTGCTGCTCTAGAGTATGGGCCGCAGGAGTCTGAGCTCCTCCCCCAGCCTGAGATGTAGCTGGTGCAAGGGGAATCATTCCCGTCTGAGCTAAGGTGCCGAACATGCTCAAAACCTATGCTAGGGTCTCCTGAAGTCCAGGGGAAACAACAGGCGTCTTGGGTGCCTGTCCCCCAACCGGAGCTACTGGCGGCTCCTCAGTCGTTACTCGGACAGGTGCTCTGGCGGCAGCACGTGCCCATCCTCGTCCTATGCCCCAGCCCCAACCTCGCGCTGCTCTAGCAGAGGGCACGAGTGTCTGATCATCGTATCCAGCAGTGCGTTTCCTTACCATCTGTGAGAGAATAGAAAAAAAAAAGATTCAAATTTCGAAGTCAATAAATTCGCACGATAAGGAATCAAGGAAGTGGAATTTCCTAACAGTTCCATAGCTTCTTGAAGATAAGTACAAATGTCTCTGTATTGATCCGCAAGACTACTAAACTTGCTTATGACTCATAATATCTATGAACCTAGAGCTTTGATACCAACTTGTCACGACCCCAAAATCCCACCTTAGGATGTCGTGATGGCACCTAGTCTCTAAGACTAGGTAAGCCTAAATAACAAGAAAATTAGACAAAAGAAATAACGACTAGAAACATGATATAACCTAATAAGTCTCATAATAATCTCCATACTGAATTGTAGTTACAATACTCCCAAAACTCGGTGAAACTGAGTCATACGCTCTACAGAAATGTACTAAAATCTCTAATACAACACTGTCTGAATAAAGGATAAATAGTAATAAGAGAATGGCGAAAGGTGACACCACAACGGTACCCAGTAAGTATCAAACCTAACCTTGGAAGGGTACTGATGAGGCCAGGTCATGACATCTACTAGGACAAGATAAATTGTACAGAGTATAATAAAGACTAATAACATAAAACGAGAAAATAAATAATAACAAGGCAGTTCGATAATGTAGGCTAATAACCAAATTTAAGGCAAGAACGGCAATGAGAAGTGAACACATGATGAGAACAACAAGTAATCAAATACGGGCAAATACAAATAAGACAATGAAGAAAACAACAAGAACGGTCAAAACAACAACCTTTTTAACATGGGATATATAACAAGAATCACAACCGAGGTACCATGCCTAATATTCACGTTTCACAATTTCAATCACAATCTTTCCTTATATCACCGCGTGAGCCTTGCATTTATTTTTAAAAATATTTTTCCGAAATAGCTACACGCATTTTAGCCCCCCAATCTCACCGCGTGGCTTCAAATAATTCCCTTACTAGCAACAAGCGTATAAATACCACCTTATCTCAAAACATATGTATCAACCCCTATCCTTATATCACCGCATGTGTATCAATATCACAACATAATAGTCAACTCGCACCACATGTGCCCATATGCCACAACACTTGCCAAAATCAACAATACCAATGTTACCACAATGTATAGCCCATGGCTCAACCATAATGTGTACAAGAATCTCAATAATAACAAAATGAATGAGAAATACTCAACAAGGAAAGATATCTCAAAATCAACAACTTCAACCTCAATGTGATAATAGCTTTCACAACTTCAACGTCAATAACCCAACAAGAAGATAATTCCCACGAAATAACAACTTCAAGTAAGAGTAATACAACAATAAAAGAGGTATAAGATAATAAGGGCGGTAACAACTTTAACTAAAGCATATAAGAGCAAATATAACAAAAGAGATGGAACAAGTGCTAACAACGTCAAACAGAGCATGTAAGAGCTAATAATGAAAGATATAACATGTTATGACAAATTCAATTAAATTCACGGTCAAATATCACATATAGCTCGTGTACACACTCTTCACCTCGCGTACACGTCTTCCATGTAATACAAATAACACAATCAACCCAAATCTTAAGGGGTAGTTCCTCCACACAAAGTTAGGCAAGATACTTACCTTAACTAGGCCAAATCAACCCTCGTAAATAGCTTTCCCCCTACAATTCGCCTCCACACACTTCAAATCTAACCAAAAAATGACTTAATAACATCAAACAATGTAAGAGAAACCAATTACGATAGATAAAGCTATGATCTTTACACATTTCCCAAAAAGTCAACAAAAGTTAATCCCGAACCCGCCCGGTCAAAACCCGGGTCCAAGGGTAGATTTACACTACCCATAACCCCATGAGTTTGTTTTCAAATCCGAGTCCAAATCGATTCTCAAAACTCAAATCTTCATTTTTCAAAACTTTGACAAAAATTTCCAAAATTACTCTTTGATTCTTATTAAATTTGATGTTAAATCTAAAATATAATCATGAAATATAGTTGGAAATTGATTAAAATCACTTACCCAATATTTGTATATGAAAATCCCCTCACCAAATCGCCTCCGACTGAGCCTAGAGTTCTAAAATGAGAGAAAGTGGTATGAAATCCCGACTTTCTACCTTTTTTCAGTTGCAGATGTCGCAATTACGAAGAATTTTTCATAAATGCGGCACTGAGAGACTATGGGGGAAGTCGTAAATGCTACATGGGCTTCGCAATTGCGAAGCCTGCTTCCCTCGTAAATGCGACAAAATCGACGCAAATGCGAACATACCTAGCCCAGGTACCACTTCGCAAATGAGACCCAAGCATCGCAAATGCGACACTTGAGACCCCTCGCTAAGGTCACAATTGCGATGATGGTGTTCGCAATTGCGACACTTGAGGCATTAGCACACCAGCAATGTAGATTCAGTCCAAAACCATTTTGAAACACGTCCGAAACTCACCCGAGCTCTCGGGGCTCCAAGTCAAATATCCGCACAAGTCTAAAAATATAATACGAACCCGCTCGCGTGATAAAAATACAAAAATAAAATCTAGAACTACAAATCGGACATCAAAACGCATGAATTTCAAAGAAATGTTCAAGAACCTCTAGAATTGCAACCAATTGTCTGAATCCTAACAAATCAACTCCAAAAGACACCAAATTTTGCAAACAAGTTCTAAATAGCATAACAGACCTATTCCAAATCCCAAAACTAAATTCTGAACCCGATAGCCAAAAGTCAACCTACGGCCAAACTTGAGAAAATCTTCTAAACCTCAAATTGTCAACTTTCGGGAAAACAACACAAATCAACCTACGGACCTCTGAATTCGATTTTGGGCATACGCCCAAATCCCAAATCACGATACGAACCTATCGGAGCTATCAAAATACTATTCTGGAGTCATTTTCACAAAAGTCCAATTTTGGTCAACATTCCTAACTTAGGCTCCTTAGCCAAGAACCAAAGGGTTCAAATCAACCCAAAAACTTTCCGGAACGAAACTAACCAACCCCGCAAGCCATAAAACCACAAATACACATGTCTAAAGCATCAAAAGGGGAAACAGAGTTCAAATACACAAAATGACCGGTCGGGGCGTTAGAAGAACATTGAGTCTTTAAACTTCAAAATCCCGAAATCTCCATACCTGATCTAACTCTCCCACTTAAATGACCGACACATCACGCATACTCAATCCCATCATGCAAAATACTTCTATATATATTCCGCATCAAGTAGTAAAATCTGAACGTCAGCGGTCATGTAATGATGCAGCCGATCATTTTGTGTATTTGAGCCTCGTTTCCCCTATTTGATGATCCCCTTATGTTTGTGTATTATTTAGTGTCTTAAGTAGGTTTCGCATCGGCAAGGGTTTTTCTGCAGATGCGGTGTCACAGAAGCGACAGTTGGGTCCGCAGAAGCGGTAATCGCTCGGCAGAATATTATAATCGAGGGTTTGGCTTCATTTTTCATATTTAGAGATTGGAAGCTCGGTTTGGGGCAATCTTTTTGGCGATTTTCACCTACTTGGATTGAGTACGTGTTCTTAACTCAGATTTGATTATTATTCCTGATTATATCTTTGATTTTGGCTTTTGGTTGATGAAATCTGAGGGAGAAATTGGGGTTTTTGTGCTAGAATTTTGGAGAGTAATTATTTGGGATTTGAACCTCGATTTGAATTCGGATTTGGGTGAATCTTATATATTTGGACTCATGTTGAGATGTGTGAACACAATTTGTTTTTTTTTTTCCGATTTTCGGGGTGCGGGCCCGAGATAATAAAAAAAGAAAAGTTAGTATTTTTGGATGAATAGCGAAATTGTTGTATCCTACGGTGGATGCCAAATTATTTAACCCAAAATTTAATTTTTAAGACAAAGCAATTAAATTTATAATTGAGGGCTGAAAGGAGCAGATTCAATCCAAAAAATAACTAATTATAGAGAATGAAATGATGAGTTGTAAAGCAAGACGAGAAACTAATATTATTTGATGGCCGCGTGGAGCTTGAATGTTTGGAGCCGTATCTACTATAGAGCTTGTAAGATCGCTTAAGGTGAAAATAATAGCCTTTCAAGTAATGATAGTGATTCAAGAGATTATAGATTGTTCTTGCAAACGAACAAGTGTTAATTTGTTTATTATCTTTACCTAGTTAGGATATATGAAGAAGATAGCATTTGCGTACCGCCGGTGTCTTCATAAAGGGAAAAGACCCAAATATTGACATCAATAAACGAATAAAACAAAATCGGGGTTAACCATAATTCTGAGCAAAGCAGGCAGTTAGAGCCTTTTGACCCTGGGTTCACCGTACCAAGCGTACAACATCATAATTAATACGTAGTAACTTAGGGGTCGTTAGGTTGATTGTTAGAGTTATGTAGGTAATAGTAATATATGAATTAGTCATGCAGGGTTTAGTTACGTTGTGATTAGTTATGCAAGGATTAGTTATGTAGGGATTAGTTATGCGAGATTTTATTATGCGAAAATTAGCTGTATAAGGATTAGTAATATAGAAATGTAGTTTATTCTATTAAAAGTATATTTTAGATTTATTTTTAAATCGTATAAATTATTTCACGTTCTACCCTACATAAATAATATATAGATTCCCTTATAACTTATACACATGTTAGTAATACGAAAAAAAAAATATGAACCAAATATTGTATCAGTAATAATGTATTTTTTTCCAAGTTTGTAATGCTAGTTTTAACAAATGGATAACTCATCTCTAATCGACTATGAAACGACCCTAAGTAATTAATGCACGTCTCTGACTAATAGCCAATCTTGTTTCAAATCTTCCACCTTAGCCTTTATTTTGTCAGTACCAGCACTTAGCTTCAATTTGTAATTGTTTAAAAATTGATTGAGAGCATAGGGTGATGATGGGCGAAGAAGGTCGGAAAGAAGCAATGGAGAGTCTATCTCTTGACGACGATGACGACGATAACAAATCGACCTCCAAATCCTACTCTAATTACCGAAGTGCCATGACTTCCCTTTCCGATTCCCACCATCCTCTCTCCCCGTCAGTCGTCGCTACACCTGCCGATTCCGATCCCTTGTCTGAAACTTCCTCTATTCAACCCCCTTCTCCTTATGCCGACATTGTTGAAGAACATAACGGCATCCAAAACCCTAACGACGACTCGACAATGCCGGAGATACCTCCCTCTTTAAACTTGGAGTATTTGAATATCACGGTTTCAGATCCGCACAAGGAAATGGAATCGGGGTCAATTGTTCCCGGCAGTAATACTTACGTTACCTACTTAATCACTACGAAAACCAATTTACCCGATTACGGAGGATCCGATTTCAGCGTTCGGAGACGGTTCAAAGACGTGGTTACGTTATCGGATCGATTGAGCGAAGGTTACAGAGGGTATTTCATTCCTCCGAGGCCAGATAAGAGTGTAGTGGAGAGTCAAGTGATGCAAAAGCAAGAGTTCGTGGAGCAGAGAAGATCCGCACTGGAGAAGTACTTGCAGAAGCTTGCATCACATCCGGTGATCAAGAAGAGTGATGAATTGAGAGTGTTTTTGCAGGTGGACGGTAATCTTCCTTTGCCTACGACCACTGATGTGGCATCTAGGGTTTTGGATGGAGCAGTGAAGTTGCCCAAGCAGTTGTTCGGAGGGGACTCAGGGGGGAATGTGATTGGGCCGCAGGATGTTGTGCAACCCGCTAAAGGTGGCAGGGATTTGCTGAGGTTGTTCAAGGAGTTGAAGCAGTCTGTTGCGAATGATTGGGGCGGGTCAAAGTCACTTGTGGAGGAGGAGGATAAGGATTTCCAGGAAAAGAAACAGCGGTTGCAAAATCTTGAGCTGCAACTAAGTAATGCATCAAAACAGGTATCTCATTTCGATTTAAGTTATATGCTGACACTGTAATTAAACTTATTTTAGCAGGTTACGTAATAGTATTTATTATGGTTACCTGCATTTAACTTTTATGCGACCTGATTGTGTAGATATGTTTTGCACCATGGCGCATAGAACTTAAAACTCTTTTCATTTCCCTATTCGCCAATTATACTATTTCTAATTCTAATTCTACATATTTTTGTGCTTTTATTTTCAATCCGAGTTTATTAGTGTCACATTTTCCTGTAGGAGTATAATGACACTGGTCTAACCAGAATTCTCAAGTAGCTAAATGGTTTTGTTACCATTGTCAAAAAAAAAAAGGTAGCTCAATGGTTTACAA
The DNA here is from genome assembly GCF_000390325.3 of Nicotiana tomentosiformis. Classification (NCBI taxonomy): domain Eukaryota; kingdom Viridiplantae; phylum Streptophyta; class Magnoliopsida; order Solanales; family Solanaceae; genus Nicotiana; species Nicotiana tomentosiformis. The sequence continues at coordinate 87,781,577 of NC_090818.1, forward strand.
ATTTTGTTCCTGAAATGGAACATGTATTGGTTTGCATATTACCCATTGAGTTCTGTGAACATTGTTCTGTTTGTTATTAGTTAATCTTTTATAATTTTATTCCAAATTAGGCCGAATTACTCGTGAAAGCTCAGCAAGATATGGGGGAGACGATTGGAGAACTGGGGCTAACATTTATTAAGTTGACGAAATTTGAGAATGAGCGAGCTACGTTGAGCTCTCAGAGAGAACGCGCAGCTGATATGAAAAATGTGGCTACTGTGGCTGTTAAAGCTAGCAGATTGTATCGGGAGTTGAATTCACAGACAGTGAAGCATTTGGTAACCATTTTATCCTTTAGAACAGACCTTATGTTTATAAGAGTGGGCCTTGTTTAAAACACTCATTTCTCTTTGAATTATATACTAGTTTCTAAACGCGTGCATTGCACATGAATTCCACTTCAATTGGTACAAAGTTTTCAATACGACTGAAATATTAGTAAAACATGTGCATGAGATATAAACATTTAAAGGAAAAAAAAATATAAGCTCAAAATGATGAATAAGGATCCTATAGTGGCTGAAATCAAACTGATCGAAACTTATGCAGAAGAACGTTTATTTTAGTTAGGTAGGTACGATATGTAATTAGTTACATTGATTTTGATGAAGTACAAACATGTGATATGATCGGATCTCGCCTAATACTTCTTTATAAACAGCGTTTTATTTTCATGTGTTATTCTGACTTCTTGGTTTTTCTGTCATGTCCAATACTTTTGTTGTGATAGGTATCCTCTTGAAAGTTGCAACTATCACTAATATATGGTTGTGATCTATATATCTGAAGATAGCTATAACTGTAAGTTTATTAACAACTTTGTTTTTGAAATCATCTCAAACTGTACCATCGCAACTAATAATAACAAGTTACACAGGCTATTCGTCTAAACAAGAATGTTGAGTTTTATGAGTATAGTTGTGAAGATATATTTAAGAGGAGAAACAACCACAGAAATCAGCAAAACAATTATACAAAGCAGCAAAAAATGCAACATATTTGCGTGAGTTAACAATTGCATCTTCGCTCTCCGAGTTATAGGTGACAAACATGCAGGACTAATTAAAAGAAAAAAAAGTTTTCAGAAAGAGTTTATCACTTTCAAAGCATGCCTAGGTGTTCGAGCAAAGTCTATTTTAACACGATAAACTTTATGCTCAAGAAGTAGTGAATCTATTCTACTTCTATTAAACAAGAGAATTAGGTTAAATGAATTACCAAAAAGTACATAGGCCGAACCAGATTTGACTGTTGCAGAGCCAAAGAAGAGTACTTTGTAAATGGATTGCCATGAATATACGGGTTGATTTTTTCATTAGCAACTAAAGGAGTAGAAGAGTCACTAAAGTGAATGCTAGATTTCTTCAACTCCCAAGAAAAGTTGATCTAGGAATTACAATCATTAAAAGCAAATGCCTAAATTTAATATACAAACTATGAACATGTAGGGACTAACTTTTACGTTTTATTTAAACTGCATAATATTCACTGATGAAATTCACGACTCCTTGGGATCCTTTAGACCTTTACTTTATAGGAGTTTTTCTCTTTTTGAATATATGCCCCCCCCCCCCCCCCCCAAAAAAAAGAGTAATGATGATAGTACAATCGACACCTTGTTTTTTTAGGATTTAGAAGGATAAGAAGGTTATTTAATTTGTATGGACATTTTGGTAATTTGACTTTCAACTTTGTGGCTTCCCACTTATAATATAGTTTGTATTTGTATGTGTATATATATATATATATATATATATATATATATATATTATTTATGATATATGATATGATATGATGATTAAAGAAACAAATTCCATGAATGGACTCCGGACCTTACCTTTTAATACTCGAATTATATGTATTGCAGGATATTCTACACGAACACCTGAGTTTAATGTTGGGCGTACACCATGCATTTTCAGACCGGTCAAGTGCTTTATTGACAGTGCAGACTCTCATTTCGGAATTGTCTTCTTTAAGTTCAAGAGCAGAGAAACTTGAAACAGCAACTTCTAAGATATTTGGAGGTGATAAATCAAGAGTTCGAAAGTCGGAAGAGTTAAAAGATGCCATTAGGGTCACTGAAGATGCCAAAAGCTGTGCCATCAGAGAATATGAGCGCATTAAGGTATTTAGAATTAGCTCATGGCGTCTGCGGTTGGTTCATTTAATGTTTGTTTCATTGCCATTGTGTGCTCTACTAGTTCTGCCTTACATTCTACGTCTTTTGTTGTTTGAAAAGTGGCTTATTGTCATTGGATAACTTCAAATTTACTACTGTTTGTGTTGCTGAAGTGATGTTATATTGATTACCCCAATTAGCTAAAGCAAACTTTCTCATTGGTTATTTGAGATATGCAGTGCATTTCATCTTGTTGGAGGTGATTAAAAATCCTTGTCTCTTATTACCTTAGGTCTCTTATGATATTTAGCGATTCATGTTGAAAATCCTTATGAATGATTCCTGTTAGATAATTTTGGTAAATTGCTAAAATGGCCCAGAGTTGAACTTACCCCAAGTTTCAAATATTAGCAGACTGAAACAAGTCGCTTAGTCTGTTGATTACAGCTCATTCTTCTTTGAATCTTTCTAGTGACATGGCACATTTGTTCTAACCTTGCAGACCTAATCTTTATCTTAAATGCTACTTCTATAGCTGCCTCCATTAAGACGAATACAATGTTTCCCCAGTTTTATGTTCCTCGTCAATTTTATAAATGTATGTAGGTGTATTCATGATAATAGTATTTCTAATTGGTGTAGATGTATTAATTGAAGTACTTACCCAAAAAAAGGATGTTTTTTTTTTTTTGATATGGTAATGAATTTCATAGAAGGCATCAAGGAGATGCAAAAATTACAGAGCAAGAATATAAAAAACGACAATGTTAGCTCTATTACAGAAGGACTATTCTAAAGTGAAGGAGCTAACAAAGTCCAAAAAGGTTTCAGGGGAAGTTACAGGGGACAGGTTGCTCCAACTACGAAGACTTGTTAAACATCTGGTTTTAAGAATGTAGTTTAGAGTAGACATGCCATCAAAACATCTAGTATTTCTTTCTGTCCAGATACACCAAAAAATACAAGCAGGGAGCATCTTCCATACTTTGCTGATGGATTTTCCAACCTTCCATGAGATCCAGCTAGCATCTTTTACACTCTCAGACATAACCAAAAAACGGATGTATTTAGTGAAGAATACTTTCTTTCCGCGTAGCATATTGTTCTTTTCAATCTGAAAGAGCTGCGTGGTTTTGCCCTTTGACAGTTTACTTCTCAAGTTCTTTGATGTAATAATTTAAAAAATTTCAAGATCCAAAGCTAATAATTCTTTTTGAGAAAAGGAGCTAATATAGTAATTTTTTGTTCTATCTCCACCAATAAAATCACAACTGATACAATGCTTTTAGTCTCTGTAAATAAATTGATACATTTTTATTGTCTTAAACTACTTAAAACTTTAAAGATGCGGTTGTGGACTCTTATCTTCAATGAAATTTCAAGTGAATATCCATGAAACTTCTTCTTGTCCTATGTCTGGCAAATTGCACTATACTTTTTCTCTGACAATCTTAGTCAATCTTAGTAGGCTGACAATCCTTCGAAAATCACCATCTTAAACTAAGTTTCCACCTTTTTCTTTCAATAAATGTCGGGTACACTATAGTTGCTTTCATTTCCATCTCATTTGTGAATAGTCCTTGTACTTATCATTCAATCAGCTATGCCCGAACCCCTATCAAAGTTGGATTGGCTGTATGAATCATCTGAAGCTGTATGCTTTCTTCAGGCCTAATTATATGCCCGAATTCAGGCCTTAAAGGCCAATTAGGGGTTCTCTAAAATTGAAGGGTCTCTGAATCTAACATTTGTTCTTACGGTCGTATACTAGTATTAACCAGACTAAGAAATCTCTTGGCAAACACCTCCCATAATACAAGTGCACTGACATAACTATACCTTAATACCAGCTAGTTGGTATCATCACCTAATGTGGAACTAATCCAAAAAATATCTAGGATAGTCTAGAATCAGAATCACAATCATAAAGTAAGGTAGCAAGTTTGGGGATCACAAATCGTAACCAAAACTTTAGTCCCTGCTGTTATCATTGTGTTTGGCGGAGACCGGAGATGGAGAAACACGCAAACGGGTTGAGACATCAATTTATCCCATGTGATAACTTCTACCCTGCCCTCCCATGTGATATCCTTTTAGAGGGCTTATAATCTGCACCCTTTTCTAATAAAACCCATGCTGAGATGAACCAGCTTTTGGACAAAATATATTACCCTGTTCAGTCTCTAATTAGACACTTAAGACACGAAGCAACTATCATACTTTAATTGCAGAAGTTGGAGAGAATGTAGAGAATTGGAGAAAACACTAGAACTATGAGAAGTTGGGGAGAATGTACATTTTGTGGTAGGAGTAAAATCATCAGAATCAATTCCTTTAAGCTACCTTGAGTTTGTCTTGATAGTCATCCTGCGAAATATAGGACAAGCGCTGGCTGTACATGAACTATACAGTAAGTAGAAATAGAATTACTAAAATTTTTGGTTCTTAATCATGCTGAACTAACTTAAAGAGTGTATTTATGAAGTTATGTCCGTTTAAGCGTTGCTGGGCTATAAGATTGACTTCTAGGCTCATCCTAGGCTTATCTTTGCGTTCACACAATTGCAGGCGCCAACCATAATTTTAGCTGCCCAAGTGGATGCATATTCTTTTATTCATCTTGTTGATGTGAATGCTTCTGAGAATTTTTTGTTTTGATCCCCTGCCTCTTTATATTTTTGGGAAATTAATAATCTCTGTAGTTAGTCTTATTAAAAAAATAATTTCAGTTGTTAGGGTGTGCTTATGTACTGTTCTTTCGGGAGCCCTAACAATTTATTTGTCTGATTACAGGAGAGTAATCGAAGTGAGATAGATAGAATAAATAGAGAAAGGCATGCTGACTTTGTGAAGATGTTGAAAGGATTCATAACTAATCAGGTACCTCATTGTTTTCTGACTGGTTTCTCTTTTAGATATTGCTAGACTTAAGTTCCATTTCTTGTTTGTTGGTAGTACTGCCTCCACCTGCCACACTCCAAGATAAAAAGAGGGGGAGGGGATTAAAAGAAACAGACAAAACGGAATAAAAGAAACAGGAAAGTGAAACATCCATTAAAGGATTTTGCTGATAGCTGAAAAAGTGATAGTCGCATTTAAGTTTTCATTGTTGGTATATTAGCTATTAAACAAAGAGATTTGTGTTCATCTGCACCAGTGTTTACATGTCTTTTTATGTCAACTAAAATGTTGCTTTGATATATAGCAGCATGATGTCTGATCAATTGAGATGAGTGACATTTTCTGATTGACTAGTGTTGTCACACTTACAGTGCACCAGCAAGGAATCATGGAGGGAGGTGCAACTAAAAGTCTAGTTAACAATGGTGATTAAATTGTAGCAATCATTGCCAGACTTTTTCTTCTTTCTCCTTCTCCTAACCACTGCTTTCCCTTGTTTTTTCATGTGTGTGTTTAGCATTTATTGTCTTACAGATGCGTCAATTCTTAAACAGACACATGGCCATGTTTGATTATGCAAGATCAGCTAAGATACTTAAGTAGGATGTGATAAAATTAAGATACTCTCCCCTAACTCATGTTAGACAAAATATCCCATGCTTCGTGTAACTTACCCAGCATAGATGAGTAGATGGCTTTTGCATAGAAAATGACTCTCCCTCTTGGATAATGTCCACATTTCTTTTGTACCAAAAACTAGCGTCCACCGTCGTAAAAGAGTGAATTAGACAGCTGTACTCAATTGCTATTTTCAGGGGACCTACTTTAACTCTAGCCAGTCAAACTGGTTTCTTTTGTTAAATTTTTAATAAAGAAAAGGTAATATATGGTCCCACATGTGTCCTCACCGAATGGACAATGATTCTAATTTTCTGTTTGTCTCTTTCTATATAAATTCAAATTAAGACCCATAGCCCTCGATAACTTCTAGGTTATCAAAAATATATAAATAAATTAAATTAACAAAGTTTACTGTACAACTTCAGTTGATTATTTACACAAACTGGAATTTTTGCCCTTGGGTGTGGTGGGTAATGTCACTCACCATCCTAGCTAAGTTGGCTGGAAAACGAGATGCATTCTCTTCTGATGTAGAAAGTTGCTAAGAAATAGACATCATATGGACGCATATCAAGTGCTAGTTAGAATTTGAAATTTGAAATGATAGATGGGCCTGCCAATAGTTGAAAGGTAAATGGGCTTTGTATATCTTTGGAGGGTGGATGGATGTATTTTAAATTTGGTGAGAAAGGATATGTGATGTACTTTCAAGGTTTTGCACCTCTCAAGCACAAAGAAGAGAGAAAAACAAAAGCACCCCGCTAAAGTTTTTCACAAAACTAGCGAAAGCGTTCTTGGACTTCTTCAATTTCTTGAGATTCTTGGGCCTCAATTGGACTAAGGCTAATTAGTGTAAGTATTTTAAATTCGTGGCCAAATTCTCCAAATCCATTGGCACCTTCATAAGCCCAATAAGCCTCCATTGTTGTAGAAAACATGACCTCCCCTTGTACTTCTCTAACATCAAGATTTGAGCTTGTATGTTCATCAATATGGTCCATAACTTAATTAGTGACGGAAGGAAAGGAAGACACAAAAACCAAAGAATAAGGCCCAAAGAAGGTTATACTAATTGAAAGTATCAAACCCATTCGTATACAGTGTAAGCTAAGATTTTAGCGAGCCTATTTGGACAATGGACCAAGATAATATAGAAGCCTTTTGTCAATACATACATACATACATACTTACATATATATATATATATACATACATACATACATACTTACATATATATATATATATATATATATATATATATATATATATATATATATATATAGATGGGTGGAATGGTTGAAATAGAATGACAAGGAAATAGAGGTAAGAAAAAGATAATTGTAATGTGGCACAAATGTAATTGGGATTGCAAAAAGAAACAAATTCGTTGTCATTCAGTTTCATTCATTTTGAGGATGTAAATACATGAGTTAAAAGGATACCCTCAGGTGCATATGCGCCATGGTGCAGAAAGAACCAAAAAAAGTTGTAGTAGGAGCTGACCTTTATAAAAGGTCATTAGGACCAGATCTAGTCTGTAGGGGATACTTCTATCTTACAAGATTTATGAAGGAAAGGAACTGGCATCCCTAAAGTGACAAAATCAATGAAGGAATATCTCCAAGGTTATATTATCTCTTGCGAATTACAAGGAGGCCAGTTCACATGATTCATGAGGGCACCTCCGGTAGGTGCTTAACAATATGGTAGGTGCTTCACTAAGGTCTTCTTTTAAAGATGGTGTAGTATAAAAGGAGATATTATTAGGACTTTGGAGCATTTTTATTAAGAGGGCACCTTTTGAAAAGAGCTTTCATATAACATTGCTTTAATTCCTAATGAAAAAGGCGTTGCCGAAATTAGAGATTATACCAATGAGTCTTACTGGGAAAAGCACCTACTAAATTGTCGAAGGCTCTCACCCAATTTCTCAAGAAAAGAAGACATATAGGTAAATTGATATTTGGGAAGCGGAATGCCTTCATCAAAGGTAGGCAGATAATGCTTGCAGTTTTGGGTGCTAATGAATGCTTAGGTTTTAAATCGAGATCAGAAGGTACATGAGTTCTATATAAACTTGACTCGAAAAAGGCATTTGACCATGTAAATTGGACATTTTCTTACATTAGTTAATTGCTTTTCGCATGGAATTCCTAACTATCTAATGCCACTACTACCCAGTATGAGCGAAGTATAGATGCAATTGAATACAAATAGGATATGACTTCCTATGGAAAGAGAATAATGAAAAGAAGAAGATACATGTAAATATAACGATCAAAAAATGAAGACACAGGTGAAGATTATGGAAGAGAAAAACTTTTGTTGAAATTTATGACTAAAAAATATACAAGAGGCTTTTATTAAGGAAATTTAGGCCTCATTTGTTTGCACTTAATGTAGGTCTGAATCTTAATCTTTCATATCTTAGTCATTAAGTGCATTTCATATTTGGATCTTAATCTTAATAATTCAGATCTTAACCATCAGTCTATTTGTTTTTTTAGTTTTACAACCACTTAATGGGTCTGAATAGATCTTAATGATTAAGATCTATAACATAGTCTTAATATCATTAAGATGTTATACATTTAAGAATTTATGTAAAAAATGACATTTCACCTTAACTCTTACACTTTCACCACTAACCACCACTGCTATCGCAGTTCCCATCATTATAGACTACCACCACCACAAGCCACCACCCATTACTACCAATACTCAGCCACAACCACCATCGCTTTCAAGCACGAATGTCAGTTGTCACCACCATTAGCCATCATTTACAACCATCACCACCAATCACTATTACCATAACAACCATCGATCACCACTATCAGCCACCACTATATATCACCCATCCTAGTTATCAGTCACCACCACCATCAATCACCGCCGTTAATTACTATTGTTATCCACCATTTACTACCAATAATCACTACCATCAACCAATGTCCAACACTACCACCAACACCCAGTCAGCCCCCACAACCACCACCTTTAGCCATCACTACCACTGACCACAATATAATTTTAAAAAATATTTTACTAATATAATATTAAATTAATTATTATTATTTTGATTGAATTTATATTTATTAATGCTGAAATAAGAGAAAACAAACAGTCTTAATTATTCAGTATTTAGATCTTAATATATTATCTTAATATTCAGATGTGAATTCAGATTCAATGTGAATTCAGATTCAAACGTTTTAATCTTAATACACATATTAATATTCAGATGCGTATTCAGATTCAGACGTCTTAATCTTAATAAAAACAAATGAGGCCTTAGAATACCTATAATGATTTGTTTTACCCAATAAGGTAAGTAATTGTTCTGTAATTAAATATAGAATATTTTAGAGTGTCCTATGGAATAGTCTGTATAATTCTCCTTAATCAAGTTGTACGAATTAGATAGATTGTGAATCTAGACATAACTTCATTAATTGGCTGGACTTTGAACATGCCTCTTCAAACTTGATGTGGTAAAAATACCTGAATAGCAAATTAAAATTGGAAAATCAAGTTTAGCATGTTGGATCGACGTTTATCTCTTCATCGCCTTCTTAAGACAAAGCTAATTGAGTATTGGCGCCACTGTGGATACATGAGGAGAAGTTTTTTTGGGAAGAGTGAGCAAAAATTCGATTTGCAGGGAGAATGCTCAATACATAAACTCTTATACAGTAGATTAGAGATACTTTTCTAAACATTGATCGAAAATTTAAGGATCAGAGAGAGGACTCTCTACCATATCATGAAATGAAAAAAAAGAAAGAATAAGAAGCGGTGATGTTGGAATAATCACCAAAAGGATGCGCCATGCAATGGAGCCATCACCTGAAATAAGAGTGCTATCACTAGAATGGTCACTTAAACAAGACAAGAATATTATGAAAAGAAGAAAATAAACTTTATCCTAACAAACAGACATAAGGCCTGATAAGCAAAAGTTACTTAAAGTCTTTTCTGGGATCGTAGAAGCCCTAGAACCATGTGAAGATAATAGAAAGAAAGGTAATTGCTTCTAAACACCAGCAATCACTTGATGCTGGTTTTTGTTTATAAAATTACTTTATAAAAAAACAATAGAGAAGAAAGGAAATAATTTGTTGAATTGATGATTAACATTATACAGTAAGAACTCGTTGTATAGGAATCTTATACTATGTACAAGATGGTAGGTAGTTACTTCTATGAATAATAAGGTAAGTAATTACCACATAATTAAATAGAGAATATTTTGCAATATCCTTTAGAATATTCCATAACATTCTCCTTACAAGTCTAATGAATCTAGACATCTATTATTTCATTAGTTCTTTTGACATCCAACAAACCACTTAGTAAAGTGGTAAAAAATGCAGAATAGTCAAAAGCGGAAAGTACAGAAAAACGTCAAAGCCTGTGGGGGCTTTAAGCGCAAATCGGAATTAAAGGGTTTGGGTATTTATGAAGAAAAGCATTAATGAAGAAAAATAATATACAGGATGAGGTTTTACGGTATTGAAACTGGCGAGGAAGTCAATGAAAAGTTATAATTATGGAGAAGCACATTGAGAAGGATTTTAGGATAAGTACATTTAATGCAAAAAATATGTACGCGAAGTTTAGCCCCATAAGAAGAATGAAGGTAAAGTATGATTATATGAGATTGCGATGTGTAAATGCAAACAATTAAGATATCAAGACTTCCAAGAGCATCATCATAGTATGAAGATGTAACCAATAGAATTGAAATTTGATAAATGAAGAGGAGAGGTGTTGCGTGAGTGCTATAAGATTGGAAGATACCTTACAAAGTGAGAGCCAGATCTCATGGAACAGTAATGTCATTTGAGAGTGAATGTTGGGCTTTAAAGTCTAACATATCTACAAGATGAGTGCCACGGAAATGAGTATGGTAAAAGGAAGTGCGACCATACAAAATTAGACAAGATTATAAATGATTATATCCATCAGAGGATGAATGAAGCACATTTAGATGAACAAATTAGAGGTCACTGGAGATAGACTATATATCCTATGTAGACATCCATATGCACCAGTCTGTAGGTGCAGAAAGAACTTCGCAGGATGTTAAAAGTAGTCGGCCCAGAATGCCTATGTTCCTTCCTAAAAACTATTTCAGATGAATGAGAAATTACGTCCTATGATGATTGATGTGCTTAGAGCAGGTGAAGCAACTCTAAATTCATATGGAGGGTAGTTGTCGCAGGAAACCTATTATTTCTTGAGACGTGTTGGAAAGGCATCATCTGCTTCTATTGAATGGTAAAAGAAACTTAATTGGATTGCTGAAGTCCTAGCAGAACTGGTTTTCCTGGATCAATTTAAATAATTTCCCTTACTTTGAACTGAGAACTTCTTTCTTTTTCTTTCTTCAGCTAATATTCCGGAGTCTTACAATATTACTTATCGTGTATTATAAAACTTGCTTTAAATTGAGAACTACTTTCTATTTCTTCCTTCAGCTAATATCTGATACCCCTACTATTGCTTCTTATGAGTTTTAAAACTTCAGTACATATATTGGATTTGACATGCTTTAACATTATTGATAGTGATTCTCTAATGCGAAGGCTTTTTCATGAATGTAACAGGTGGCTTATACAGAGAGAATTGGACAAGAGTGGTCGAAAGTTGCAGAGGAGACCAGTCGTTATTCAAGAGAGAATGCATAAAATGTATGCTATAAAACCAGATTTTACCTTTTCCTTCTTTCATTCTCGTTTTTATTGAGGTGTACAGTGGGAACATTAGAGACACATCTATACTCTCAAATTTTCCTGAATTCCCCACTCTTAGGAGTGTCCTCACGCTTAAAAATTGTTTTCTTGTTTCTCAATAGAAGGTTTCCTTTCAGTGTTTTGTATGAGTGATAAGCTGCTAACTGGTAAGCATGAAACCGAATTGCAGTTCTGTGGAAGGATGGCTTATTTTCTGGATAGTATTCATGGCCAAATTGAGGAACCAGTTTAATTGTAATTCAATCTTGGCACCGGTCGCTTTCTCAATGAACTGGAAAGTGTGCAGTGCTTCCTTGCGGCTACCTGCCTTGACCTGTGCCTGTCTTGAACACGAGTGATAACCCTTAGAAGTAGCCTGTTGAAACAAAAGCTCGAGAATAATATATCTTTTCCTTTGAGGCATTACGTGCATTTGCTCCTATAGTTTTTGGATGAGCTCAGTATCCAGATCCTTGTATTTACCAGGATCCTGCTTAAAGTTTTAAGATTCAAGAGCGAAATTACATTTTTGTATCTGTGTTTAAGGGTTATATGTTTTTTGTCTTATTCCTTTCGTTGTGCAGATAATTCTTCGGAATGGAAAATGCTAGCCTCTCAATGATAAATCTTGAATGGAAAATATCAAGTTCCTTTCGCATGGTCAATTTGTTCCGTTTTTTCTTATTTAGTACGTGATTTGGTCATGTGAGGAGCACATACGCCCCGGTGAGGTGTGAGAGGTTGACATTGGAGGGCCTATGGAGAGAGGTAGAGGTAGGCCAAAGAAGAGGTGGGGAGAGGTGATTAGGCAAGACATGACACAACTTCAGCTGATCGAGGACATGATCCTTGATAGGAAGGTATGGAAGGTCGAGGATTAGGATAGTAGAGTAGGTAGTCTAGAATGTTCATAACAGTAGTATTGGCACGCGGTCTCACTTTCTGTTGGTAGTAAGTTTTTATGCCTAACCGTTGTTTTCTTTCATTGTTGATCACCTTACTGTCTTGTTTTTATTCTGCTTTTATATGGTTTTTTGGTATTGTCCCTTGTCTATATTTTCATTAATGTGGTGCTTATGCTTTCTTGAGCTGAGGGTCTATTGGAAACAGCCTCTTTATCCTCACAAGGTTTGCCTACACACTATCCTCCCTAGACCCTACAATGTGGGATAATACTGGGTATGTTATTTTTTTCTGTGCGTGTGACTGACGTGCGCCAGTTGACGTTAATCATGTGATATGCATACAATTCTTTAAATATGGTATTGGCATTAGTATCGGCAGACACAAATCATGTCAATTTGTGATTTGGGTTGTTTGAATTATGTGCAAATAACCTTAACATATAAATTTAACAGATAAAATTATATATAATCATTAAATATTACTTTCTCTGTTTCAATTTGTTTGAACTTATTTGACTGAGCGCGTAGTTTAAGAAAAAAAAGAAGATTTTTGAAACATGTTGTCCAAAATAATTCATAGATATTTGTGGTTATAAATCATTTCATTAAGGGTAAAATGAGAAGTTTAAAGATATATATTCTTTTCAAATTAAGAATTGAGTAATTTTTTTTGAAGCTGGCTAAAACGGAAATAGGTTCATTCTTTTTGATATGTATGGAGTAATTTTTTTTAAAAACGACATGAAACTATTTCTCAAATTTTATAGTGGATAACACCTAATCCCTTGATTTTAATACTTGCATTTTGTTTCAGTGACAATATTAAAAATACTAAACATGTCACATTATGATGTCTTTTTAGCATATTAGATCATACTATTTTAATAAAATTCTTATTACCATAAACATGAGACTTTCCTACAAGACTTTGGGATAAGTGATTTCTACTCATTTTTAGTATTATTTCAAGAATCTATATGGATTATTAACACATAAATATGAGATTTTGAGGAAAATTTGGGGGTTTTTCTACAACTTAAGAGAGTGGAAATTGAAGTTTTGGGAGTCGATTTGGATTCGGTTTTGGAATCTCATCACCCATTTGGACTCGTGGGTTATGGGAAGTCGGGATCTACCCCATTCGCTCGGGGTTTGACCATGCGGCCTGAGTTGACTTTTGTTGACTTTTTGGGAATTTAATAAAGATCGAAGCTTTATTGTTTGGAATTGATTCCTATAGCCCTGTTTGACGTTATTGAGTTATTTTTGGCTAGATTTGACCCGTCCGGAGGCCGATTTGAGAGGCAAGGGATTTTTGGAGTATCGATTCTCGCGCATTTGAGGTAAGTATCTTGCCTAAGCTTGGCTTGAGGGTATTTTCCTTTAAGCTATGATGTTTCTATATGTTAGGGGTGACACATATGTGAGGTAACAAGCACATATGCGGGAGGCGTGGTTATTCTTGATCCGAGTAGATCTTAGGCTATTATATGCCTTGTTTTGCGATCATTCCACTTTGATACAATGTTTTCACCACTTGTTTGACTATGTGAGCTTTTATTCATGCTAAAAATTATGGTTAAGTTATTTTTTATCTGTTTGAGACATGATATGGCTATTTTTGCTTTGTTAAGCTATTTGCCTTAGCCGTAGTCATACTTTTAAGTCATGATCTTATAGTTATGTGTTATATCTCTGTCTCTATGCATTCTTTATATGTTATCTCACATGTTACTAGTGTCCTTGTGTGTGTGACACATGTTTGAGCTGAGTTGTGGTACGTTAGTATATTCCGTGCGATATTTTGATCATGGTATTATGATATGTGAGCATATCGAGACTTGAGGTGATCGATGACTGATCATGGGCATTAGAGTCGTATTGATATTGATTCTGAGGTGACGTTTGCATCCATGCCCCATATTAGGCTGAGTGGAATTGATTGTTGAGTGTTGATATTAATTGTGAGGGGATTTTGCGCCCCATACTGGGCAGAGTAACATTGATCGTCTACTTTTGATCCGATCAGCGTTTAGGTTTGTATCCACCCCCCCGGAGTGTTACACCCTATGCTTTTGTACGTAAAAGTATGTCGTAAGTCACTTGATGTAAGCTCGGAAATGAGATTCTCTTTGAAAGTATAAAAAGTAAGTTAGCATGTTACCTTGGAGGTTACAAATATTTAAGATCATGAACTGCAAGTACCGGGAGGTTTCGAAGGTTTAGAAGCTAGATGAATCAAGGAAAATAAGTTTCGTTGAAAGTCGGCAAGTTGAAAATGTTATAACTCGTACTTTTGGGGTGATACTAGAGTGCCTAACATGATAAGAAGATGATTCTATGAAGTATTGTAGTTGTATTATAGTCGTGTGTCAAGTTTTGAGTCAAGCGAGGTATGAAACAAAAGTCGACCAAAGTCTTCTCAAGTTACGTTCATAAATTTAACGAATTTTTGTGTCTAATGTCACTGAGATTTTCTCCCAATATACTTTGATTAACGGGGTAATTCCACCAAATTAAAGATCTACGAGTCTAATTTTCAACGCATTAAACTGTTCATCAATAAGACATAGGAGTAGAGAGATATTTGCATTTTCGCGAGACTGCACAGTCTGGTAGGTGACAAGTAGGTGTGTCACCTACTTGCTTAAATGAAGGGACCAAATAAATCCCCAAAAAAGGGCAGATTGAGGGCGACCAAGGGGCCTTTTAAGGGCTGAATCAACTCATTTCTTTCACTCATTATTTAGACCAAGAACATCAGATTGAACCCCTGCAACTCCTCCCCCAAAAATCCCACACAAATCCTAGGCAATTTTGGGTTATACGAAGTGATTCTAGTGCCGAAAAACCCGGACAACTTGCTAGTTTGCCTTTTCCCTTCTTGTAGCTTTGTTGGGGGGACTGATTTTGAATCAAGATGGACTAGGTTTCGTGGGTTCTACTCAGTCCAAGGTAAGTTTATGCTTCTCTTTTCTTTATCTAAGCTTCTACGAGTTGTAGCTCGATCGTAAAGACTAGAACTTGCGAGTTTCGAAAGAGTAGTATGTTGTTGTTGCGTCATTGTTGGCTAGTTGTGAGCTTATTTTTAAGTTGAATCCATGGATGGTTTATATGATAAGAGGCTTAATTATGTACTGTTGGTTGTGTTACTCGATTTGAAAGAAAAGGCATGTTGGAAACATCTTTTAGTAATCTGAAAAATTATTTTTGAGTTGTTGAACTTGTAGGGACTGTTATAGGGTAGTTTTACAGTTGTATTATGGTTGAAAATTAGTAGGGATAATTGAATATATGGAGGTTAATGTTGTAGATAAATTCTAAAAGGGAGAAGAGGTTTAAAACTATAGTGGTTTAGTCACAAACCAAACTTGCCACTCGTACTATTATTTGAATTGTTGGAATTGTTCTTATGTAGTTGAGGGGATGAATGGATAGGATTGGTTGTTGATATTGTTGTTTGGTGCTGTTTTAAATTCAGGGAAGTGAGAAAATATAGGGGATGTTTGGCATGCTTGAAATTCGTGAGGGATGTTAGTACTGATACTCCTACCGTTGAGTCAGTTCCGGTAGTGACAGATTTCCCAGATGTAGCGTTAGGTGACGGGCACCGGTGTGTTAATGATTTGAGGTGACTTTTAGACTATTATGGGATTGGTTGACTATCATGCCTCGTTATATCCATGTTTCTAAACCTGTATGTTTATTTGAGTTCTGATTCATGTTAGAAACCATGTCTAGACTATGTACAATTTGCCTTAGACTCGATAGAGCTATTCTTGCTGTTTATGAGATATTTGCCTTATTTTCACATATGTTCTCAGTCATGATGCTACACCCGTGTTTGATATATCTGTCTCAATACTTTCTTATTTGAATCCTTACATGTTGTTTGATGCATCATATGTGTAACATCCTTGAATTACGTACTGTGAGATGTGGTTAACTGAGACTTGATTAATTGATGACTGATCTTGGGCCATATAGCCGATTTGGGATTGATTTTGAGGTGACGCATACGCCAAGATCATATTGAGCTAAATGTTATTGATTTGGGAGATGCGTGCACCAGGACTCACTATTGGGCTATATAATTTTGATTAGAATTTGGGTAGGATCCGCCCCTCCGGAGTCTGACTTGCCAGCAGTGGGTGCAGGTACACTGTTTTATATACGTGCTTGATGATGGGTAGATATACCAGGCACCCGTACAATGCTAAGTGTGATTATTCTTGATGGATCCACTGTATTATTGTTGATTTGAGATGTAGGCATAGAGATGTACTTTCGTCATACTAATTGGTAAATGAAATGTTTTATCCATGTTGGGCTTTAACTATCATAAATGGAAAGCATGCCCGTTACACCCTATATTTTCGTACGTAAAAGTGCGTCTTAAGCAAACTAATGTAGGACCAAAAATGAGATAATATTTGAAAGTATATAAAGTAAGTTAATCATGTTACCTCCGAGGTTACAAATATTGAAGATCATGAACAACAAGTACAAAGAGGGTTGGAAGGTTCAGAAGCTAAAGGAATTGAAGAAAATAATGTTTCGTCGAAAGTCGACAAGTTGGGAATGTTATAACATGTACTTTTGGGGTGAGACTAGGGTGCTTAACATGATAAGGAGATTATGTTATGATTTATATTAGTCGTATGATAGCCATGTGTTATGTTTTGAAGTCAAGCGAGTTGTGGAACAAAAGTCGATGAAAGTCATCACAAGTTACGTTCATAAGTTTTACTGAAAACTTTGGTCAAATGTAACTACAATTTTCTCCCAATATACTTAGAGTTACGGGGTTTTCCACCCATAAAATGGAATATCTATGAGTCTACTTTCTAACGCATTAAACCGTTTATCAATACGACATCAGAGTAGGGAGATATGAGCATTTTTGCGAGACTGCGCAGGATGTTAGGTGACAAGTAGGTGTGTCACCTACTTGCTTAAATGAGAGCCCAAAAATGGGCCATTTCGGGTCGTCCAAAGAGGCCTTTTAAAGGCATATTTTCTTCATATATTAGACTGAAAATAGGGCATAATAACCAGACATAAGCTCTGCAAAAATCCTCCAAACGATTTTCCACAAACCCTAATTGATTTTCTCTCACTTTCAAGTTCTAATTGGAGGTAAAACCTAGAGTTTGAAGAACCAAGATAGGAGCTGAGTTATCCAACAAGTAAGGTGAGTTTACTGCTCTCTTTCATACATTTTTTCTACAGTAAATTCATGGTAAGTCATTCTATACTTGTAAGAACTCACGGGACGGTGATCGGAAGCCGTGAGTTCGAGTTATTCACTTGTAGCGGACTGTTTTGTGAACTGTTTTGTGTTGCTGTTGGGCTGCGTGTTTTACTACTATTTTGTGGGATTTTGGAGGAGGAAGAAACATAAATGTAGGGTGGTGGGCTGGTCGTTCGTCGTAACATTTCCGTGTTGTTTGATAGTACTATGGCGGTCGTAGATTTCTAGGCTTAGCAGGATACTACCGGAGGTTTGTAGAGGGGTTTTCCTCCCTTTCGGAACCATTGACGAAGTTGACGCAGAAAGCAACTAAGTTTCAATGGACGGAGGCTTGCGAGCGGAGTTTCCAAGAGCTTAAGAACAAGTTGACCTCAGCGCCAGTTCTAACACTTCCAGAGGGTCTAGAGGGTTATGCCGTATTGTGATGCCTCAGGTGTCGGGTTAGGATGTGTCCTGATGCAACATGAAAAGGTAATTGCGTATACTTCAAGGCAGTTGAGGAAGCAGAGAGGAATTATCCGACCCACGACCTCGAGTTAGCTGCGGTTGTCCATGCACTTAAGATATGGCGGCATTATTTATATGGTGTTCATGTTGATGTATTTACAGATCATAAAAGCCTATAATATATCGTCAAGCAGAAGAGTTGAATTTGAGACAGAGGCGATGGCTTGAGTTATTGAAGGATTATGATGTTAACATTCTCTACATCCAGGGAAAGCTAATGTTGTAGCAGATGCCTTAAGTCGCCGATCTATGGGTAGCTTAGCATATGTAGAGGCCGAGAAAAGACAATTAACTAGAGAGATTCATCAATTGGCTTGTTTGGGGGTTCAGTTAGTAGATTCTGACGATGGTGGAGTTGTATTCTAAAACACTGCAAAATCATCTCTCATAGCTGAAGTCAAGGAAAGGCAGTACGAGGACCCAGAGTTGGTTGAGTTGAGAGAGCGAGTTCCGCAGCATAAGAAGCCATTGTTAGAGCTCAAGGGAGTGGGGTTCTCAGATACAAGGGTCGTCTGTGTGTTCCAGATGTAGCAGGGCTACGAGACAGGATTATGTTAGAGGCACATTATTCGTGGTACTCCATCCATCCTGGGTTGATGAAGATGTATCATGACATTAAGGATGTGTGCTGGTGGAACGATATGAAGAAGAACATTGCTGAGTTTGTCGCTCAATGTCCTAGTTGCCAGCAAGTGAAGGTAGAGCACCAGAAGCCCGGAGGGCTAATGCATACTATAGAGATCCCGACATGGAAATGGGAGGCGATAAACATGGACTTTATCACGGGTTTACCTCGTTCTAATCGTAAGTTCGATTCCATATGGGTGATAGTCGATAGGCTCACGAAATCAGCTCATTTCCTACCGGTCAGATCTACATATACAACAAAAGATTATGCAAAGTTATATATTAAGGAGATAGTGCGGCTACACGAAGTACCAGTTTCTATTATATCTGACTGTGGGGCGCAATTTACAGCACATTTTTGGAGGTCATTTCAGAGAGGTCTAGGGACTCAGGTGAATCTCAGCATAACTTTTCATCCACAGACAGATGGACAAGCCAAGCGCACAATTCAGACGCTCGAGGATATGTTACGAGCATGTGTGTTGGATTTTAAATCCTCCCAAAAATTCCCACAAACCCTAATTGATATTCTTTTCCTTTCAAGTTCTAATTGGAGGTAAAACCTAGAGTTTGAAGAACCAAGATAGGAGCTGAGTTATCCAACAAATAAGGTGAGTTTACTGCTCTCTTTCATCCAGTTTTTCTTCTGTAAATTCATGGTAAGTCGTTCTATACTTGTAAGAACTCACGGGACGGTGATCGGAAGCCGTGAGTTCGAGTTATTCACTTGTAGCGGACTGTTTTGTGGACTGTTTTGTGTTGCTGTTGGGCTGCGTGTTTTACTACTGTTTTGTGGGGTTTTGGAGGAGGAAGGTGGATGGAGAAAAACCATATAAATGTAGGGTGGTGGGCTGGTCGTTCGTCGTAACATTTCCGGGTCGTTTGACACTACTACGGTGATCGTTTTGTGTATGAAGAGATTGGGGTGTGTTGGGCTATTTTGTAGTATTTGATGGTGTATATAAGGCTGAAAAATAATGTATATATGTTGTTATTGTTTTGTTCTTGTGTTGTTGGTGTTATCTTGAATTTGGAGGAAGTAAGGATTATATGGGAGCTGCTGCCCGTTTTAATACAAAATAAGCTTGTCGTTCGTTGTGCGATAGTTGTACCTTTCGTAACCTAATCATAGTATTGTTATTGTTGTTGTAGATTAAGCTGCAAAGATGTGAGTTCAACTTGGTGATTGGAAATATTGTGATAAGGTATGTTAAGGCTAAGCCCTTCCTTCATTTTGGCATGATCTCGTAATTACATGTGTTTGATAACGAGGCATAAAGAGAAGTTCATACTCCTGAATTTATATACACTATCCTAGTATCATAAGTTACGGTATTCTCCCTTATCGGGACTTCATATTCAGTTTAGTTTTGTCTTTATTCAGTCAAGAGAG
The DNA here is from genome assembly GCF_000390325.3 of Nicotiana tomentosiformis. Taxonomy (NCBI): domain Eukaryota; kingdom Viridiplantae; phylum Streptophyta; class Magnoliopsida; order Solanales; family Solanaceae; genus Nicotiana; species Nicotiana tomentosiformis. The sequence continues at coordinate 87,801,687 of NC_090818.1, forward strand.
CAGATGGTCTATATATACAGTATTACAGTATTTTCACCACCATCGAGCTATAATCGGTGGGCAGGCCCTTATTGGGCAATCTCTGATCAGATGGTAAGTTATATACCGAGCCAACTGTGGCCGAGCGCCTATGAGCGAGCCCTGAATGACCGAGTTACATAGCCTAGTATGGCCGAACGCCTATGAGCGAGCCTACTACGGCGGAGCAGTTACACGTTCCGAGCCTTATAGGGACATACATTTATTTTACTTACTATATTGAGAGAGTTGAGTCAGTATCAGCAGGTAAGTATATCTCCAGATCATCTTTGACTCCCAGTTACTTTCAGTTATCATATTATCAGTTCAGTTTCAACTTTCAGTTATTTTATTGCCTTACATACTCGGTACATTATTTCGTACTGACGTCCCTTTTCTGGGGGTGCTGCATTTCATGCGTGCAGGTTCAGACAGACAGACGGGTAGACCTTCTCAGTAGGTGTTGCCCGAGTTCAGCCTGACCGGTAAGCTTCACGTCCTTCAGAGTTGTCGGGTCTAGAGTTTTGTGTACATCTTATGTATATCTGTATATATGTTATGGGTAGCTCGGGGCCGTATTCCGATCACAGTACATCCATCAGTAGAGGCTTGTAGAGATATCCTGTCAGTTAGTGCAGTATGTTGGGCTTGTAGGCATTGTATGTATATTTTGTTGGTTTGTTAGCTGTAGTAGTTATGACGGCCTTGTCAGCTCGACGTTATATTAATGTTTAGTCAGCGTTAGTTTCCGTTCAGTTTTATATTTTTCTTCACAAATTATCTTGAATGTGGCCCCATGGCTAAATTATGACATTGTATGTTCAGAGTTCCTTAGGTGCAAGTTGGCACACAAGGTTAGGTGAGGCACCGGGTGCTGGTCTCGCCCCCCAGGTTCGGGGCGTGACAAACTTGGTATTAGAGCAGTTCTGTCCTAGGGAGTCTACAAGCCGTGTCTAGTAGGGTCTTGTTTATAGATGTGTTGTGCACCACATTATATAAGCAGGGAACTACAGGGCATTTAGGAGTTGGTTACCCTTATTTCAAATCTAAATCGTGCTATAGAACTGAGTTATAGAAAATTTGAGTTAAACTTACATGTTGGTATTTGCATGCACAGATGACGGTCACTAGGAAGACTACGGCTAGCCAGAGAAGAGATACAACAGCAGGTGAGGGGACCAGCAGGGTACCCCCAGTAGATGGGGCCCAGTCTGAGGCCCAAGACGAGACCCCTACTCATCCATTACCGGCTCCTCCACCACCTGTGGATATTCCTAGGGATACCGCATATCCAGTTCCCCCTCCACTTCCATCAGATCAGGACTTGAGGAGTGCGGTGCATTTGTTGACACAGTAGGTAGCTACTCAGCAACATGCTAGGTCATCAGCTAGTGCAGGATCTTCTGAGGGGTCTGGGAGTTCAAGGGTTCGAGAGTTTATTGCTTTGAGTCCCCTAGAGTTCACGGGGACAGATCAGAGGGAGGACCCGCAGGATTTCATAGATCAGTTTCATAGGATCTTTCGGGTTATGCATACTACGGAGAAAGAGGTAGTTGAGCTAGCAGCTTTTCGACTCCGAGATATAGCCATCCTTTGGTACGAGGGATGGGAGAGGTCCAGGGGATGTGATGCACCTTCAGCTATTTGGGAGAATTTTTTAGATGCCTTCCTTGATGAGTACTTACCACGGGAGATCCGACATGCTCGAGTCGATCAGTTTCTAGACCTCAAGTAGGGCAATATGAGTGTTCGAGAGTATAGTCTCCATTTTGACTCATTGGCCAGATATGCACCATCCATAGTTGCTACTATGCGGGACAAGATTCACAGGTTTATAGCAGGGTTGGCCCTAGAGTTAACCGAGACATGTTCCACTACTGCATTGCAGGATAGTATGGATATCTCCGTATTCAGGCATTCGCCCAGAATATAGAAAGGGGTAGGCGTCGACAGCAGGGTACAGAGAGGGATGAGCAAGGGAAACGTAAGAGGATGAGATTTCCCAGGTCTCAGGAGCGATCTCAGGGTAGTTATAGGCCCCAATACTATGGACGGCCACCTAGGCCTCCGCCACCTCAGTTACAGGGTTACAGGTATGACCGCTATACTTAGTCAGGACCAGGTGAGAGCTCACGGGCGTCGGGTTTGCAGCGACATCGAGGTTCTGCGCAGACATGGTCATTTCCGCCGCGGTGTACATCTGTAGTAGAGGATACTTGGGCCAATGCCGAGCAAGTTTTGATGCTTGTTATACAAGTGGGCGTCCGGGGCATATAATGCGAAATTGCCCAAATAGAGATTCCGGGGGAATGGCACAACCAGCAAGTTCAGCAACAGGATCATCTATGTCCGTGCATCCTTCAGGGCGCGAGTCTCAGTCTTCGGCTGGTAGAGGTTGAGGCAGAGGTAGAGGTTCCAGTTCAGGTGGTAATTAGAACCGTATCTATGCTTTAGCGGGTCGACAGGACCATGAGTCTTCACCAGACGTTGTGACAGGTATATTGACCATTTGCTCTCATGATGCTTATGTCTTGATAGACCCAGGATCTACTTTATCGTATATTACCCCATTTGTCGCAGGGAAGTTTGGTATAGTGCCTGAAATACTAAGTGATCCTTTTGCGGTATCTACACTGGTCGAAGAATCGATTATTGCTATATGGGTTTACCGAGGTTGTACGGTGACAGTTTGTAGTTGTCGGACCTCAGCTGACCTAGTTGAGCTAGAGATGATGGATTTTGATGCTATCATGGGCATGGACTAGTTGGCAGCTTGCTATGCCACAGTTGATTGCCGAGCAAAGGCAGCCAGATTTCATTTTCCGGGTGAGCCAATCCTTGAATAGGTAGGTAATATAGCGACACCCAGAGGTAGGTTTATTTCCTATCTGAAGGCGAGGAAAATGATCGCAAAAAGGTGCATTTATCATATTGTGCGAGTTAGAGATGCAGATGCTGAGATACCTACACTTCATTCTATTCCCGTAGTCAAAGAGTCTGCAGATGTGTTTCCAGATGAGCTTCTAGGTATTCCTCCAGAGCGAGAGATTGATTTTAGCATCGATTTGCTTCCAGGAACTCAACCAATATCCGTCCCTCCGTATATAATGGCACCTTCCGAATTGAAGGAGTTGAAGGAGCAGTTAAAAGATTTGCCGAAGAAAGGTTTCATCAGGCCCAGTACCTCACCTTGGGGTGCATTGGTACTGTTTGTGCGGAAGAAAGACAGCTCGCTGAGGATATGTATCGATTATAGGCAGCTCAACAAGGTAACTATTAAGAATAAGTATCCACTTCCAAGGATCGATGACTTGTTTGATCAGTTGAAGGGGGATAAATGCTTTTCAAAGATAGATTTGAGGTCGGGGTACCACCAGGTCAGAGTTTGGGAAAAAGATATTCCGAAGACAGCCTTCAGGACCCGATATGGCCACTTCGAGTTCTTTGTCATGTCTTTCGGGTTGACGAATGCACCCGCCGTATTTATGGACTCGATGAATAGCCTATTCCGACTATTTTTAGATCTGTTCGTGATAGTATTTATTGATGATATTCTGGTTTATTCCCGTTCAGAGGATGAGCATGTGGACCACCTGCGAGCGGTACTCCAAACCCTCCATGATTGCAAGTTGTATGCTAAGTTTTCTAAATGTGAGTTCTGGTTGAAGTCTGTAGTATTCTTGGGGCATATTGTATCAGATGAAGGTATAAAGGTAGACACTCAGAAGATTGAGGCCGTGAAATCTTGTCCTAGACCTACCACTCTGACAGAGGTTCATAGATTTTTAGGCTTAGCAGGATACTACCGGAGGTTTGTAGAGGGGTTTTCCTCCCTTTCGGAACCATTGACGAAGTTGACGCAGAAAGCAACTAAGTTTCAATGGACGGAGTCTTGCGAGCGGAGTTTCCAAGAGCTTAAGAACAAGTTGACCTCAGCGCCAGTTCTAACACTTCCAGAGGGTCTAGAGGGTTATGCCGTATTGTGATGCCTCAGGTGTCGGGTTAGGATGTGTCCTGATGCAACATGGAAAGGTAATTGCGTATGCTTCAAGGCAGTTGAGGAAGCAGAGAGGAATTATCCGACCCACGACCTCGAGTTAGCTGCGGTTGTCCATGCACTTAAGATATGGCGGCATTATTTATATGGTGTTCATGTTGATGTATTTACAGATCATAAAAGCCTATAATATATCGTCAAGCAGAAGAGTTGAATTTGAGACAGAGGCGATGGCTTGAGTTATTGAAGGATTATGATGTTAACATTCTCTACATCCAGGGAAAGCTAATGTTGTAGCAGATGCCTTAAGTCGCCGATCTATGGGTAGCTTAGCATATGTAGAGGCCGAGAAAAGACAATTAACTAGAGAGATTCATCAATTGGCTTGTTTGGGGGTTCAGTTAGTAGATTCTGACGATGGTGGAGTTGTATTCTAAAACACTGCAAAATCATCTCTCATAGCTGAAGTCAAGGAAAGGCAGTACGAGGACCCAGAGTTGGTTGAGTTGAGAGAGCGAGTTCCGCAGCATAAGAAGCCATTGTTAGAGCTCAAGGGAGTGGGGTTCTCAGATACAAGGGTCGTCTGTGTGTTCCAGATGTAGCAGGGCTACGAGACAGGATTATGTTAGAGGCACATTATTCGTGGTACTCCATCCATCCTGGGTTGATGAAGATGTATCATGACATTAAGGATGTGTGCTGGTGGAACGATATGAAGAAGAACATTGCTGAGTTTGTCGCTCAATGTCCTAGTTGCCAGCAAGTGAAGGTAGAGCACCAGAAGCCCGGAGGGCTAATGCATACTATAGAGATCCCGACATGGAAATGGGAGGCGATAAACATGGACTTTATCACGGGTTTACCTCGTTCTAATCGTAAGTTCGATTCCATATGGGTGATAGTCGATAGGCTCACGAAATCAGCTCATTTCCTACCGGTCAGATCTACATATACAACAAAAGATTATGCAAAGTTATATATTAAGGAGATAGTGCGGCTACACGAAGTACCAGTTTCTATTATATCTGACTGTGGGGCGCAATTTACAGCACATTTTTGGAGGTCATTTCAGAGAGGTCTAGGGACTCAGGTGAATCTCAGCATAACTTTTCATCCACAGACAGATGGACAAGCCAAGCGCACAATTCAGACGCTCGAGGATATGTTACGAGCATGTGTGTTGGATTTTAAAAGAAGTTGGGATGAACATCTACCTCTTATCGAGTTTGCATATAATAACAGTTATCACTCTAGTATCCAGATGGCTCCGTACGAGGCTTTGTATGGGCGTAAGTGCAGATCTCCTATTGGGTGGTTTGATGTTGGAGAATATGGGTTTCATGGGTCATACCTGGTTCAGCAGGCCATAGAGAAAGTAAAGCTTATTCGGGAGCGACTGTTGACAGCTCAGAGTCGTCAGAAGTCATATTCTGACGTGCGGCGACGAGACTTAGAGTTCAGGGTTAATGACTGGGTATTCATAAAGGTATCACCTATGAAGGGCGTGATGAGGTTTGGCAAGAAAGGAAAGCTTAGCCCACGATATATTGGGCCTTATAGGATCATTCGGAGAGTGGGCTAAGTAGCTTATGAGTTAGAGTTGCCCTCAGAATTGGAGTATGTCCATCCGGTTTTTCACGTATCTATGCTACGGAAGTGCATTGGCGATCCTACCCGAGTGGTGCCCACGGATGATGTACAGATTACAGAGGACTTGTCATACGAGGAAATTTCAGTTGCCATCCTAGACTGACAAATCCACAAGCTACGAAATAAGGAGGTAGCCTCCGTGAAGGTTTTATGGAGGAGCAAGAATGTAGAAGAGATGTCATGGGAATCGGAGGAAGAAATGAAGTCTAAATACCCCCACCTATTTCAAACTAAAGATATGGCTCGAGATGGGATGCTACAACATAGCTCTATTCATGATAGCAGGTCATCAGGTAAGCTTTTATTTTTGACTTTCAGTATTTATGATTTACGGTCGGTGAGGCAAATTGTTGCTATTTATAAACATAGGCCATGTGTGGCATGCATAGTATGTTTTCTGGTTGCGTGCAGGTTGGTTTTAGTCTAGTGTACGGAGGAGACTCTGGCAAAATTTTCCAAAGTCTCTAAGAGTAAACATTCGAGGACGAATGTTCCCAAGGGGGGAATGATGTTACACCCTATATTTTCATACGTAAAAGTGCGTCGTAAGCAAACTATTGTAGGACCAAAAATGAGATAGTATTTGAAAGTATATAAAGTAAGTTAATCATGTTACCTCTGAGGTTACAAATATTGAAGATCATGAACAACAAGTACAAAAAGGGTTGGAAGGTTCAGAAGCTAAAGGAATTGAAGAAAATAATATTTCATCGAAAGTCGACAAGTTGGGAATGTTATAACATGTACTTTTGGGGTGAGACTAGGGTACTTAACATGATAAGGAGATTATGTTATGATTTATATTAGTCGTATGACAGCCATGTGTTATGTTTTGAAGTCAAGCGAGTTGTGGAACAAAAGTTGATGAAAGTCATCACAAGTTACGTTCATAAGTTTTACTGAAAATTTGGTCAAATGTAACTATAATTTTATCCCAATATACTAAGAGTTACGGGGTTTTCCACCCATAAAATTGAATATCTATGAGTCTAATTTCTAACGCATTAAACCGTTTATCAATACGACATCGGAGTAGAGAGATATGGACGTTTTTGCGAGACTGCGTAGGCTGCTAGGTGACAAGTAGGTGTGTCACCTACTTGCTTAAATGAGAGCCCAAAAATGGGCCATTTCGGGTCGTCCAAAGAGGCCTTTTAAAGGCCTAGTTTCTTCATATATTAGACTGAAAATAGGGCATAATAACCAGACATAAGTTTTGCAAAAATCCTCCCAAAAATTCCCACAAACCCTAATTGATATTCTTTTCCTTTCAAGTTCTAATTGGAGGTAAAACCTAGAGTTTGAAGAACCAAGATAGGAGCTGAGTTATCCAACAAATAAGGTGAGTTTACTGCTCTCTTTCATCTATTTTTTCTACTGTAAATTCATGGCAAGTCGTTCTATACTTGTAAGAACTCACGGGACGGTGATCGGAAGCCGTGAGTTCGAGTTATTCACTTGTAGCGGACTGTTTTGTGGACTGTTTTGTGTTGCTGTTGGGCTGCGTGTTTTACTACTGTTTTGTGGGGTTTTGGAGGAGGAAGGTGGGTGGAGAAAAACCATATAAATGTAGGGTGGTGGGCTGGTCGTTCGTCGTAACATTTCCGGGTCGTTTGACACTACTACGGTGATCGTTTTGTGTATGAAGAGATTGGGGTGTGTTGGGCTATTTTGTAGTATTTGATGGTGTATATAAGGCTGGAAAATAATGTATATATGTTGTTATTGTTTTGTTCTTGTGTTGTTGGTGTTATCTTGAATTTGGAGGAAGTAAGGATTATAGGGGAGATGCTGCCCGTTTTAATACAAAATAAGCTTGTCGTTCGTTGTGCGATAGTTGTACCTTTCGTAACTTAATGATAGTATTACTATCGTTGTTGTAGATTAAGGTGCGAAGAGGTGAATTCAACTTGGTGATTGGAAAGATTGTGATAAGGTATGTTAAGTCTAAGCCCTTCCTTCATTTTGGCATGATCTCGTAATTACATGTGTTTGATAACGAGGCATAAAGAGAAGTTCATACTCCCGAATTTATATACACTATCCTAGTATCATAAGTTACAGTATTCTCCCTTATAGGGACTTCATATTCAGTTTAGTTTTGTCTTTATTCAGTCAAGAGAGCAGAGGGTCTATATATATACAGTATTACAGTATTTTCACCACCATCGAGCTATAATCGGTGGGCAGGGCCCTATTGGGAAACCTCTGATAAGATGGTAACTTATATACCGAGCCAACTGTGGCCGAGCGCCTATGAGCGAGCCTAGAATGACCGAGATACATAACCTAGTATGGCCGAACACCTATGAGCGAGCCTACTACGGCGGAGCAGTTACACATTCCGAGCCTTATAGGGACATACATTTATTTTACTTACTATATTGAGAGAGTTGAATCAGTATCAGTAGGTAAGTATATCTCCAGATCATCTTTGACTCCCAGTTACTTTCAGTTATCATATTATCAGTTCAGTTTTAGCTTTCAATTATTTTATTACCTTACATACTCGGTATATTATTTCGTACATACGTCCCTTTTCTGGGGGCGCTGCATTTCATGCTTGCAGGTTCAGACAGACAGACGGGTAGACCTCCTCAATAGGTGTTGCCCGAGTTCAGCCTGATCGGTAAGCTCCACGTCCTTCGGAGTTGCCTGGTCTAGAGTTTTGTGTACATCCTATGTATATCTGTATATATGTTATAGGTAGGTCGGGGCCCTGTTCTGATCACATTACATCCATCAGTAGAGGCTTGTAGACATATCCTGTCAGTTAGTGCAGTATGTTGGGCTTGTAGGCCTTGTATGTATATTTTATTGGTTTGTCAGCTGTAGTAGTTATGACGGCCTTGTCGGCCCAGCGTTATATTGATGTTTGGTCAGCGTTAGTTTCCGTTCAGTTTTATATTTTGCTTCGCAAATTGTCTTGTAATGTGCCCCCATGACCAAAGTATGACATTATATGTTCAGAGTCCCTTAGTCGCAAGTTGTACACAAGGTTAGGTGAGGTACCTGGTGCCGGTCTCACCCCCCAGGTTCGGGGCGTGACAATGCCTAAATTCCTGATATGTGAACGAGCTGAACATGATATTATTGATCTACATGCTTACACTGTTTTCCTTTATATCATGAGCTGTTATTAGTTATTAACATTGATCACTGACTGTTTTCTTCAGAGCTCGTCACTACTTTCAACCCAAGGTTAGTTTTATTACTTATTGAGTACATGGGGTCAGTTGTACTAATACTATACTCTACACTTCGTGTGCAGATCCAGGTACTTCCGGACGAGGTGATCTCTAGAGTTCTGTCGCTACCACCTTTTGGGAGACTACGAGGTAGCTGTTATACCATATTCAGACTTTGAAGTTCTTTTTCCTTATTTCTATTTTTACTGTTCTACTATTCAGACAATTGTATCAGAGGATTTGGCTTGTATTTTTATATTCAGTAGTGCTCATGAACTCGTTGACACCAGATCATTGGAATGGTGGTAGTAGTATTCTAGCTATTTTCATCAGTTATGTAACTCAAAGCATGTCTAAGTATTTTCCTAAGTCTCTATTGACGCATACGATAATGATGTTAATGTTCAAAATGTAATGATATATGCATCTTAATTTACCACTGAGCTACGACCAGTTGGGCAGTTATGTATCTTTATTTACCATCGAGCTACGGCCGGTCGGGCAGTCATGCATTTACCACCGAGCTATGGCTGGTTGGGCAGTTACGCATTTACCATCGAGTTACGGCCGACCGTACAGTCATGTATTTACCACCGCGCTACGGCCGATCGAGCAGTTACCATAGATTAGTTGGGCAGTCATGTTGCGATATGGATAATAGTCCCAAAGAGAGGCATCAAATATATAAGTATAATTAGTATGCATATCATAGCCCTTAGTGGCACTTCAGAGGTTCAGGTTGATTCTTATATCACTTTCATTGATGTTGACATATTGTTATATTTTAGTTCTGCCTTACATACTCGGTACATTATTCGTACTGATGTCCTTTTTATTGTGGATGTTGCATTTATGCCTGCAGGTGTAGGTAATTAGCTTAACGAGTCCTCATAGTAGACGAGTTTAGCATTCAACGAAGGATCGGTAAGACTCCACTTCATTTGGAGTGCAGCCGAGTCTATAAGTTATCGTGTCAGAATTTTGCTACAGACTTATGGGTAGGCTGGGGACCTGTCCCGACAATGTTTTGATGTCAAATACTCTTAGACGCTTTGTAGACACAGGTTCGTTGATACAACATTTTCCCACTTATACATTACGAGTTGTGGCCATGTTGGCCCATGAAAGTTACATAAAGAATGAGTTCTGCCAAGTCGGCCTATGTATGTTCTAGTTTTCATCAAACGATCATGAGTTATAGAGTGGTTCGCTCGGGCCAGGGCACTGGGTTCCAGCCACGCCTCCCCAAGTTTGAGGCATTACACGGAGTTAAAAAATAATCTTGTGAGCGCAGGCAATTGATATGTGCTTAGTGAGGGGCTTATTCCCGACACCCGTATGGTGCTGAGTGTGTGTGTGCGTGTGTGCATGTGTGCGTGCGTATGATGATTCAGGAGCATTTTTTCAGGCAGCGTGAGTGTGCTGAGAGTATGATTGAGGGGTACTTGTTCCAGGCACTTTAAATGTGTTGAGATTTTTATACTTGATGATTAAATTGTGATGTTGTTGATTTTAGCATGTATACTTGTCATTCAGGCATGGTGTTATATTTTCCTCATGCTAATTGGTACATGATGTCTCTATTGATGTTTAGATCTTGGTATTGCAGTTAAATTTGATAAATCCATGTTTAGGTGATTTATGTGAAAACATTGATGCCATGGTTGATGTACTTGAAAAGCATGCTGATTTGTTCTCTTAATGTGATAATGTTAAACCTGCTATTACTTGAGTTGTTTTTCCTTTTGCCATTATCATGATGTTATTGTCGTCATATTTGATGTCTGCTTTCGAAGAAAGCGGTGTTAGGCGCCATCACGATCCCAATGGGATTTTAGATCGTGACAAGTTGGTATCAGAGCACTAGGTTGCCTAGGTATCATGAGTCATGAGCAAGTTTTGTAGAGTCATGCGGATCGGTACTTATCTTCGAGAGGTTACAAGGTTGTTAGGAAAACTTCTCTTTCTTTCATTCTCTATCGTGCAGATTTGCTTTTCCCTAATTTTGAATCTTTGCTTTTCTATTCTCTCATAGATGGTGGGATACTTTCTTCCGGTACAGTTGAGCAGGCACCAGTACCCCAGGCTAGGGTCGCGAGATGCCGAGGCTGAGGCGTGGGTGGATCACGCGCTACAGCTAGGGCCCCTGCTCGAGCAGCTGCTGTGGATCCACCACTAGCTACTATTTGAGGAGCAGATTCCTAACTATGTTAAGCTGGTGAGACCAGTTCAGGTTCCCCAGGTTTTACTTACTACACCAGTTGTCTAGGACGCTTTGGTCCGTATAGTTGGTTTGTTCGAGAGTTTGTCTCGGGCTGGGACATTTTCAACTACACCAGTTACTTCCTAATAAGGGGGTGTAGCGCAAACTTCAGCTATTTGTACCCAGAGCAGATGGACTATGTTTATCAGACCCACAGAGTGTTACCAGTTAGGGGAGTTCAGCCTATTGTTGTCGTGCAAACTGAGGATAGGCCCGCGATTTCAGCTGATGAGTTGAAGAGGCTGGATATGTTAACAAAGTTTCATCCTCTTCACTTCAGCAGTACACCTTGAAAGGACACCTAGGAGTTCTTAGATTGTTGTCACAAGATTCTGCGCAATTTGGGACTAGTTGAGTCCAATGGAGTTGACTTCACCACCTTCCATATGTAGGGTCTAGCCAAGAGGTAGTGACAGATCTATGAGCTGGGCAAACTAGCAAGATCACCTCCTCTTACTTGATTTTTGTTCTCTAAGGCCTTTTTGGAAAAGGTTGTGCCTCGCACTAGGAGAGAGAGGTGCTAAGAAGGTTGTTTGAGTATCTTTATAGGGTCAGATGTCTGTTAACGAGTATGAGATGAGGTTTACAGATTTGTCCTGTCAAGATATTGTTTTGACTTCATCATAGAAGGAGAGAGTGAGGAGATTCATTGATGGTCTTTACCACACTATTTGCCTTGCTATGGCTAGAGAGGCAGAGAGCGGGACTTTATTTCACCAGGCTGTAGAGATAACACATCATATTGAGCGCATCTGTAGTGAGACTAGAGAGATGATGCACGGTAGGGACAAGAGGTCTCGACATTCAAGTAGCTTCAGTGGTGCTTCCTCTGGAGGTCGAGGTCGATTTGGGAGAGGCCATTCTAGTAGGCCAGTTTATCATACACCACCACCCAGTCGAGGAGATTATGTTCAATCATCATTCAGTGCAATTCTAGCGCAGAGTTCTCATTGTGCTCCATCTATTCAGGGTTCATCGGTACCAGGTTCTTTTGGTAGATATTCTAGTTCACGGAGTCCGACTCAGGACCCGTAGTCATTTTCGATTAGAGGTTTCTACGAGTGTGGGGATTTGGGGCATGCCAGGAAATACTTCCCCCATATTCATAGATGTTCAAGGCAGCAGAGAGGTCAGACTATGATTCTTGTGCGGATTACTACACTACCCGCTCAACCAGCTCGGTATGGAGGTCATCCAGGACGTGGCCGTTCTAGAGGGAGAGCTCAGTCTAGTAGAGGTTAGGCTAGATGCTATGCGTTTCCAGGGAGATAGAGGTTGTCGCTTCTGATGATGTTATTACAGGTATTGTTTCTGTGTGCCACAGAGATGCTTCGGTATTGTTTGATCCGGGCTATACTTATTCATATGTATCATCATACTTTGTTTCTTTTCTAGATATGCCATGTGATTCTATTGCTACCCATGTTTATATATCTATACCGTTTGGGGATTCTATTGTGGTGGATCAAGAATATCAGTCCTCTGTGGTCACTATATGCGATTTTGAGATGAGGGCAGACTTTTTATTGTTAGATATGGTAGACTTTGATGTGATCTTGGTTATGGATTAGTTTTCTCCGTACCATGCTATTCTTTATTTTCACGCTAAGAGTATGACGTTGTCTATGACATGGTTGCCGAGGTTGGAATGGAATGATTCTCTTGGTTGTACTCCTAGCAGAGTGATCTCATTTTTGAAGTCTTAATGGATGGTTGAGAAGGGATTTTTGGCGTATCTAGATTTTGTCAAAGATGTTAGTGCTGATACTCCTACGTTGAGTCAGTTCCATTTGTGAGGAAGTATCTGGATGTGTTTTCTGCAGACCTATCGGGCATGCCACCCGATAGGAATATTAATTTCGGTAGTGATCTGGCACCAGACACTCAACTTATCTCTATTCCACTGTATCGCATGGCTCCTACTGAGTTGAAGGAATTGAAGGAGAAACTACAAGAGTTGCAGGATAAGGGGTTCATCAGGCCTAGTGTATCACCTTGGGGTGCACCGATGTTGTTTGTAAAGAAGAAGGACGGGTCTATGAGAATGTGTAACTACAGGCAGTGGAACAAGGTTACCATCAAGAACAAATATCCACTGCCATGTATTGATGATTTATTTGATCAGCTTCAGGGAGCTAGGGTGTTCTCGAAGATTGACTTGAGTTCGGGGTATCATTAGTAGAAGATTAGGGCTTCAGACATCAGTAAGACGGGTTTTATACTCGTTATTGACATTATGAGTTTTCTGTGATGTCTTTTGGTTTGACTAATTCCCCAGCATCTTTCATGCATTTGATAAATAATGTGTTCCAGCCTTATCTGGATTCTTTTGTCATTGTGTTCATTGATGTCACACCCCAAACCTGGGGAGGCGAGACCGGCACCCGATGCCTCACTTGACCGAGCATACCAACCTGAGACTGAGGGGTTCTGAACATACAATGTGGTACTTTGGCTGGCAAGGCCCACAACGCAGGACAATTTGTGAAATAAAATACTGACAAACCAAAAGAATATACATACAAGGCCTACAAGGCCAGCATATCGCACCGATTGACAGGATATGTTTACAAGTCTCTACTGATAGTTGTACTGTAGTCGAGACAGGGACCCGACATATATATATATATATATATATATATATATATATATATATATATATATATATATATATATATATGGGATATGGGAAAACGCCTCAACGAATATCAAAATGATGTTTGGGATCGGGCTGCACGCCGCAACGGTATTGATGTTGTATATGGGATCGGGTTGCACGCTGCAACGGTATTGGTATATGTATATGTGTGGATCGGATTGCGCACTGCAACAGAGAAGTTATATAATGACTGATCTTGACTGTTGGTTCCATATCTAGGCTGTATTGTAAATTTGAGCATATATGATATTATGGGGCCCTCTGTTATGTATTTTTTTGTTTCGATTTTCATGTTAATCATTATTTCTATATTCTGCTATTGTTTTTACTTATACTCATACAAGTTTATAGTGAGTGCCTTGTTGTAGCCTCGTCACTACTTCGTCGAGGTTAGGTTCGGCACTAACGGAGTACATGGAGTCAGTTGTACTCATACTACACTTCTGCACCTCTTGTACAGATTCTGGTGTTGGTCCCAACAACGTTTAGTGGAGGCTTGCTCGGAATGTCATTTATCCGGAAACGTGAAGTAGAGCTGCACGATGTTTGCTGACCCTGAAATGCCCTTCTTATCTTTTATACTGTTTATTTCATTTGGACAATTGTATTTTATTTCGGACCTTCTTTGTAGCATTTTTAGCGGTTCATGTACTTGTGACACCAGTTTCTGATTGTAGACTAGATTGTGATGGATTTAGATTTATATGTTATGAGTATTTCAGACTTAAATTCTTAATCATTTACTTTTAAATTGTGAAAAATTGATTAAGTGATTAACTAGAATTGGCTTGCCTAACAAGCGGATGTTAGGAGAAATCACGACCTTGTGGTTGGAATTTTGGGTCATGACATGTTGGCTTGCCTAACAAGTGGATGTTAGGCGTCATCACGACCCCGTGGCTAGGATTTTGAGTCAATAAACCACTAATCCGTCTTAGGTACTCTTTTAAGTCCGTGTAAGGCGGAGGGAATGAAGGGACCTGCAGGAGGCTGAAAAGTCGTAGTGCGCTAGCGCTAGCGAGTTAGCGCAGTGACACAATAAAATAAAAGCAACTAATTATTCCCCGAGCAAAAAAAAAAAAAAAACAAATTAAATACGAGAAACATTTTCGCTCAGAATTATATATGGATGAAATAAGCGGTTGACACGTTTAAACAATAGCAAACGAGAACTTTCCAGTTGGTTGACTTAAAAACAAATAGAAAAAACTAAAATATTTCTCATCCACTAGTAGCAAAGGAGAGAAGAAAGAGAGAACGAAGGATTTATGTGGAGGCAAATTATTCTGTAATTAATCAGTTACTTATTTAACAAAAAAAAAAGATGTTAAAAACAAAAGGCCCCTATATATAAAACCAACAAAGCCGCTAAAGTCGTAGGATTACAACTTTCTGATTCAACCATTTTCACTACATCTACAAATAAATAGGCAACCCCTTCCCATTTCCCATTTTCGAGCTTATCGCTCCTTTTACTTGTTCTTCATCACAAATCACAAAACTATCCCGTTTGATCGCAAGGCATCGATCGGTCTAGACCGATGCCTGAAATCGAACAATTTTCCGGGGCCAATACGGCCCCTTCAGAGAGCTGCCTATTTGGTAAATATGAAGTCGGAAAGTTACTTGGGTGTGGTGCATTTGCCAAAGTGTACCACGCTAGAGACATTAGAAATGGTCAAAGCGTTGCAGTCAAAGTTATCAACAAGAAGAGAATTGCCAACCCGACTTTGATGACAAACATCAAACGTGAAATCTCAATTATGCGTCGATTAAGTCACCCCCATATAGTCAAACTCTTCGAAGTTCTTGCGACAAAAACAAAGATCTATTTTATCATGGAGTTTGTCAAAGGAGGTGAATTATTCAGCAAAATTTCCAAGCAGGGTCGGTTCAGCGAAGATCTGAGCCGCAAATATTTCCAGCAACTCATATTAGCCGTACGATATTGTCATTCTCGTGGGGTGTACCATCGTGATTTGAAACCAGAAAATCTGCTTGTTGACGAAAATGGTGATCTCAAAGTGTCCGATTTTGGGCTCAGTGCGTTGACGGAGCAAGTACAACAAGATGGGCTTTTATACACGCTTTGTGGAACGCCAGCATACGTAGCACCAGAGATTCTAACAAAAAAAGGATACGATGGAGAAAAAGTGGATATTTGGTCATGTGGGATAATTCTCTTCGTGTTAAATGCTGGTTACCTTCCATTCAACGATCCAAACCTAATGGTCATGTACAAAAAGATTTACAAAGGCGAGTTTCGATGTCCTAAATGGATGTCAACCGATCTCAAACGGTTTTTATCTCGTCTTTTAGATACTAATCCAATGACAAGAATTTCAATTGATGAAATCATCAAAGATCCCTGGTTCAGAAAAAGTCTTAAACGTATTAAATTCTTTCAAGAGGATATTGCAAATGAGGAGCAGCTGGAAGATGATGATGATATTAAGAAAACATCAATGAACGCGTTCGATTTAATTTCATTTTCGTCGGGATTGAACCTTTCGGGATTATTCAACGAGTCAGGTAATCCGATGGAAAATTCAGAAAAGGCAGTGGTCGAAGGGATACCGGAGAAAATAATGGAGAGAGTGGAGGAGTTGGCAAAGAAGGAGAATATTAAAGTGAAGAGGAAGAAAGAATGGGGAATGGAGATCAAAGTGCAAAATGGTAAATTCACCATGTCTCTCGATGTTTACAGTTTAACTGATCGTTTCACAGTTGTGGAAGTTGAAAGAACAGATGGAGATGCTGCTTTGTATAGAGAGCTATGGACGAATAAAATTAAGCCGCTAATACTAGGTCAACTACTGCTTTCCGGTAGCTAAATTGATTTATTAAAATATGCATATATGAAAAAGGAAAAAAAAAAGAAAAGTTACAATATACGTTAGTGTGCGTTGTAAATTACAAAAATATGAGTGAAAAGAAATTACACGGAATGGGAAGGTCAATAAATTCCCATACTGCTAGTTAATACATTAATCTTTTGTTTTTTTGTCTTTTATATGTGGTTGGGAGGTTTCATTAACCAAGGAATAATACGGCATTAATAATGCCTTTCTTTGTATTTGGTTCTTTTTCGTTGTGTCCCTCTTGATTGCTTTAAAGTTGAAGTTTGGTAGGTGATCTACTAAATTTTTTTGATTTAAACCACAAAGTTTAACAGATGATAGCTGCCTATTTAATAAAGCATGTCAGTTATTCTTTTATAGTATAAAAGAAACTGTTACACAACTAACGGTCAGATTCAATACTTACTTTTCCTAATCGATATACATAAATTATATATTAATTATACATAATTTTATATATATATTAACCGACTATTTTAATTTAAAAGATTACGTGAACGGTTATTTAGATTAATTCTTCTTAAAAGAAAGAAGAAAAAAAAAAGGAGTACATTGCAAGTCCTGCCTATTTAATTTAAACATTAAATAGGAAGTCATCATCAAGTATGGAGTATTAAAATTTGATACTGCTATCTACATTTTTAAAGATAAAAACGAATGGAGTTGAAACTTGAAAGTGGATGTCTTGGTGTCTCTTATAGAATAATAATTGTCCAGAACAGCAAATTTCATTACACAGAATGGATGCGGGCCGGCCAGCTGTGTTAGTACCCGGCTTCCCAATAAAGTTTCCTGCAAATCAAAGCTAACTTCTTTTTTTTTCCGGTTAATTCTTATAATTAGCAAAGAGGATACACATTTCAGATAAAAATTAACAGTTTTTCTTTTGTAGGTCACAATTCTGGGAAGGACCCTCTACAACAAGAAAGTGCATCAGCATGCATAAGCGTGGTTGGATCGATATTATGTATGATATATAAACAGCACTTACCTTAACGCAACCACTATCTTTTGAGTTGTGTCACAGATACTCTAGTAATTTTAAAGTAATACTTAACTTTAAGTTGGACTCGTATAAATTGAGTAAAAATGTTTGCAATGATATCATACATTTAATAACTTAAAATTTATATTTTCAATGTGTTAGGTTTAGGCTAGTTCAAAAATATTCTTAAACGGTGTGGTATTGTAAACTGTGATCCTAACTGCCGAAGTGGATATTGGGCTGTTGGTGAGGGGCCAGAAATGCGGTGTTGTTTCCGCAGAAGCGCATTTGAGTATCCAGAAGCGGATTTTTTGGACTTTAGTGGAAGCTGCACTTGCGATGAATTTTCTGCAGATGCGGAGTCGCATATGCGAGTGTTAGCCCGCAGGTGCGGAATGCCTCGGCAGAAATAGGCTGGATCGAGGTTTTATTTCATTTACCATAATTTGAGTTAGATAGCTAGGTTTTGGGCGATTTTGGAGAGGATTTTCACGATTTGGATCAGGGTAAGTATTTTTGACGCGGATTTGTCCATTATACATGATTCCATCTTTGTTTTTATCATTTAATTAGTGATTTGAATTAGAGAAATTGAGGATTTTAGTAAAAGCTTTCCTAAAGTATAAAATGAGGATTTGAAGGTCGATTTGAGGTCGGGATTGGATGATTTTGGTATTGTTGGATTCGTATTAGAATGGTTGTTCGGAATTTGTGGGTTTGGTCAAGTTCCGAGGTGCGGGCCCAATGTTGACTTTTTGACTTTCATTAAAGATCAAATCTTTATTATCCGAAATTGCTTCCTATGGTTTTTATTTATGATATTAAATTATTTTTGGCTATATTCGATCCGTCCGGAGTTGAATTTGCGCGGGAAGGGCTTATTAGTGGATTGATCTAGCTTGTTTGAGGTAAGTATCTTGTCTAACTCTGTGTGGGAAAAACTACCCCTTAGGATTTGGGTTATTTGTACTATTCAGATTATTTTATGCTCCTTAATTGAAATTGTCATTACATGCTCTAGTTTCTATCGTCAAGTTACTCTTATATGCATTTACTTGTAGTAGCTGTTACATGCCATTTCTTCTATGGTTGAGTTATTCTCATGCATTTAGACTTAGTCACTATTTCATGCTATCTCTTTCATTGTCAAGCTTATGTCATATACTTGAATTGGAAGTTGTTGTTTCATGAGATATTTTTCCTTGTTGAGTTGTTTCTCATCCCTTTTATTTGCTATTGAGATTCTTTTACACTTTGTTATTGAGCCTTGGGTTATATATTGTGGTGATATTGATGTTGTTAATTTTGGAATTGTTGAGGCATATGGGCACGCGTGGTGCGAGTTGATTACTGTGTTGTGATATTGATGCGCATTGATCGGTGCCAAACCTACACCACTATTGAGTAGCGAGGATGGTCGATGCAGTTTTACCCAACAAGGTCGGGATCGATTTTCACAAGGAGTTAATTGATTTGGAATTAGGTATTTATCTAAATCTAAATGTGTGTGTTGTTCCTAATTGCACTTCCAAACATGATGCTGTTGATTTTACTTCCATTTCTATTTCTATTGTATGCTAAGATTAAAGCTAAGTACAATATTTTTTATGATAGCTTTCAAGTGTTTAAAAGGACTAGGGTAGTGACTTCCGCCTAGGTGGATATCTAATGGGTATCAAGAATCTAGGGCGAGTTTGATTTGATTGGGGTCGTAATATAGCTATCACACCCAAGTACTCACTCTATACCTCTCGGTAGTTTGAGTGATTTTTTCCAATTTGGCTTTCTCAAGTCCAAATGGGTATTCATGCTATACAAGTGATATTAGCTCAAGTCGGGTATTACTATCTCTAGGTTTAACCCTTTTATTGGAGCTATCAATTTCTTGAGTTCACCCAATTCCTTGTTAGCCTAGTTTTCCTAGACTTAGTCCCTCTTTCTCAAGAAGAGCCTAAGTCACAAAGGCATGAATCAGTGTTTGCAACCACTAATTCTACAATTCTAGCATGAACTAGGCTAAATATCACTAACCCATAAACAATCAAACCCTAAAATTTAAGACCCATTAAATACCCACACTAGGGTCGGATCACAACCCTAGCTATGGGTCTAGCTACTCATAATAATAGCAGAAATCAATGATAAAGAGAAGATATAATCCATAATACTAAATTAAAAGATGAAAATCTAATGTTATAAGGTAAATCTTGTACAAAATTACCCAAAAAGGAAAACCTAGCCATCTCACCTACTCAGCAAAAGCATAACATAACCTAAAATTGACAAAAAGATCTATTTATATTAAGCTGAAATTTTCGGACAAAAATACTCCTGCAAAAGTTTCGTGGCCGCGTAATTCTGACCGCGGTCGCACACTTGCTTTCGCGGCCATGTAATTCTGATCGCAGTCTGTGTTTCTTCACATCTAGACCTGGGTTGAACTTTGTTTCGCGGACCGTTTATTTCCACTGCGTCTGCGTGAGAGACTTCTGCGACTGCGTAACTTTGACGCGGACCGCCCTTCTCACTTTTTCTTGAATTATGCACTCTCTGAACATTAGCAACCGCGGTCCGCGGAATTCCCATCGCGGCCGTGCTGGTACTTTCGCGGCCGCATCTTCTTGTCGTGGTCCGCGTTCATGTTTGTGCCCAAAAAACCATCTCTCTGATTCTTCATATCGCGGACCTCGAAATAATGGCCGCGTCCGCGTTGATACTTTTGCAGCTGCACTTTTTTGTCGTGGTCCGCGTTCCACACCTCTTGGTCCAGTCTTGTTTTTTTTCAAGTTTTGATTCCTTTATGAGTTGATTATGGCTCCTTTGGCTCATTTTGAACAATCCCTGCAAGCAAGCATATTAAGTTAGTTTTCGGGAATACCTTCACGCATTTTTGGCCCAAAACACAAGTAAAAGAGAGCAATTAATAGGCTAAAATCCCTACTTATCAACTCCCCCAAACTTAAGCTTTTGCTTGTCCTCAAGCAAATAAGGTAATTCCCACCTCCACAAGAAAAAGAAAAGGATATTTCAGCTGGCCTAAGGTGACTTCATCAAGCATCAATTGGGACTAACAATTACCCTCAATACAAATGAATTATCAACAACGTCATGTTATGACCTTTTAAGTTCCATAGTTCTAATGTGACACTAGAGCATCAAGAGTTGACATAATTCATCAACGAAGCTCGCTCTCTCACGTAGGTCATTGTGGATTCCAAACTCCTCCTCCTCTACTCTCCATGAGCAAATCTCACTTTTTAGAATGTAACACTCAAAATAAGGATTGTGAAGAAGTGCGCTCATCACTCTCAAAAGAATGCCACAAGTCCGGCTCTAAGTACCATAAGCTTGCCCCTTATGTAAATCACCACTAATGTAAGCTCACTCAACTTGAAATCATATAGGGCTTTAGCAGGGATGTAATGAATGCTTTTGGATCAAGGTAGGACATAACGAGCTGTGATGGTTTCATCTTTCCTTAAGCACTCCATTTTCTCATTTCGGCTCATACTTTCTTGACTCTTTGAGTCATTTTTATTCTTCCTTAGGGGAACTAGAGAGACAAACCGTCACTCTTTCTTACTCATGACAATCATTTTTCTCATTTTCTTATCATTCCTTGCCTTTCATCATTATGTTCTTTGAATCCCTTCAACCTTCTCTTTCTTTATGACATATTTATTTTTGGCTTTTCTTCCTTTTCATTGCCTTTCCTTTTCATCAATTCTTTTTTTTAAAAGCCTTTTATCACTTTCAATTTTCTCGTCTCTCCCCCAAACTTATGCTTTTGCCAATTGTTCATCATGAATGCTAAGGAAAGATTGGGTGCCAAGAGAGGATCATTATAGATAAAGGCTTGTAATGTGGCTATTGAATGAAAAAGGCTTAGGCTCAAAGGAGTTGACTAGGGATATCATAATGGTAGGCTACAGAAGCTTTCAAAGTTCAAATTAGACCAAGGAGAGCCTACAATCACTTCTCAATTCGAGTTACACTTAGAATTTTGCGTAGACAAACATTCAGGGCAAGTTCTAGACTTATTGGCACGGGATTTGGACTTGCAATTCAATACCTCACCTCTCAAGCTACTGGATTGTTAAAGAGAACAGAGTCGAGGGCCCACAACAACCCTAGCTAAGATTGAAGATCACAAATTGCTCAAAGAAACCACTCGTTGTTTTAGTCAAATCAAGAGTCTAAAGGTCACAACTAGAGCTATTCTTTGTCAATCAACTTGTCTCTAACTATGAGGTCGAAGGTAAATATTTTAGTACCAAGTGAAGCCTGCTTGAGACACTTTTATTTATTACTACTATATATCAAAGCAAAAAGAAAACGAACTCAATCCCTTAAGAAGGTTGTCACGCCATCCATCGTTGGGAAGAGCCACCCGGTTCACGTAACATCCACCTTTGGAAAGAACCGTGACATTAAGAAAACTAAATGCTTATTGATCACGCAGAATGTAAAAGAAGCTAAAAACTCAAAAATAAACTACTAAAGAAAATAAGAAGCTAAGCTATTAAGGAAAAATACGAAAGAAGTTATGAAGTAAACTACAAAAAGTAAAATGAATATGTACAATAATGGAGTGAAATGAATATATACAAAATGGAAATGAATAAATACATCGAATGGTAAAGTTATATACATACCAAAAGTGGAAAATAATGAAAGTGAAAATAACGATAAATAAAGGTAAAGAAAAATAGTATCATAGTTATTACATACCAATGTCATCAAATCATAACCAAATCAAAATGGACCACCCCCCAAATAAAAGATAGCATTGTCCTCAATGCTAATACCAAAATAAGATCAGGGAAGGGTTAGAGAGTAAAGAAAACTCCCTATGTGGTCTCTGTCTGCATGGGGTCAGGCACATGAGTGGGGTCCTCGGACTGCATAGGATCATCAGCTCCCTCCGGGTCCTCTAACTGGAGCTCTATCTGTCTCATGCTCTACTACCTGTGCTGTTGGGGTAGTCTCCTCCATAAGCAAGTCAAGTGGGATATCTCCAGCAGAAGTGAACTTCTCTACCTCCCTTTTCAGCTTCTCCACTGACTCCTTTGAGGCTTGAGTCTTTCTTATTTTCTTCACCTGCTTGCCTAGATCCTTGATCACCTTGTAATGAGTATCCAAAGTCTCCAGGATCTTCTTTTGATTGTCCAAGAGCTTCTTCTGGTTGTCCAGAATCTCCTTCAATGAATCCTCCACTGATGGAGGTACCTGAAGCTGTGCTGGGGCTGATTGTGCTGCTAATGCACTGGATAAGACAGACATCTTTGATGTAGCTTCCTGGATCCAGTTGTTGATGCTGGATAAGGTCTGAGAAACCCGCAGTGTAGTCTGGGGGTTAGTAGAAGATGAGGACACAAATAGTGGCACAGTGATGTATGGCCCGGATGAAGGAGGAGGCATGGCAGCTGAAGGTCCTTCTGCTGGGAAAGGCTCTGACCCGGTGGCCACTACCCTTGGCTCTTCAGACTGGCCAGTGGAGGTAGTGGCTTTACCCTTTACTTTAGGGTTGTCCGGTTCTTGGAGGCTATACCAGGAGAAAGGTTTATTCAGCTTCACCTTCGTGTCATAGTGTCTCCCCTCTACCCGTTGGTCCTCGAGATACATAGTGATGAAGTTGGGGTAGGGGTAGGACCTTTCTTCTTTTCAGGTTGCTTTGGAGATGTGGTGGGACATGAGGTTCCCCACATTGATTGGATACCCCGCCATGATGGAAGCTATTAGGATCGCCCGGGAGAGTGGGATGACACTATCATGCTGGCTAGGATCAAGCCGACTGCATACAAATGTGCACCACCCTTTGGCTTCAAAGCTGAGGGTGTTTCTGGCGATTGGGACTCCAGCTGCGAGCCAGGCTGGTGTTGTCCCTGGAATGGCTATTACTTCTGCTAGCCAAGGCCGGGCTGCTTCATCTATGGCCATCTTCTCCAAATACTGTACAGCTTCCACATCCTCAAAACCGGCATATTTGTTCAAGGTGTCGCCATCAAACCGTATCTTCAAGTTCCGTACCTTTGTCACAGTGGTGCCCTTTTTGATGTGGGCAACATTTGCATAGAAGTCCTTGACAAGGTACTCATTGGCATCCGGAACCTTGCTGGTGAAGTACTTCCACCCTTTTCTCTCCTCAAACTGTCTCTTGACATTTGGATTACGAGGAAGGAGATCTCTTTCTATAAACTGTCGCTTAAGGGTGAGCGACCTTTGGGGCCACCATTTTCGAAATTTGAGGTATGCTTTCTCGCTCACGAATCTATCCGCACACACCTCGGGCTTCCTTGATCTAGCAAGACCACCCACATTAGTATCACCCCCTCTCCTGTCATCCGGGACCTCGTCATCCTCATCTACATTGATAGGAGCAGCTGTTGAGGCCAGAGTTGCATTAGGTGAGGGAGATGGCTCCGATGCCTCACTACCTCCCTCTGAGCCATCAGACGACCCAGAAGAGGAGGTAGCTTCATTGATTAGGCGGTAGGGTTGTAATTGGGCCTCTTGTTGAGGTTGTGTAGAGTCCCCCTCAGAAACCTATCGGGATGGGAGATATTCACTTGTGTCTGTTGATTCGGCAGGAGGTCTAGTGAGGGTTTGCTTTTTGCTTATGATTCTTTGAGCTGCTAAGGGCAAAGCCTACTTTCCTTTTCCCCGGCCTCGGGAGGATTCTGCCCTCCCTTTTGATTTGTCTGCTCCTCCACGAGATCGCACCATTTTCTGCAATACATAATTAGTGAAAGATAATTAGAATTGGGGTTTAATCACGCCTTAAAGCAGTACAGATGAAATGAACAACAATGCTTCTCAAAACAGGGCATCGCGGACCGCGAAAAAGTAGACGCGGTCGCGGAATGCTCATCGCGGACCGCGAAAAAGTGAACGCGGCTGCGAAAAGGTCAGGTTCAGACTACTGACTCTCTGATCTTGGACACACGCGGACCGCAAAAAATTAGACGCGGCCGCGAGTGACCAATTGCGAACCGCGAAAAAATGAACGTGGCCGCGAAAGCAATTAACAGACTCTTTGAAGTTCACAAGCGCGGACCGCAAAAACTTGAACGCAACCGTGAAGGACTAACCGCGGGCCGCGTAAAAGTGACCGCGGCCGCGAACTCTTAGCAATCACTTAGTAACAAAAAGCTGGGGTAGCGCGGACCGCAAAAAAATGAACGCGGCCGCCTACCCTATCGCGGACCGCGTAAAATGGACCGCGGCCACGAAATTCAAATAAGATCGGTACTAAAAACACTGAAAACTAGGGTTTTCACTAAGTGTGCAAAAATTAGTTCAATTAACCATGCAAAGTTACTAACCCCATCCCCCATTAGGCATATAATCACTACCCACATGTATTTAAGTATCAATTAAGCATTAATTTGAGATCATGGGATGCATCTAACCCTAACTAAAAAGAAAAATTAAAACAAAGAGAAAAGAAAAGAAAAAGATAAAATCACATCATGGAATTGAACATACCAGTTGTAAAATTGTAGTAGGAAATGAACTCTTAATGTGAATGAGATGAAAATTGAGAGCAGGATGAGATGAACAATGCTTTTTGTGCGGTGAAACGTTAGGGTTCGAAAAGTGTAAAATATTTAAGGAACCCTTATTTATACTAATCAACTGTGAAACCCACCGCCTTACCTGAGCGCGGCCGCGAAATTCTATCGCGGTCCGTGCTATGTTACCTTATGTAGACCAACTTCAAGCACATGGGTGCAGTCCACGGAATATGGCCGCGACCGCAAAATTCAACACGGTCCGCGAAAATTGGAATGCGGCCGCGATCTCTGAAGGATATTTTTTAACAGTCCAACTTCAGAGAGTTGACATTTTGCTCTTTTCAAGTATGCATCCGCGGACAAAAATGTGCTGCCGCGAACTTCCAACACTTAGCCAAATCTTTCCCTGTCAAAATCCTGCACTGCACAACCAGTTCCTACATACACTTCACAACCAGTTAGTCCAAAACAATGCCTATTCTAAGAAGAAAATCAAAAGAAAAAGAAAGAAAAACAAAACACATGGGTTGCCTCCCAAGAAGCGCCTGATTTAACGTCGCGGCACGACGCATGTTACCATCATCATTTGAAATGGATCAAGGCCACCACGTGGCTATAATTAATCTTGCCAAGGTAATGCTTTACTCAGTGCCCATTGACTCTAAAGATTTCACCATTTTTTGTTTTTCAAATCGAGAGCACCAAACGGAGTTACATGCACCACTTCAAAAGGGCCACTCCACTTTGACTTGAGCTTTCCCGAAAACATATGTAACCGAGAGTTGAATAGAAGAGCCAAGTCACCCTCCTTGAATTATTTGTTCCAGATATATTTGTCATGTAAGTACTTCATCTTATCCTTATACAAGGATGAGCTGGAATAAGCATGGGACCGAAACTCATCAAGTTCATTTAATTGCTCTACTCGGAGATTGGCAGCTACATCCCATTCAAGGTTCAACTTCTTCAGCGCCCGCATAGGCCTTGTGCTATAATTCAACCAGAATATGGCATGCTTTCCCAAATACCAACCGGTATGGAGACATACCAATTGGAGTCTGGTAAGCTGTACGATAGGCCCATAAAGCATCGTCAAGTTTCCTTGACCAATTAATCCGATTTGCATTGACAGTCTTGGATAATATGCTCTTGATCTCCCTATTAGAGACCTCAACTTGTCCACTAGCCTGTGGGTGATAAGGGGTTGACACCTTATGGTTGACACCATACTTAGAAAGTAAAGTGTCGAAGGCTTTGTTGCAAAAATGAGAACCCCCATCACTAATGATAGCCCTTGGGGTGCCGAACCTTGTGAAGATATTTTTCTTTAATAAAGCCACCACACTCCGTGCCTCATTGTTGGGCAAAGCCAAATCTTCAACCCATTTGGAAACATAATCAACAGCAACCAGAATATAAGTGTTCCCACAGGCCCCATAAAGTCGATGCCCCACACATCGAAAATATCAATCTCAAGAATAGTGGTGAGGGGAATTTCATTCTTCTTGGAAATTCCACCAGCTCTTTGGCACTCATCATAATGCCTAACAAGCTTGGTAGCATCTTTGTACAAGGTTGGCCAATAGAATCCACAACTTAGGACCTTTGTAGCTGTTCTCGCCCCACCATGATGCCCACCGTAGGGCGAGGAATGGCAAGCTTCAATAATACTCAATTGCTCATCTTTCGGAACACATCTCCGGATAACACCATTATTGCAAATCTTGAAAAGATATGGCTCGTCCCAATAATAATCCAAGCTGTCCCCATTTGAGATTACTTCTTTGGTTAGAAGAGAGCTCACTCGGGACAATGTCGTTCACAAGAAAGTTAGCCACATCGGCGAACCAAGGCATCCCATTCAAAGACACGGATAGAAGTTGTTCATCCGGAAACGAATCATTAATCTAGAGGCCATCAAGGGGCTCCCCTCCTCTTCCAAGCGGGACAAGTGGTCTGCCACTTGATTCTCACTCCCTTTTCGATCTATGATTTCAAGGTCAAACTCTTGTAGAAGAAGAACCCATCTCATCAACCTAGCCTTAGAGTCCTTTTTGGTTATCAAGTAACGAAGTGCCGCGTGATCGGTGTGCACAATCACTTTGGCACCCACGAGGTACGGCCTGAACTTTTCCATGGTGAAGACAATGGATAATAACTCTTTCTCGGTCACCGTATAGTTGACTTGGGCGTCGTTCATTGTTTTGCTTGCATAATAAACTGGATGAAATATCTTGTTGATCCTTTGCCCCAAAACCGCTCCTACCGCAACGTCGCTAGCATCGCACATGAGCTCAAATGGTTAGCTCCAATTGGGTGTGGTAATGATGGGAGTGGTAGTCAATCTATACTTGAGAAGCTCAAAAGCTTTCATGCAATCATCATTGAACACAAACTTTGCATCTTTTTCCAACAACTTGCACAAGGGGTTCACCACTTTTGAGAAATCCTTGATGAACCTTCGGTAAAACCCCGCGTGACCAAGAAAGCTCCTCACTTCCTTGACGGAAGTAGGAGGAGGGAGTTTTGAAATCACTTTAATTTTTTCTCTGTCCACTTCAATACCGTTCTTTGAGATCTTATGGCCGAGAACAATGCCCTCCTCGACCATAAAGTGGCACTTTTCCCAATTAAGCACTAAGTTGGTCTCTTCACATCGGGCCAACACTTTGTCAAGATTATCCAAGCATTCTTCAAATGAATCCCCCAAAATACTGAAATCATCCATGGACACTTCGAGGAAGTCCTACACCATATCTGTAAATATTGCCATCATACACCGCTGAAAGGTAGCCGGTGTATTACACAAACCAAACAGCATCCGTGAGAATGCAAATGTTCCATACGGACATGTGAAAGTGGTTTTCTCTTGGTCTTCAGGTGCAATGAGAATCTGGTTATACCCGGAGTACCCATCCAAAAAGCAATAATAAGCACGCCCGGCAAGTCTATCCAACATTTGGTCAAGAAATGGCAATGAAAAATGGTCTTTGCGGGTCACTTTGTTAAGCTTTCTATCATCCATGCATACCCTCCAACTGGTAACAGTTCTGGTGGGGATCAACTCATTTTTCTCATTTGTGATCACAGTCATACCCCCCTTCTCCGGGACACATTGTACCGGCGAAGTCCATGAACTATCCAAAATAGGTTACACAACCCCGGCAACGACGCCAAAAATTGATCGGTGCCAAACCTACACCACTATTGAGTAGCGAGGATGGTCGATGCAGTTTTACCCAACAAGGTCAGGATCGATTTCCACATGGAGTTAATTGATTTGGAATTAGGTATTTATCTAAATCTAGATGTGTGTGTTGTTCCTAACTGCATTTCCAAACATGATGGTGTTGATTCTACTTCTATTTCTATTTCTATTGTATGCTAAGATTAGAGCTAAGTACAATATTTTTGATGATAGATTTCAAGTGTTTAAAAGGACTTGGGTAGTGACTTCCGCCTAGGTGGATATCTAACGGGTATCAAGAATCTAGGCGAGTTTGATTTGATTGGGGTCGTAATATAGCTATCATACCCAAGTACTCACTCTATACCTCTCGGAAGTTTGAGTGATTTTGCCCAATTTGGCTTTCTCATGTCCAAATAGGTATTCATGCAATACAAGTGATATTAGCTCAAGTCGGGTATTACTATCTCTAGATTTAACCCTTTTATTGGGGCTATCAATTTCTTGAGTTCACCCCAATTCCTTGTTAGCCTAGTTTTCCTAGACTTAGTCCCTCTTTCTCAAGAAGAGCCTAAGTCACAAAGGCATGAATCAGTGTTTGCAACCACTAATTCTACAATTCTAGCATGAACTAGGTTAAATATCACTAACCCATAAACAATCAAACCCTAAAACTCAAGACCCATTAAATACCCACACTAGGGTTGGGTCACAACCCTAGCTATGGGTCTAGCTACTCATAATAATAGCAGAAATCAAAGATAAAGAGAAGATATAATCCATAATACTAAATTAAAAGATGAAAATCTAATGTTATAAGGTAAATCTTGTATAAAATTGCATAAAAGGGAAAACCTAACCGTCTCACGTACTCAGCAAAAACATAACATAACCTAAATTTGACAAAAAGATCTATTTATAATAAGCTAAAATTTTCGGACAAAAATATCCTTGCGGAAGTTTCGCGGCCGCGTAATTCTGACTACGACTGCACACTTGCTTTCGCGACCGCGTAATTCTGATCGCGGTCCGCATTTCTTCACATCTGGATCTGGGTTGAACCTTGTTTCGCGGACCGCATAATTTCCACCGCGTCCGCATGAGAGACTTCCGCAGCTGCGTAACTTTGACGCGGACCTCCCTTCTCATTTTTGCTTGAATTATGCACTCTCTAAACCTTAGCAACCACGGTCCGCAGAATTCCCATCGCGACCGTGCTGGTACTTTCGCGGCCGCATCTTCTTGTCGCGGTCCGCGTTCATGTTTTTGCCCAAAAAACCATCTCTCTGATTCTTCATATCGCGGACCTCGAAATAATAGCCGCGTCCGCGTTGATACTTTCGCGGCCGCACTTTTTTGTCGCGGTCTGCGTTCCACACCTCTTGGCCCAGTCTTGGTTTTTTTTCAAGTTTTGACTCCTTTATGAGTTGATTATGGCTCCTTTGGCTCATTTTGAACAATCCCTGCAAGCTAGCATCTTAAGTTAGTTTTCAAGTATACCTTCATGCATTTTTGGCCCAAAACACAAGTAAAAGAGTGCAATTAATAAGCTAAAATCCCTACTTATCACGCATGCGACGGTATAAGGGTAGGGGTTGATGTGCATTCGGCGAGATAAAGTCGGTTTATGCGTGTGTTGCTAGTAAAAAATTACTTAAAGCCACGTGGTGAGATAAGGGAGCTAAAGCGCATGTAGCTATTTCAGAAAAAAATATTTTAAAAATAAATGTAAGGCTCACGAGGCGATATAAGGAAGATTGTGATTGTGACTTATGAAATGTGAATATGAGGCGTGGTACCTCGGTATGATTCTTGTTGTGCATTCTATATTGGAAAGGCTGGATGATTTGAACAATTGTTGTTCTTGTTCCCTTATTTCGTCCCATTAGTGTTTTGATTGTAATTGGTTATTTGTTGTCTTATCACATGTACTCTTTATTTACTTTATTTCCGTTGTTAGTCCTATATTGATAAATTGCTTTATTGTCCTTTAATTGTTTTTCTCTTCAGTTATTAGATTATATTATATTATGTTCAGGTTTCTTTTGTCCAATAGGTATCTTGACCTGACCTCGTCTGTAACGACCCAATCGGTCATTTTGATCTTTAGCGTTTCATTCGGTGGTTTGAGACTTTAAGTAGATTCATATTATATATTATGACTTGTATGTATGGTTGGTTCGGTTTTCGAGCAGTTCGGGATTGTTTTGGAAGAATGATTCTCGTTTTAGAAGCTTTAAGTTGGAAGTGTTGACCAATGTTTGACTTTTTGGTAAACGGATACGAAAATCGGGTTTTAATTATTCCAATAAGTTTGTATGATAATTTTAGACATATCCACAAAGTTTGGTTAAATTCTGATGAATTTTGGATAAGTTTGGGTTGTATGATGATTGTTTTCGGTTTCGACGTCTATTTGAGTATAAAGGTTATCATATTGAGCAAACGGCCTTTGATTCGTGTTTCGACTAAACCATTATATCCATATCGTAATTTTGGAATCATAGAAACTGAAATCATCAAGTTTCGACATTGTATGAGGAATTTATGGTCATTTTACTAAGAATTGGGTTGCCAGATTTGTTTAGGCTAATTACGAAATTGCCACTGAATTCGTATTTAAAAATCAGCACTATTCCAAATATTGAAAACCAACATATCTCCTTCATTATAAGGTCAAATGGAGTGATTCAAAAGCCCAACTTAACTATAATTTCACGAAAAATCCATTGGAGGCATCAAAAGCGTGTTTCGAGATCATTTGGCACAAGAAACGAGGTAAAATAGCTCGGCATTTTTGGCTATTAATGTTGTTGGAGTTTTTCTCATCTTGAAAGTTTGGGATTAGGAGAATTCAAGGGTGTTATTCAAGTTTCTATCATGGGATAAGGTCTAAACCATAACCTAAGTATTTTTCTTTGAATTATTCTCTGGGTTTAAGCTTTAATCCATGATTTTAATTGAAAACCCACTTAATTCTTTAAATCAAGACCTAGGGTTATGTCCTAAATTTTAAAAATTAAAAATGAGTTAGAGATGTTTATTTCCCGATTCCTTTTGGGGTCTTGTTCTCCTATATTAGGAGAACAACATACTCGAATTTGTCGAGTTTTGGAGGAGTATTTCGGGAGATATGGGACCCAACTAATGTGGGTTGGACTCTTGGGTTATGAACACCCAAAAACGATGTTTTTGCGAATTGGTTAAGCTATCAGACTCCGATTGAGTCAGTTTTGATTCGGAATCTAACGTGGGCCCAACATTGACTTTTCTTGACTTTTTGGGTAAAAATATAAAGATCATAGCTTTATTTATTGTAATTAGTTTCTCTTACATTGTTTGATGTTATTAAGTCATTTTTGTTAGATTTGAGCCGTGTGAAGACAAATTTTAGGGGAAAAGTTATTTCGAAGGGCTGAGTTGGCCTAGTTGAGGTAAGTATCTTGCCTAATTTTGTGTGGGGGAAACTACCCCTTGGGATTTGGGTTGATTGTGCTATTCATATTATGTGAAATCCATGTATGCAAGGTGACGAGTAGGGTACACGTGCTATATATGGTATTTTACCGGTTTAGATTATCTACACTCTTTCCATGCCTTTAATTGAATTGTCATAACATGTTACTCTCATTGTTAATCTACTCTTACATGCTCTATTTGACGTTGTTAGCACTTGTTCTACCTCTTACTTGTTATTTTGATCTTATATGCTTTAGTTGAAGTTATTTCCTTCCTTATTATCTTGTTACCTCTTTATTGTTGAATCACTTTTAATTTGAGTTGTTATTTCGTGGAATATCATCTTGTTGAGTTATTTGTGTTGAAGTTGTAATAGTCGTTATCACATTGAGGCGAAGTTGTTAATTGTTGAGATACCTTTCCTTGTTGAGCATTCCCATTCATTTTGTTATTGTTGAAATTCTTGTACACATTGTGGTTGAGCCATGAGCTATTTATTGTGAAAATATTGGTGTTGTTGACTTTGTGACAAGTTATGGCATATGGGCACTTGTGGTGCAAGTTGTGATTGTGTTGTGATATTGATACGCATGTGGTGATATAAGGCTAGGGGTTGATACGCATGAGGTGATATAAGGTGGGCTTGATACGCGTGTTGCTAGTAGGGGAACTACTTGAAGCCACACAGTGAGATAAGGTGGGCTAAAACGCGTGTAGCTATTTCGGGAAAAATGATTTTCAAAACTAAATGTAAGGCTCACGCGGTGATATAAGGAAAGATTATGATTGAAATTTTGAAATGTGAACACGAGGTGGTACCTTGATTGTGATTTTTATTGTAATTCCATGTTGTAACAACTTGTTGATTTGAACGGTCATTGTTCTTCCTTCAACCATTCATCCGCATTTCGATTGTGTTTGGTTATTCGTTATTATCTTGGTGTTGGAACGACTATGATTTTCTTGTGTGAGTCATGCATTCTATGTGATTTGTTGTGTTGCTTTAACATGCCAATCTATGCCTCCATTATAACTTGGTTAATTGATTGTCAATGTGAATTGCGTGGAGTCACTATATCATATTTTGTGGAGTTGTTGGTAACATAATGGTTTAAATAAAAGAATTATTAACATGCTTTATTCTATGTGCCTCTTAAGATAGAACTCGTTATCTCACTCGGTGCCTTATTATTCAAAATGGTTATCACACTTTCACTATAATTGGGTTCTCAAATTATACTCATCACCCTGTTAGATGTTTACCTTACTTAAAATTGTTATCATGATTTCCTTAACAAATTCTATAGTTAATTCGTTAATTTAACTTATTTTTTGTTTTGTTTAAAAATGATACTTTTACTCAATTTTATTGATTTCTAAACTAAATCCATCTTATACTCTGTTTCGTACAAATTGTATATTATTTTACTTTATTAGATTTCTAAAATATACTCATTATTTCATTTGACACCTTACTATATTCAAGATTGTTACTATGTTTTATGATGTTTAAATATATCTTTCGTTCATCTAAATTAATATTTATCGCGGTTACAAACTACATGGTAGCACGTGGGCTTTGCCGTGCGAAGGTGATTGTTATTGTGGGCACGAGGTGCCATATGTGTAAGATTTGGAAATTGTGGTACATGACTTGTGGTTTATGAGGTGTGCTGCCTCGGGGCAATTCTTGTTGTAATTCCATGCGTTGGGAGCGATTTGATTATTTGATTTGTCATCCGTTTTTCCTTATTTGAGTTCTTTTACATCTCATCGGTGTTCTGATTATATTGTTTCTTTATTACTCATTTACTACTTGCTACCGTTTATGTTTCTATTACTTCATTGTTGGTTGTATATCAATAAGTTTTTCGCCGTTGGTCTTACATTGATATTGTTTCTATTATTAGCTTATGTATATCTTGAACAAGTTTCTGTGTCTAGTAGGTATCTTGACCTGTCCTCATCACTACTCTACCGAGGTTAGGCTTGATACTTACTGGGTACCGTTGTGGTGTACTCATGCTACGCTTCTGCACATTTTTGTGCAGATCCAAGTATTCTGATTGTGTTGTTGAGAGTTGCTCCTGCGTAATGGGAGACTTTAAGGTATACCTGCTTGACGTTCGCAGGCCTCAGAGTCACCATCTTACTTCATTATGCTACTGTTAAATTGCAATTCAAAATAGTATTGTGTTTAGAAATTCTAGTGTGTTTTAGTAGTGCTTATGACTCCGTACTATCGGTTTTGAGAAGTGTATAACTTTTGGCTGCTTGTGGCTATGTATGCCATTTAATAGTTATAATAAATGATTAAATAGTTCAATTTTATTATTAAATCAGCATGTGTTAGGCTTACCTAGTCTTAAAGACTAGGTGTCATCACGACATTCTAAGGTGGGGAATTGGGACCATGACAAGTTGGTATCAGAGCTCTAAGTTCATAAGTGCTACGAGTCATAAGAAAGTTTAGTAGAATCTTGCGGATTGGCATGGAGAGGTCTGTACTTATCTTCGAGAGGCTACAGAACTATTAAGAACCACTCCTTTCATTCCTTATCGTGCGACATTGATTCAGCTTAAAGCATATATCTTATATCCCTTTACTTTCACTCGTATATGATGTTACACGCTTGGTATAAGCTATGCTCCGACGGTTTGTAATGCTATGGATGGGCTATGAGGAGGCCATAGATGCTCGGTCATTGTCTCAAGGTATTGTCCATACTAAGGACACAGATGTGTTGGTAGATCTTTAGTTGTTCAAGTGTGGGATGCAACTGGTTCGTGTATCTGATTGGTGTTGTACGAGCTTATGAAGGTTGATAATGTGGATCATCGGATGTTTTGCCCTATGACTCCGCACTAAGTGAGGGAGTCTACTATCGACAATCAGATTGCATGGGCAAGTGTCATATCAGTCTTGGGTCTGAGGTATATATGTAGTGTTGATGGGTTCCCCAGAATTGTACATGACTAAGATCTGAGATTTCCATGGGATGGTGCTGGAACTTGCGGTATATCTGTATCATTGCTAAATCTACATTCCAATAGCAGAGAGGTTAGAGAAATATCTTCAGATTCACAGAAGCTCTCTTCAGAGTGGGTATCTCGGTTGCATCATCTTTGGGTGCTCCGGGGGAAATACAACAGTTTAAGGGTTTTCGGACGACGTGGTTCGTGCTAGGGTCTTTCGCAGCGAGCTTTGACTTAGGATCATTATGTATCGATAAGGAAAAGTGTTGACCAGAATACAAGTCGATGAGGATTAGAAGAAATGGGTCAGCTTGGTGGTGTTGGGTCAAAATAGCAACAAAGGTAACTTGTCTTTTGGTGTGGTAATGCTTCACCAGCGTTCTGTGGCAATACTCTTATGTTTGATGGATTGGGTCACTTGGTTGCGTTGAAAAAGTTCAGTTTTGATGACTTGGTGATGTGTGGACTGGCCTCGAAGAGTTCTTGATAGTTTCGACCACATCTTGAGCTAGATGTCTGCTACCGGCATAAGGAATGTGTTGCGTGTTATGATTTTTGTTTTGGATGGGGTCACGAGTTCTAGACATAATAGACGATTTTAGATGTTTAGCAGAATGCTAGCATTATTTGATACCGCCTAAGAAGGGTGCGCACTCCAGAAGGCGTACTGTGTTTCGACTTGCGGATGCCTGACTAGTATTACAGTAATCGCCTTGTTGATCGACTACTAATGTCCAGATTTTGCTTTGTGGAACGAAAGTATTATAGAAGTACTTCTCGTGGGCTGACCGTATGTGAGGAATGTATCAGTTATTTGAGTAGTATAGTTGTGATCGGATATGGAGATTCTAGTATTTTAGGGATTTAAAGACTAAGGGGGTTCTCGAGGCAGATTGTTCCATGGTTATGAACGGGTGAAGGTATGTTAAAAGGTTGGTAGCTGATGGTATGTACTATATATATGTTATTGTGGGATTTTCGGAGGCTATCTACCTACTTCAGAAGGATCAGAATTGATTTGGAGACTACTAGTAGGTCTAATAAGGATGCGTGTAATCGTGTTAGATTTATCTACTCAGCACAATTATTGTAGAGGGGTATGTTATCGTTTAGGGTGGATCACATTCTATTCTGATATGTCTCATATGTTACTCTCCTATGCTGCGATGGGTTGCGATCTGTTGGTTATCTGCACACCGATGCAGTTATGTTTGGGCTTTGTAGCGAAATTCGAGCGAGATTGATCTTGGGGTGTTGAATGGTTGATTGTGCCTAGGTTATGGTCTTTCTGTTTCTGGTATATAGTGATATCCATATCTCCATAGTTATGGTCACGCACTTCGTGTGTTTGATGTTGATATGCTTATGGTTGTTGATTGTGAGTATCATGGCTTGACGTATTCCAGGTGGACCGATATCGGATTGGGTCATGCACCGCAACGACGTTATGCTAGGATTTTATCCTTTATGCTTATTTCATGTGTTATGTTTTCCCTTGTGTGGTGGATTGATAGCATTGCGCTTGGTGGTGGTGTCTGTTGAGCTGGCGGGATGGTTTCTTCATTTTCATTCTCTTTCCATCATTGGGTATATTTGAGTTATTGTTCGTCGGTGCACGGATTGCATGGTATGTGGCTCTAAGTAGGATTTGTGTGATAGGTCAGTCGAGTAGCTTGTACTGGATGAGGTGAGGTTATTGGTCCTGAAATGAGTGCCATCAGATTTGATTAAGGTATGTTTGCAAGAATTGTGTCACTTGTTAACCTGATGGGTGGTTATGAGTTTTTGTATGTTGCTTTCATCATTGGCAGTGTACGAAGGGTCAACACAAGGTTTTAGTTAATATGAGGTTTGTTACCAGTGTCGGGTTGGTTATCGAGCAACTATTACGGTCGAAAGTTAATACTATGAGTATTTGAGCTATGTGGTATATTATGTGATTATGTCTTGAGATATGGTTATGGATTGATACAGTTTGTTCATAGTTATACTGTGTATACATGCAAGAATCTGGTCATATAATGCGTTTCGGATATTGGGATTTGGGTTTTAAGGTGTATGGACTAAGGTTAAAGTAATGATCCTCTGTTAGGAAGTGTTGTCGGGCTTCTATGAGTTGGGGTGATGTGGGATCACCCATGGTTATGTGTATGGTGAGGTTATATGGCGATTTGATGGCTTTGGAATGACTCTTGGCACGTTCGAGGACGAACATATGTTTAATTGGGGGGAGAATGTAACGACCCGACTGGTCGTTTTGAGCTTTAGCGTTCCATTCGGTGGTTTGAGACTTTGAGTAGATTCATATTATGTATTATGACTTGCGTGTATGGTTGGTTTTGGTTTTCGAGCGGTTCAGGATTGATTTGGAAGAATGATTCTCGTGTTAGAAAATTTAAGTTGGAGGAGTTGACCAATGTTTGACTTTTGGGTAAACGGACTCGGAATCATGTTTTAATTATTCCAATAAGTTTTTATGATTATTTTGGACATATCCACAATGTTTGGTTAAATTCCGATGAGTTTTGGATAAGTTTGGGTTGTATGCTAAAAGTTTTCGGTTTCAACGTCGATTTGAGCATAAAAGTTACCCTATTGAGCAAATGGCCTTTGATTCGTGTTTCGACTAAACCATTATATCCGTATCATAATTTTGGAACCATAGTACCTGAAATCATCAAGTTTTAATATCGTATGAGGAATTTATGTTAATTTTACTAAGAATTGGGTTGTGAGATTTTTCAGACTAATTATGAAATTGCCACTGAATTCGTATTTAAAAATCCGCACTATTCCAAATATTGAAACCAATATATCTCCTTCATTATAAGGTCAAATAGAGTTATTCAAAATCCTAACTTAACTGGAATTTTACGAAAAATCCATTGGATGCATCAAAAGCGTGTTTCAGGATCGTTTGGCATAAGAAACGAGGTAGAACAACTAGACGTTTTTGGCTATTAATGTTATTGGAGTTTTTCTCATCTTGAAAGTTTGGGATTGAGAGAATTCAAAGATGTTCTTCAAGTTTCTTCCATGGGGTAAGGTCTAAACCATAACCTAAGTATTTCCCTTTGATTCATTCCCTGAGTTTAAGCTTTTATCCGTGATTTTAATTGAAAACCCGCATAATTCTTTAAATTAAGATATAGGGTTATGTCCTAAATTTTAAAAATTGTAAATGAGTTAGAGGTTTATTTCACAATTCCTTTCGGGGTCTTGTTCTCATATATTAGGAGAACAACATACTCGAATTTGGTGAGTTTTGGAGGAGTATTTCGAGAGATATGGGACCCAACTAATGTGGGTTGGACTCTTGGGTTATGAACATCCAAGAGCGACATTTTGGCGAATTTGTTGAGCTATCGGACACCGATTGAGTTAGTTTTCTTTTTGTGTGAGCTTGTATTGGTTCGGGCTTCGCTCGGGTAAGCTTGGATTCGGAATCCAAAGAGGGCCCGACATTAACTTTTGTTGACTTTTGGGAAAATATATAAATATCATATCTTTATTTATTATACCTGATTTCTCTTGCTTTGTTTGATGTTATTAAGTCATTTTTAGTTAGATTTGAGCCGTGTGGAGGCAAATTTTAGGGGATAAGTTCTTTTGGAGGGTTGAGTTGGCTAGTTGAGGTAAGTATCTTGCCTAGTTTTGTGTAGGGGAATATACCCCTTAAAATTTGGGTTGATTGTGCTATTTGTTTTATGTGAAAGCCGTGTACGCAAGGTGACAGTGGGTACATGGGCTATATGTGGTATTTGACCGGTTTAGATTATCTAAACTCTTTCCATGCCTTTAATTGAATTGTCATAACATGTTATATCTCTCGTTGTTAATCTACTCTTATATGCTCTATTTGACGTTGTTAGAACTTGTTCTACCTCTTACTTGTTATTTTGCTCTTATATGCTTTAGTTGAAGTTATTGCCTTCCTTATTGTCTTGTTACCTCTTAATTGTTGAATCACTTTTAATTGAAGTTGTTATTTCGTGGAATATCATCTTGTTGAGTTATTGGTGTTGAAGTTGTAATAGCCGTTATCACATTGAGGCGAAGTTGTTAATTGTTGAGATACCTTTCCTAGTTGAGCATTCCCATTCATTTTGTTATTGTTAAAATTCTTGTACACATTGTGGTTGAGCCATGAGTTATTTATTATGGAAATATTGGTGTTGTTGACTTTGTGGCAAGTTGTGACATATGGGCACTTGTGGTGCAAGTGGTGATTTTGTTGATATTGATACGCATGCGGTGATATAAGGCTATGGGTTGATACGCATGAGGTGAGATAAGGTGAGCTTGATACGCGTGTTGCTAGTAGGGAAACTACTTGAAGCCACACAGTGAGATAAGGTGGGCTAAAATGCGTGTAGCTAAATCGAGAAAAATAATTTT
This sequence comes from Nicotiana tomentosiformis, assembly GCF_000390325.3. Lineage (NCBI taxonomy): Eukaryota > Viridiplantae > Streptophyta > Magnoliopsida > Solanales > Solanaceae > Nicotiana > Nicotiana tomentosiformis. The sequence continues at coordinate 87,840,845 of NC_090818.1, forward strand.
TAAAACGAAATGTAAGACTCACGCGGTGATATAAGAAAAGATTATGATTAAAATTGAAAAATGTGAACATGAGGCGGTACCTCAGTTGTGATTTTTATTGTACATTCCATGTTGTAACAACTTGTTGATTTGAACGGTCATTGTTCTTTCTTCAATCATTCATCCGCATTTTGATTGTGTTTGGTTATTTGATGTTATCTTGGTGTTGGAACAATTGTGGTTTCTTGTGTGAGTCATGCATTCTACGTGATTTGTTGTGTTGCTTTAACATGCCAATCTGTGCCTCCGTTATAACTTGGTGAATTGATTGTCAATGTGAATTTAATTGCGCGGAGTCACTATATTATATTCTGTTAAGTTGTTGGTAACATAACAGTTTAAATAAAAGAATTATTAACACGTTTTATTCTATGTGCCTCTTAAGATAGAACTCGTTATCTCACTAGGTGCCTTATTATTCTAAATGGTTATCGCACTTTCACTATAATTGGGTTCTCAAATTATACTAATCACCCAGTTAGATGTTTACCTTACTTAAAATTGTTATTATGTTTTTCCGTAACAAATTCTATATTTAATTCGTTAATTTAACTTATGTTTTGTTTTGTTAAAATAATAGTTTTACTCAATTTTATTGATTTCTAAACTAAACCCATCTTATACTCTGTTTCGTACAAATTATATATTATTTTACTTTACTTGATTTCTAAAACAAACTCATTATTTCATTTGAGGTGTGGTGCCTCGGGGCAATTCTTGTTGTAAGTCCATGTGTTGGGAGCGATTTGATTATTTGAGTTGTCAATCAATTTTCCTTATTTGAGTTCATTTACATCTCATCGGTGTTCTGATTATATTATTTCTTTATTACTCATTTACTACTTGCTGTCATTTATGTTTCTATTACTTCATTGTTGGTTGTAAATTAATAATTTTTTCGCCGTTGGTCTTACATTGATGTTCTTTCCATTGTTAGCTTATGTATATCTTGAACAGGTTTCTATGGCTAGTAGATGTCTTGACCTGGCCTTGTCACTACTCTACCGAGGTTAGGCTTGATACTTACTGGATACCGTTATGGTGTACTCATGCTATGCTTCTGCATATTTTTGTGCACATCAAGGTATTCTGATTGTATTGTTGAGAGTTGCGTCTGCACAGTGGGAGACTTCAAGGTATACCTGCTTGATGTTCATAGGCTTCGGAGTCACCATCTTACTTCATTATGCTACTGTTAATTTGCAATTCAAAATATTATTGTGTTTAGAGATTCTAGAGTGTTTTAGTAGTGCTTATGACTCGGTACTACCGATTTTTGAAAATGTATAACTATTGGCTTCTTGCGGCTATGCATGTCATTTAATGGTTATGATAAATGATTAAATAGTTAAATTATATTATTAAATTAGCATGTGTTAGGCTTACCTAGTCTTAGAGACTAGATTCCATCACGACATCCTAAGGTGGGAAATTGGGGCCTTGACGTCGTTACTCTACCGAGGTTAGGCTTGATACTTACTGGGTACTGTTGTGGTGTACTCATGGTACTATTATGCATATTTTTGTGCAGATCCAGGTACTTCTGCTCGTGTCAGACGCCAATGATTTGGACTAGCTATTCCGGAGACTTCAAAGTATACCTACTTGACACTCGCACGCCTCAGAGTCACCTTCTACCACTGCCCTTTCTACTATTTATTTTCGCATCAAACAGTGTTGTATTCTGAGACTTCTACTATACTTCTTAGAGCTTATGACTCCGTTTTACCGATTTTGGGAGATATTTGATAGTTGTACTGTTTGGGATTTACCATAATAGTCTTACAGTTTAATTTGATATCTAGGTTGTTATTTCTGCTAATTCTCAATGTATGTTATGCTTACCTAGTCTTAGAGATTAGGTGCCATCACGACTTCCTAAAGTGGGAATTTGGGGTCGTGACAATATCATTGTCTTATGTTGTGGCTAAGGTTTGAAGATGTAAACGGACAAATTAAAGTTTATGACTTCCATATATTTGTAGATATATTTCTTAGGGTTCCAAAGAGTCTTGAATCACCCCTATATCCATTTTGTACAAAGCGTTATGCTCAAAATACTAACAGTAGTACATGCACGGTTTGTAAAACAGAAAATCTGGGCAGCACATGCCCTGTATTTTATCACCATTTTTTGGGTAAATACATGCAAAACCAAGTTTTGGAGAATGAACAAAAGTTATATATCTATGAAATAGCTTTCCAGAAAAGTTTGTCTCACTTAAGACAAAGTTCTATACAAGGAGATATAATGAAAAACTATCAGCTGTCTAGTATAAAAAACAGGTTTAGTACATTAATACAAAAGAGAGGAGCAACTTGTAGTTTAACAAGAACAATACTTGATTGTTAGCTTAGTTGAAGAACCTAGAGGTTTTGGTGTAATATTTCTAAAGATAATAAGGATAGAGGATTGGGGTTTTCTTTGTGATGAATGAATGAAATGGGAGGTGTTTATGAAAAGTTGTCCAAAAGAGATATATATTACTTAGATAAGGATCAAGATTTGGGTTGGACCAAAATACTTGTTTCCTATTCTATTTCTTGCTAATTTAACAAAAATGATAACAAGGGTGTTCTACATAAAAAATCATGTCAACTCCTTATAAATATGACCACAATATAAAATAAGCAATTTCAAATATCGTCAAATTCTAGTTTAGGAAGTGCAAAGTAAAATCTATCCTTATTATATAGATAGATGGTCAATTGAGAATGCAAATATTAGTCTAAAAAACTTTGGGGCTGTTACAACTCTATTCCCCTTAAATAAATTTTGTCCCGAAATTTACCGTATACTAGTCGCGCAACAAATGTGGATATCAAACTCGCATATCCTCTTTTCGCACCCAAGTAGCTTCCTTGCCAGAATGATTTCTCGAAAGGATTTTCATAAAGGGGATCCTCTTATTTCTAAGCTATTTTATCTCATGCGCTAAGATTTGGACTGGTTCTTCTTCATATGTCAAATCATGATTGGCCTCAATAGATTCAACAGGAAGGTCATAAGATGGATCTGAGCTGTATCTTCTAAGAATAAAAACATGGGAAGACATTGTGGATCTTGTCTAACTCTGGTGGAAGAGCTAGTTTATATGCAACTAGTCCAACTTTCTCCAGCACTTCATAAGGTCTAATAAATCGAGGACTAAGTTTCACTTTTTGACCAAATCTCATAATCTTCTTCCATGGAGAAACCTTTAAAAATGCCTTTTCCCTGACTTGATGCTCAATTTCATGCCTCTTAATATCAACATAAGACTTTTGTCTATCTGAAGCAATGTTTAAGCGATGGAAAGACTTGATGCTCTCGGATTGACCAATATGTATTACCCTCTCGGACTGACCGTCTATATGAGGATGGAAAGAAGTACAAAAATTCAACCTAGTACCCAAAGCTTCTTGCAAGGTAGTCCAAAATCTGGATGTAAACCTCGGGTCTCAGTTAGATACAATAGAACAGGAACCCCATGCAACCTCACAATCTCATTAACGTACAATTCTGCTAAACGTTCAAGTGTTTAGTTCACTCTGATTGCCAAGAAATGAGCATTATTGGTTAGCCTATCAACTATAACCCAAATTGCATCACGATTTCTTTGAATTGCGTGGAAGCGCAGAAACAAAGTCCATCGTTATTCTCTCCCTTTTCCACTCATGTATGGACAAGGGTTATAGCAAACAAGCAGGGACTTGATGCTCAGCCTTTATATTTTTTACAAATCAAGCATTTAGAGATAAACTCTATAATGTCTTTCTTCATACCATTCCACCAGTAGTGTACTTTGATAGTTTGGTGCATTTTAGTGCCTCCAAGATGCATTGCATATGGTGAAGTATGTGCTTCACTTAGAATTTCTTTCCTCAATTTGTCATCCTTAGGAACACATAACCTATTTTGATAAAATAGGACACCATCTTCCCTCAAATTAAAATCAAGCTTTTCTCCATTTCAAACTTCTTTGATCAGTTTCACAAGCTTCTCATCCAATTTCTGTGCTTCTTTTACCTGTTCAAATAGAACTCGCTTGACTTGCAAACTTGCTAGAATAGAACCATCAGCTTTAAATGCAAGACAAGCCTTCATGGCTCTTAGTTCAAGAAACAAAGGCAAAGTACTTAGAGATAAATCGGCAAAAGATTTGCGACTTAGAGCATCGGCAATAACATTGGCTTTACCTGGATGATAGTCAATTGTGCAGTCATAATCTTTGATAAGCTCAAGCCATCTACGCTGTCTCAAATGTAACTCTTTCTGTGTACCCAAGTACTTCAAACTCTTGTGATCAGGGAATATATAATACTTTTTCCATACAAGTAATGTCTCCAAATTTTCAAAGCAAACACTATGGAAACAAGCTCAAGGTCGTGAGTAGGATAAATCAACTCATGTGGTTTCAGTTTTCGAGAGGCATACACAACCACTTTTCCTTCTTGTATCAGAACACAACCCAAGCCATGATGATAAGCATCACTATATATCACATACTCTTTCCCTACAGTAGGTAGAGTAATTATAGGAGCTTTAGTCAATAACGATTTGAGCTTTTCAAAGCTCTCTTGATCCCACACGAACTTGACGTCCTTCCTCAAAAGTTTAGTCAAAGGAGAGGATATAATGGAGAAGCATTTGACACACCTTCTATAGTATCCCGCTAAGCCCAAAAAACTTCTTATTTCAGTTGGACTTTTAGGCAGTTTCCATTCAATAATAGCTCGAATCTTACTAGGATCAACTTTCACACCTTTTGCTGACACAACATTCCCCATAAAAGCAACTTCACTTAGCCAAAATTCACATTTGGAAAGCTTGGAATAGAAGATTTTTCTCCAAATTTGCAAAACAATCCGGAGATGTTTATAGGGGTGGGCATATTTCGGTCCGAACCGAAGAAACCGACAGAACGGAAAATATTTTTATTTCAGTTTCGGTTATTCGATTTTTTCGGTCGGTTTCAGTTTAAAATTTTAAAATTTCAGTTTTTTGGTTCGGTTTTCGGTTATTAATTTATTTGTTTCGGTTAACCGAAAAACCGAATTATTAGCATATAGATTCTTTAAGTTATATATAGGCTAAGCCCATAGGTAATAATATAGGCCCAATTTTGAAGTCCATCAAAGACCCAATCCAAACTTACCATTTTATTCTAACTTATCGAAATTTTGAAAAAAACCCAACAAATTCGTCAGTCCAATTATTACATAGAGAGATTCCAATATAATAATGTTCAAACCGAAAACCGATTAGAAATAAACCGAACCAAAATTAGAAAACCGAACTGAACCTAAATTATTTTAGTTTGATTTCGGTTACTACTTTTACAAAATCGAAAACCAAATAACCGAACCGAATTTCTTCAAACTGAACCGAACCGACCGAACGCCCACCCCTTGATGTTTATCATGATCTTCACTATTCTTGGATTATACTAAAATATCATCAATAACTACCACCATAAATTGATCAAGATAAGGCTTGAATACACGATTAATTAGATCTATGAACACCGCAGGAGAATTTGTCAACTCAAATGGAATCACCAAAAATTCATAATGACCATATTGAGTCCTCAAAGCAATTTTAGGAACATCTTGCTCACTTACTCGTACTTGGTAATACCCAGACCTCAAGTCAATTTTTGAGAACAACCTGGCCCTTTAGCTGGTCAAATAAATCATCGATCGTGGGCAATGGATATCTATTTTTAACTGTTACCTTGCTCAGTTTCCAGTAATCAATACAAAGCCAAATAGTACCATCTTTCTTTTTCACAAATAGAATAGGAGCTCTCCAAGGAGAAACACTTGGGCAAATAAGACAATTCTCAAAAAGTGCTTGCAATTGAATTTTCAACTCCTTCATTTCACTGGAGCCATTCAGTAAGGAGTTATAAAAATAGGAGTAGTTCTAGGAATAATCTCTAAAGGAAATTCAACTTCCCTTTCCAGGGGCAACACATGAAGATTTTCAGGAAAAAACATCAAGAAAGTCACATACAACTGGTATATTTTTAAGGCTTGGACTTTCTTGGTGTGTATCAACTGCATGATCAAGATAAGCTTCACAACCCCGACGAATCATCTTTCTTGCCACAACCGCAGAGATAATATTAGATGTCAATGATCTTTCACCTTGAATAACAATGTGTGAAAATGTAAGAGCTTTAAAGGTCACACGCTTTGAATTACAATCAATTAATGCATGGTATCTATGAAGCCAATCCATACCGATGATGACATCATAGTCTTGGAAAGACATTTCAATCAAATCACCAGGGAAGACTAGATTTTAAATCACGAATGGACAACCTCGATAAATCTGATTACAAACAACCTGATGACCCAAAGGACTTTTGACAAACACACCACAATCAAGTCTCGCAGATTTCACATTTTGAGAAAAAACAAGTGATGAGCAAACATAGGAATGTGTAGAACCAGGATCAAATAGTGTAACAACACATAAATCAAATAAGTGAAATTTATCAACAACCACTTTTGCCCTATCTTGGTCATCCCTTTGTCTCATAGCATAAGCTCATCTTGTAGATCTTGGCCTACTGTCTTGATTAGCTCGACCCACACTTGTTGTTTGGGTGTTTCTAGATCTTGCACCTCTATTCCCTTGAGAAGGAGTGGTAGTAGGTTTCTGAATTGAACCTTCAGTACGCGAAAAGAAATAGGGTTAGGATTAGGACAATCCTTCACTTTGTGATCGAAGCTCCCACTATTAAAACAAGCACCAGAAGCTCTCCTACAAGTACCATAGAGATTCTTCCCACATTGTGCACAAGTGGATATACGAGTCTTGCCTTGGCCATAATCTGGAGTTCTACCAATAGAAATATCTGATCTATTTTGATTACGTTGAGCTGACCTGGGAACACTACCAACCTTTGAATTGTCAAACTTCCCCCTTTGGATGGACCGCCATAATTTAAATTAGCTTTTCTAAACCTATTTTCATTTATACTAGCTTGTTCCTTGTCAATTCTTTCCCAAGTAAGAGAAGCTGTATCTAGTTTGGAAAATTTTTAATGTTGTAGGACCGCCACAGACTTTCGGATATAATCTTCAAACCATCTTTGAATCTCCTGCACTTATCTTTTTCATTATCGATAATACCTACAACATAACGAGAAAGCCTGAGAAACTTTTGTTGATATTCAGTAATGGACATACTCCTTTGCTTTAAATACAGAAATTCCTTTTTCTTTGCTTCACAATAAGCAGGTGGGACATACTTCATGCGGAATTCTTTGACGAAATCATCCCAAGTAAGCACCAGAGGTTTTTCTTTGGCATTGGGTACACTTACCTACCATTCATAAGCATCCCGTTGTAACAGTGAGATGGCATACTTAAATTTGGCAGCATTTCCTTCAAAATCAACTCCACCCATTTTTCTCATTTTGTCAAAGTTCATTTCATTAGGGTCATACATTGTTCCAGCCAAGTGACGAAAGTAATCGGCCATTTGCTGAAAATGAGGATCAACAATAGGAGTACTATGACTTATATGAGGATGTGGCCCAGCTCTTGCACCCTGATTATTTCCCACTTCAGATCCACTAGTAGGAGGAAAATTAAGATAAGAGAAATGTTCTCCAACCCTTCTTGTAAATGAGGTTGGGCATAAGAGTTATCTTAGCCCTCACGAGCGGCTTCCATAGGTCTATCAGAAGAAGAGGCCATAACTTAATTCCTATATAAGGGAGATCACATTGCATTAGGGATATGTACATGATGCATATGCACACTACACACAATGAAGCATGTTAAAAGAAACAAGTACTCTAACAATTCAACATAATAGTCCTAGAATCACAAACCTAAAGCTCTATACCAAACTATGTAGCAACCCCTTTGGGAAGGTGCTACTTATGAAATAAAGCTAATTTACTACTTACAATGTTCAGAAGATATTAATCTAAAAAGACATCCATAATAATTTAGTAGTGGAAATAGACCCATGCGTTAAATGTTCAAAGTGCAATATTTTTTATTTTGAAAATACACTTCATAAAATTTCTTAAATGAAATACAATGTCAAAGTATCAAGATAATGTGATACAACCCTTCTTGAATAATCAACACGTTAAAGTAACTTCCTAACGAAATTGTACTTTTCATTCAACATCACTGCAGGTTCACATTGTACATAAATTTCAACTAGCGAGTATAAAAGAAAAACTAGTCTTTTCCTTTGTACATATTTACAAGACAATGTGTAAATTTAGAATATTACAAGATTTGGGTCATTAACATGCCTTAAAACAGCAAAACAAGTCATCAAATTCAAGTTACAAGCTTATGGTCTTAAGATTCAACAAGCCTCCAAAATTACATATATAAGTGTGACATATAGATCATGTACAAGTCCCAAAACTATACAAAACCTATATGCATATGAAAATGTGACCTCCACAAAAGCTCCTGAAAAGTCTACTCCAAAAGGCCTTCTTCAAATCGCTTCTCGCACATTACCTACGATAGAAAACAACTATCGCTAAGCATAACACTTAATGGTGTACAAACTTTTAGTCTTGGAGTCATTAGATTCTCCAATTCCCCTTTTTAGTTATGGGTAGCTCGAATAAAATATAAATTTAAGGCAAGTAAAAACATATCAAAAGTATCTGTAACGAACCGACCGGTCATTTTGAGCTCTAGCGAGTCGTTCAATTGTTTGAGGACCTGAGCAGATTCACTTTAGGTATTATGACTTGTACGCGTGGTTGGAATTTAATTTCAAAAAGTTCAGAGTTGATTTGGAAAGAAAATTTTAATTTCGGAAGCCTTAAGTTGGAGGAATTGACTAAAGTGCGATTTTTGAGTAGACGACCTAGAAATCCAGATTTGATGGTTTCAATAGTTTCGTATGATGATTTTTGACTTGGGCGTATGTCTGAATTGGGTTTTGGATGACCCGGGAATGTTTCGGCGCCTATTGTGGAAGTTGGAATTTTGGAAGGATTTCATAAATTTGAGTTGAAGTGCATTTCAATGATATTGACGTCCGTTTGGGATTCTGAGTCTGGGAATAGCTCCGTATGACGATACCGGTCTTAGGAGCGTATTCAGAAGTGAATTTGGATGTCCGTAGGTCTTTTTGGGCCATTTGGGCAAAAGTTGGAAACTTGGATAATTTTAAGAAGTTTGACCGGGAGTGGACTTTTTGATATCGGGGTCAGATTCTGATTCCGGAAGTTGGAGTAGGTCCGTAATGTCGATCATGACTTGTGTGCAAAATTTAAGGTCAATCGGACGTGATTTGATAGTTTTCGGCATCAATTGTAGAAGTTGAAGTTTCAAAGTTCAATAAGTTTGAATTGGAGGGTGAGTGTTTTTAGCGTTGTTTGATGTGAATTAAAGGCTTGACTAAGTTCATGATGTGTTTTGGTACATGTTGGTACATTTGGTTGAGGTCCCGAGGGCCTCGTGTGGATTCCGGATGGTTAACGGATCGAGTTTGGACTTAGATGAAATGCTGAGGCAGCTGATAACTGGTGCAATCACACCTGCGTGAAAAGGGCCACAAGTGCGAGCTCGCAGGTACGAGCCACGAGTTGCAGGTGCGAAGGAGAGGAGGCTGGTCAGCAATCCCATGTGCAGAACATTTAGGTGCACCTGCGAAGGTGCATGTGCGAAGTCGGTAACGCAGGAGCGGGCGCTGGGCGCAGGTGCGACACATAGACCACAGAAGCGGACAGGCAGATGCGCTACATGGAGCACAAATGCGGGACTATTGGGCCGAGCTAGAGCCGCACCTGCGATGGAATTTCCACAGGTGCGGAGCTGCAGAAGTGGCTATTTGACCGCAGGTGCGAAGGTCGGGCTGGGCAGAATGTTTTTAAAGCGGGGTTTGGGTTCATTTCACCCATTTTTCATTTGGTTGGGCGATATTTGGAGCTCTTGGAAGGGAGAGTTTTGTCATCTATGTCAAGGTAAGTGATTCTCACCTATTGCAAGTTAAATACTTGGATTATAAAAGGATTTAGACTTGAAAATTTGTGAAAATTTGGGATTTTGAAGAAAAACTTAGAAATTGGTATTCTTGCGTTTTCATCACGAATTTGGGCATAAAATTGAGAATAAATTATATATTTGAGTTCGTAGTGCTATGGGTAGTGTTTGTCTTCAAAAACTTTCGGAATTCGGGAACGTGGGCCCGAGGGTTGCTTTATCGATTTTTCGAGCGGAGTTGGAAATTGTTATAAATTGATTAATTATGAGTATTAGAATACATTTTGATTGGGTTGCATCTTAATTGACTAGTTTGGAGCGACGAGCATCAGTTTGAGGTGTTAGAGAGGCTTTGGAGCTGGTTATGGAATTTCGGAGCGAGGTAAGTCTCCTGTGTAATTCTGTGAGGGGGAAATTACCCCTAGGTGTTGCATATTGACATGTGCTACTTGTTGTGCGGGCTACGTACACGCGAGGTGACGAGAGCCCATACGTAGTTGCATTCATTTTATTACTCGGGTAGGCTTAGGTTCACATCATGCTATAGCTGTACTATTTGAGCAGTCTCTCTACTATTAAATTCTCTATTTTTACATTACTACCTGGGACTAGAATTGCTATTGTAGAGGCTTCACGTGTACATGATTTGTCACCGAATAATTTTACTCCTCTTACGAAATGCTTCCGTGATATATATGATTCATTGAAAGTTTTTGTAAAAGAAATTACAACTCACACGTTTATTCATGAGTGGGGTCAAGGACCCGTCAAAGCTCCTTATTCTAATGAGATCGGGCCGTTCGCCTCGACAGGATTTGTATTTCTTACTCTTATGGGATCGGGTCATTCGCCTCAGCAGGATTATGTATTTCACTCTAATGGGATCAGACCGATCACCTCGGCAGGATTTATGTACGACACTCTCATGGGAGCGGGCCGTTCGTCTCGGCAGTTTAATAGATGTAACTATGGTTTCCGCCGTTCGACCCTCGACAGTGCATAATTTAAATTTTATGTTGGATCAGGCCGTACGCCTCGGCATTTCCTATATCATATCCTCATGAAAATTGTGCGTAATATTTGGCAAGAAGCCATAGTATCTGTAAGTTTTCCCGATTTGGGTTATGAAAATCTATCTGATGAGATCCACTACATTCATATATATGCTCCGGTTAAGGAGGAAATTTCCAAATGGAAAGCTTGAATTCCTCGTAAAGAGGGGTATTTGTACCACATAATCTATGCTTGTTTATCTCATTTATTTACGCTGCTTCATGTTTACTTACCTCTTTACTGTTAATGATATTATTGGACCACTAGTAAGTGTCGATGACGACTCCTCGTCATTACTTCTCCAGGGATAGGCTAGATACTTACTGGGTACACGTTGATTTCATACTCATACTACACTTGTTGCACATTTTTGTGCAGGTAGATATGTGACTAGTGGTCTTGTGAGAGCAGAGACATGTATGCATGCAGAGACTTATGTGAGCTGCATTACATATTACGACCCACAGCTGGCAGAGTCTCCTTCAGATTATTTATATTCTCTTGTCCAAAGTTGTATTCCAGACAGATGTTGTATTTTATTTTACATTCCTAGTTGATGCTCATGCACTTGTGACACTGGGTTTTGGGGTGATTATGGGTTGTTCTGTGTTGAAATTGTTAAGAATATTATTATTTACACTGTGAATTCCAACTTTTACTATTTAATCGAAGGAATATATTATTTCAAAAATATTAAAAATGAGAACCAAATTAAGTATTTATTTTTGGCTTGCCTGACAGCTGCGTCCGGTGCCATCACGACCTTTAATGGATTTTGGGTCATGACAACATGGTATCAGAGCGCTAGGTTCACTTAGGTCTCACGAGTTATGAGCGAGTTCATCCTATTAGTGGGTCAGGGATTATTATGGAATTTTGGTACTCTTACTTATTTGCATGTTAGGTGCAGTGAGCGGCATTGGAAATTGGAAGCTGAGGATCGTGGTCGTGTTTCGGTATTGATAAGAATGTCACGAGCTTGGATGATCAGGGAAGAATTTAGATGTTTAGAGTAAGCTAGTACTGTCTTTAGCATCACCTGAGATCGGTGTCCTGTGTAAGAGGCTGTGTACTGATTTTGCAGCTTCTTGATTTGCTTTACAATATTTGTGTGACCGGTGGTATGGATGTGCAGACTTGTTACCTGGTGCGGAGGGTTGTGGGAGTGTATCCCACGGGAATATTGTATAAGTGTGACATGTAGTCACTTGATTGGATAAAGATTTAAAACCAAGTATGGGGATTGTGGTACTATCGCTAATGTGAGAATTGATGCCTGAAGGGCGCTCAGTTCATTTGGTTGTGGAATGTGAAAGTTTGTTCCAGATTTGACAATTGTTCTTATATGTCGTGAATAGGTCATTGTGGGTCTTTAATAGGCTATTTAGCCAAGCATGGAATGATCAGAATCGGTTGAGGTCCGTGGATGGATCTAAATGGGAATGTGGGCTATATATCAGGCCGGATGTGCTTATCTTAGCATAGCGTTGTTTCAAAAGGGTCTTCGAGCCTTGGATGTTATTTCTGTCGTCAGCTATTCCGTGTAATCTATATTATACCAGGTGGTGATGAGGTGGTTTGATTATTCATACTCGTATTGAGGTCCCGTATGGTTTGTAGTATTATGTGAGCAGGATGGCTCTCGAGATGCAGATCATATATCGCACCTTAGTTGTTCTTGAGTTTTGTAGAACGTGACGCTACCCGTCTCCCCAGGGTTTATATTATGCACTTGGCGTGCTTATGGTTGGTATTCGGGCATTTCGTGAGAATAGGCATTTCGGCTTGATGTGTGTTTTCTTTAGATTATTATATGTGGATCGGGTGGCACGCCGCTACGAGTATATGGTTGGATCGGGTGGCACGCCACCACAGATATGTTGTTTGGATCGGGTGGCACGCCGCCACGAGTATCATGGTTGGATCGGGTTGCACGCCGCAACGGTATCATGTGTGGACCGGGTTGCATGCCGTAATAGTGTGTTATCGAGTACAGTTTCCCATATCTATCATTGTGTGTTTTGCTTCTAGTTTCCTGAGGAAGGTTCATAACATCTTTTTGGTTGTTTAAATTAGTTACGTGGGTTGAGTAGATATTTCCAGAGTTTGTTTCCTTATGTATCACCTTCGAGTTTGTAGCTTGTTGGCACATTGTGGCATCATATGAGACTTTCGGCAGTGTCTGAGGTGGCTTACTGCCTGAGCAGCTCGTACTGTGTGCGACGAGATTATTGGACCTGGGATCAGTGCGATCAGATTTATATGAAGCATATTAAAGAGTAAATATTGTTATTCGGTCCATAATGAGGTAATGGTTCTTGTCGAGAGGAGAGACTCCATAAATTGTGATTCGGCACGTGGTTATGAGTTCTACACATCTTCTCTGTTGTGGCAGTATTGCAAGAGTTGGAACAGGACTTATATGAGTCATGAGGTGGGTTGTGAGCATCAGATTCGTGGGTTTTCGACTTTTGTTATTAGGGAATGTTATTATGGTCATGTGAATTATGCAGTGCATGGTGTGGATTCAAGGTATGCTAACATATATTGGTGCATAATGTAGTGATTACTATGGCGTTCGTATATTGGAAACAGACATGGAAGGGGATTTCAGATGTTAGAATTTTGTTCTAAAGTTATTTGACCAGATAAAAGGAAGGATATTCAGGTTTGCTCCAGCTAATGTTCTCAACTGGGTTGTGGTAGCACAGGTAGGTGCATGATGTGTTAAACATTGATTATGGTCAGCTCTGGGGCAGTTCTTAGCACGTTCCCGGACGAACGTATGTTTAAGTGGGAGAGAATATAACGACCCGACCAATCGTTTTGAGATCTAGAGCGTCATTCAGCGGTTTGAGGCACTGAGTAGCTTCACTTCAGGTATTATGACTTGTACGCATGATCGAAATTTAATTTCGAGAAGTTCAGAATTGATTTGGAAAGAAAATTCTAATTTCAGAAGCCTTAAGTTGGAGGAATTGACTAAAGTGTGATTTGTGAGTAGACAACCTCGGAATCAGGATTTGAAGGTTCCAACAGGTTCATATGATGATTTTGGACTTGGGCGTATGTCCGGATCGGGTTTTGGATGACACAGGAACGTTTTGGCGCCTATTGTGGTAGTTGGCATTTTGGAAGGATTCCATAAATTTAAGTTGAAGTGTGTTTCAATGATATCGACATCCTTTTGGGATTTCGAGTCTGGGAATAGCTCTGTATAATGATTCCGGTCTTAGGAGCACATCCAGAAGTGTATCAGGAGGTCTGTAGGTCATTTTTGGGCAATTTGGGCGAAAGTTTGACCGGGATTGGAATTTTTGATATCGGGGTCGGATTTTGATTCCAGAAGTTGGAGTAGGTCCATAATGTCGATCATGACTTGTGTGCAAAATTTTAGGTCAATCGTACGTGATTTGATAGGTTTCGGCATCGATTGTAGAAGTTGAAGTTTGAAAGTTCACTAAGTCTGAATTAGAGGATAAATCATATTTTTAGCGTTGTTTGATGTTATTTAAAGGCTTGACTAAGTTCGTGATGTGTTTTGGGACTTGTTGGTATATTTGGTTGAGGTCCTAAGGGCCTCGGGTGGATTCCGGATGATTAACGGATCGAATTTGAACTTGGATGAAATGCTGAGGTAACTGATATCTTGTGCAATCGCACCTGCGTGAAAAGGGCCGTAGGTGAGAGCTCGTAGGTGCGAGCCACGAGTCACAGGTGCGAAGGAGAGGAGGCTGGTCAGCAACCGCATGTGTGGAACATTTGGGCGCACCTGCAAAGGCGCATGTGCGAAGTCGGCAACGCCGGAGCGGGCGATGGGCGCAGGTGCGACGCATAAACTGCAGAAGCGGACACACAAATGCGCTACATGGAGCGCATATGCGGGACTGTTTGGCCGAGCTGGAGCCGCGCCTGCGATCAAATTTCCGCAGGTGCGGAGCCGTAGAAGCGGCTATTTGACCGCAGGTGCGAAGTTCGGGCTGGGCAGAATGTTTGTAAAGCGGGGTTTGGGTTCATTTCACCCATTTTTCATTTGGTTGGGCAATATTAGGAGCTCTTGGAAGGGAGATTTTCATCATCTATGACAAGGTAAGTGATTCCCACCTATTGCAAGTTAAATACTTGGATTATATAAGGATTTAGACTTGAAAATTTGTGAAAATTTGGAATTTTGAAGAAAAACATAGAAATTGATATTCTTGGATTTTGATCACGAATTTGGGCATGAAATTGAGAATAAATTATATATTTGATTTCGTAGTGTTATGGGTAGTGTTTGTATTCGAAAATTTTTGGAATCCGGGCAAGTGGGCCCGAGGGTTGCTTTATCGATTTTTCGAGCGGAGTTGGAAATTGTTATAAATTGATTAATTATGAGTATTAGAGTACATTTTGATTGGGTTGCATCTTAATTGACTAGTTTGGAGCGACGAGCATCAGTTTGAGGTGTTAGAGAGGCTTAGGAGCCGATTATG
The DNA here is from genome assembly GCF_000390325.3 of Nicotiana tomentosiformis. Taxonomy (NCBI): domain Eukaryota; kingdom Viridiplantae; phylum Streptophyta; class Magnoliopsida; order Solanales; family Solanaceae; genus Nicotiana; species Nicotiana tomentosiformis. The sequence goes on from NC_090818.1 coordinate 87,856,378, forward strand.
GAATTTTGGAGTGGGGTAAGTCTACTGTCAAACTCTGTGAGGGGGAAATTACCGCTAGGTGTTGCATATTGATGTGTGCAACTTGTTGTGGGGGCTACGTACGTGCGAGGTGACGAGAGCCCGTACGTAGTTACATTCATGTTATTATCCGGGTAGGCTTAGGTTCACATCATGCTATAGCTGTACTATTTGAGCAGTCTCTCTACTATTAAATTCCTCTATTTTTACAGTACTACCTGGGACTAGAATTGCTATTGTAGAGGCTTCACAAGTACATGATTTGTCACTAAATAATTTTACTCCTTTTACGAAATGCTTCCGTGATATATATGATTCATTGAAAGTTTTTGTAAAAGAAATTACAACTCACACGTTTATTCGTGAGTGGGGTCAAGGACCCGTCAAAGCTCCTTATTCTAATGAGATCGGGCTGTTCGCCTCGGCAGGATTTGTATTTCTTACTCTTATGGGATCGGGTCGTTCGCCTCGGCAGGATTATGTATTTCACTCTTATGGGATCGGACCGATCACCTCGGCAAGACTTATGTACCACACTCTCATGGGAGCTGGTCGTTCGCCTCGACAGTTTAATAGATGTAACTATGGTTCGCGCCGTTTGACCCTCGGCAGTGCACAATTTAAATTTTATGTTAGATCGGGCCGTTCGCCTTGGCATTTCCTATATCATAAACTCCTGGAAATCGTGCGTAATATTTGGCAAGAAGCTATAGTATCTGTAAGTTTTCCCGATTTGGGTTATGAAAATCTATCTGATGAGATCCACTATATTCATATATATGCTCTGGTTAAGCAGGAAATTTCCAAATGGAGAGCTCGAATTCCTCATAAAGAGGGGTATTTGTACCACATAATCTATACTTGTTTATCTCATTTGTTTACGTTGTTTCATGTTTACTTACCTCTTTACTGTTAATGATATTATTGGACCACTAGTAAGTGTCGATGTCGACTCCTCGTCACTACTTCTCCGGGGTTAGGCTAGATACTTACTGGGTACGCATTGATTTCATACTCATACTACACTTGCTGCACATTTTTCTGTAGGTACATATGCGACTAGTGGTCTTGTGAGAGCCGAGGCATGTATGCATGCAGGGACTTACATCAGCTGCATTCCATATAACAACCCGCAACCGACAGAGTCTCCTTTAGAGTATTTATATTCTCCCGTCCAAAGTTATATTCCGGACAGATGCTGTATTTTATTTTACATTACTAGTTGATGCTCATGAACTTGTGACACCGGATTTTGGGGTGATTATGGGTTGTTTTGTATTGAAATTGTTAAGAATATTATTATTTACACTGTGAATTCCATATTTTACTATTTAATCGAAGGAAAATATGATTTCAAAAATATTAAAAATGAGAACCAAATTAAGTATTTATTTTTGGCTTACCTGACAGCGGCGTCCGACGCCATCACGACCTTTACCGGATTTTGGGTCGTGACAACATGGTATCAGAGCGCTAGGTTCACTTAGGTCTCACGTGTTATGAGCGAGTTTAGTAGAGTCTTGCGGATCGGTACAGAGACGCCTGTACTTATCTTCGAGAGGCTACAAGGCAATAGGAGCACTTCCCTTCTTGATTCCTCATCGCGCGAATTGATTCTTTTGAGGCTTGTACTTTTATTTCTTTCCTATTGAATCTTATGCGACGTGAAGTGCATAAGATTGTTATAGATTGGGATTCGAGGAAGGTACTACAGATGTGGTGCAGGATGTTTCTCCCTACGTATTTGATTGGGCTAGAGTCGTGGCCTTGCGGAAGGCTATTCTGTCGTTTCAGCTCAGTATCATTATTATCTAAAGTTTTTAGATTTGGCTTTGATTGTTATGACAATTCGTGTGTTGCTATCGTACAATGTTTGTGTAATGGTAGGACGCTTACCTATACGTCGAGGTAGTGAATAACTTGAAAGGAGGTTTTACTCAGTGCATGATTCAGTTGCTCAGTGTTTTATTTCCAGCGGAGGGAAGGCAATCAAACTAAGAATGTTCAGGTTTGGGGTTGATGGAATAACGAGACTTGGTATTTTTGAGCGTAGTGGAATCTTCATCCGTGATGTGGTGTCATTTTTCTTGCTGAATGTGTTAAGTTTGCCGGTGTTATGGTTTTCTTAATTCGCCTTTAGGGAAGAGTATTGTAAATGGCGCCGGGGCAGCGGCTGTCAGAGGTCGCAGTGTGTTGTGGTTCAGAATCGAATCAGTGATCCTAAAGTTGATGGCTCAAGGAAGATGATCTTCGGGGAAGTTTAGAGTTGGCGGCGATCTGTTGGTTCAGGTGCTACAGAGATGAATTTTGATTTAAGACAACAACTGGGAAGTGAAGGATGAGGAAGGACATGTGGGAGGTGTCTTGCGGTGGTAAAACTTCTAGAAGGCCAAGTGTAAGAAAACAGAAGTCGAGTATTGCTTAAAAGAGGAGGGTTTGACAAAAGTGGGAGAGTGGCAGAGTAACATATGGGTTCCGTGGTAGAATAGCCACATGCCTTGAGGGAAGCTTAGAGAAATCTGGGAATCGTGATGGGCAGTGACTAGGACCATGGATTTTATTTGGATGCAACATGACTTCGTGTTTGGAATGCGTTGTTAGACTTTTAGCTGATGTCAATAGGGAAGAATGGACCTTGGCGGGTCCCAGGGTTATGTAATTGTAGCTTCAAGCTAAGTGGGAGAGCCTCACCGTCTATGATTGGATTGTGTAGTTGTCAACTTGTGCGATTTCTTGTTATCGATGTATTGATGGGTTATTACGACTAACGAAAGAAAACATCAGTGATAACTTGGGCAATGGATTTGAGGAATGTGTGTTATCTTTGGCCTTATCGGTTTAGGTTCATGTCTTGGGTAGACTCAGAGTCTATGCTTCATGTGGATGTGATGTGTAAGGAAAGGAATTCAGACGGTTGCTTCTTCGAGAGGGTGTTCATGTACCAGCAGGGCCTTGGAGTTGATTATATTTGGGACCGAGTCAGAGTGGGTGACTCTCAATAACGGTCCTAGTGAATTCAAAAGTTAGAGTGTGGTACCTAAGGATTTCGAGTCCGTAGTATGGCTGAGTATCGAGTTTTGGTAGCGGATTATGGAAAAGAGGACTTGGAATGTTCTATGTTGTCTACAGTTTGCGGTGCAGCATCGGAGGAACGGTAGAAAAATAACTTCGGAATCATAGAGAAATTATCAGAATGGGTATACCAGTTGAAGATGTGAATATGCACACAAGGAGGGTATGTGATGGTTCGTGGGTTTTGAGACAACGTGGTCTCGTGGAATAAGGTCACTCAGGGTGAGTGCGGATTTGGTTTCATGATGTTTTGAATGGAGCTATTATTATTCCTAAGGCAAGTCCAGAGTAAATTAGAAGAAGTCGGATCGGTTAGCAATGGTTGAATTAGCATAATGGTGGCAATGGTCGGTTCCTTCAGCTTGTTAAGTTCTACATGTGGTTTGTGGCGGTGCGTGCGAGGCTTGACGACAACTGTAATTGATTTCATTCGGAGGCATTTGAGTATTGTGGCCTGTTATGTGTAGATGGATCCCAGAAGAGTTATGGTGGTTTAGACCACTACTTGAGGTTTGTATTTTCTGCAGTTATGTAAATTCAGTCACGTGTTGCAATGGTTCTCCTGAAATGAGTTAAGTAAAAGGTTTCTAAATGAAAAAGTGTTTATCCTATTAGTGGGTCCGGGGTTATTATGGAATTTGGGTACTCTCACGTATTGGCATGTTAGGTGCAGTGAGCGGCATGAGAAATTGGAAGCTGAGGATCATGGTCGCGGTTCAGTATTGACAAGAATGTCACGAGCTTGGATGATCAGGGAAGAATTCAGATGTTTAGAGTAAGCTGGTATTGTCTTTAGCGTCACCTGAGATCGGTGTCCTGTGTAAGAGGCTTTGTGTACTGATTTGCTTTACAACATTTGTGTAACCGGTGGTATGGATGTGCAGACTTATTACCTGGTACGGAGGGTCGTGGGAGTGTATCCCACGGGAATATTGTATAAGTGTGACATGTAGTCACTTGATTGGATAAAGATTTAAAACCAAGTATGGGGATTGTGGTACTATCGCTAATGTGAGAATTTATGCCTGAAGGGCGCTCGGTTTATTTGGTTGTGGAATGTGGAAGTTTATTCCGAATTTGACGGATGTTCTTATATGTCGTGAATAGGTCATTATGGGTCCTTGAGAGGCTATTTAGCCAAGCATGGTATGATTAGAATCGGTTGAGGTCCGTGGATGGATCTAAATGGGAATGTGGGCTCTATATCATGCCGGATGTGCTTATCGTAGCATAACGTTGTTTTAGAAGGGTCTTCGGGCCTTGGATGTTATTTCTGTCATCAGCTATTCCGTGTAATCTATATTATACTAGGTGGGTTGTGAGGTGGTTTGATTATTCGCACTCGTATTGAGGTCCCGTATGGTTTGTAGTATTATGTGAGCAGGATGGCTCTCGAGATGCAGATCATATATCGCTCCTTAGTTGTTCTTGCATTTTGTAGAACGTGACACTACCCGTCTCCCCAGGTTTTGTATTATGCACTTGGCTTGCTTATGGTTGATATTCGGGCATTTTGTGAGAATAAGTGTTTCGGCTCGATGTGTGTTTTCTTTAGATTATTATATGTGGATCAGGTCGCACGCTGCCATGGGTATATGGTTGAATCGGGTGGCACGCCACCAGAGATATGTTGTTTGGATCGGGTGGCACGCCGTCACGAGTATCATGGTTGGATCGGGTTGCATGCCGCAACGGTATCATGTGTGGATCGGGTTGTACGCCGCAACAGTGTGTTATTGAGTACAGTTTCCCATATCTATCATTGTGTGTTTTGCTTCTCGTTTCCTGAGGAAGGTTCATATCATCTTTTAAGTTGTTTAAATTAGTTACGTGGGTTGAGTAGATCTTTCCAAAGTTTGTTTCCTTATGTATCACCTTCGAGTTTGTAGCTTGTTGGCACATTGTGGAATCATATGAGACTTTCGGTAGTGTCTGAGGTGGATTAATGCCTAAGCAGTTTGTACTGGGTGAGATGAAATTATTGGACCTGGGATCAGTGAGATCAGATTTATATGAAGCATATTTAAAAGTAAATATTATTATTCTGTCCATAATGAGGTAATGGTTCTTGTCTAGAGGAGAGACTCCATAAATTGTGATTCGACAGGTGGTTATGAGTTCTACACATCTTCTCTGTCGTGGCAGTATTCCAAGAGTTGGAACAGGACTTATATGAGTCATGAGGTGTGTTATAAGCATCAGATTCATGTGTTTTCAACTGTTGTTATTAGGGGATGTTATTATGGTCATGTGAATTATACAGTGCATGGTGTGGATTCAAGGTATGCGAACATGTATTGGTGCATCGTGTAGTGATTAGTACGGCATTTGTATGTTGGAAATAGACATGGAAGGGGATTTCAGATGTTTTAATTTGGTTCTAAAGTTATTTGACCAGATAAAAGGAAAGATAATCAGGTTCGCTCCAGCTAATGTGCTCAACTGGGTTGTGGTAGCATGGGCAAGTGCATAAGGTGTTAAACATTGATTATGGTCAGCTCCGGGGCAGTTCTTAGCACGTTCGCGGACGAACGTATATTTAAGTGGGAGAGAATGTAATGACCCGATCGGTCGTTTTGAGCTCTAGCGCGTCGTTCAGCGGTTTGAGGCCCTGAGCAGCTTCACTTCAGGTATTATGACTTTAACGCGTGGTCGGAATTTAAATTCTAGAAGTTCAGAATTGATTTGGAAAAAAAATTCTACTTTCAAAAGCCTTAAGTTGGAGGAATTGACTAAAGTGTGATTTGTGAGTAGATGACCTCGGAATCGGGATTTGAAGGTTCCAACATGTTCTTATGATGATTTTGGACTTGGGCGTATGTCCGGATCGGATTCTGGATGATCCAGGAACGTTTCGGCGCCTATTGTGGAAGTTAGCATTTTGGAAGGATTTCATAAATTTGAGTTGAAGTGCGTTTTAATGATATCGACGTCCGTTTGGGATTCCAAGTCTGGAAATTGCTCCGTATGATGATTCCGGTCTTAGGAGCGCGTCCGGAAGTGGATTTAGAGGTCCATAGGTCATTTTGGGCGAAAGTTGGAAACTTGGATAATTTTAAGAAGTTTGACCGGGATTGGACTTTTTGATATCGGGGTCGGATTTTGATTCTGGAAGTTGGAGTAGGTCCGTAATGTCGATCATGAATTGTGTGCAAAATTTGAGGTCAATCGTACGTGATTTGATAAGTTTCGGCATCGATTGTAGAAGTTGATGTTTGAAAGTTCAATAAGTTTGAATTAGAGGGTAAAACATGTTTTAGGGTTGTTTGATGTGATTTAAAGGCTCGACTAAGTTCGTGATGTGTTTTTGGATGTGTTGGTATATTTGGTTGAGGTCCCGAGGGCCTCGGGTGGATTCCGGATGGTTAACGGATCGAGTTTGGACTTCGATGAAATGCTGAGGCAGCTGATATCTGGTGCAATCGCACATGCCTGAAAACGGCCGTAGGTGCGAGCCACGAGTCGCAGGTGCGACGGAGAGGAGGCTGGTCAGCAACCGCATGTGCGGAACATTTGGGCGCACCTGCGAAGGCGCATGTGCTAAGTGGGCAACGCTAGAGAGGGCGATGGGTGCAGGTGCGGCGCATGGACCGCAGAAGCGGACGCGTAGATGCGCTACATGGACCGAAGATGCAGGACTGTTGGGCCGAGCTAGAGCCGCACCTGCAATGGAATATCTGCAGGTGCGGAGCCGCATAAGCAGCTATTTGACCGCAGGTGCGAAGGTCGGGCTGGGCAGAATGTTTTTAAAGCGGGGTTTGGGTTCATGTCACCCATTTTTCATTTGGTTGGACGATATTTGGAGCTCTTGGAAGGGAGATTTGCGTCATCTATGTCAAGGTAAGTGATTCCCATCTATTGCAAGTTAAATACTTGGATTATATAAGGATTTAAACTTGGAAATTTGTGAAAATTTAGGATTTTGAAGAAAAACCTAGAAATTGGTATTCTTGTATTTTGATCACGAATTTGGGCATGAAATTGAGAATAAATTATATATTTGAGTTCGTAGTGCTATGGGTAGTGTTTGTATTCGAAAAGCTTCAGAATTCGAGCATGTGGGCCCGAGGGTTGCTTTATCGATTTTTCGAGCGGAGTTGAAAATTGTTATAAATTGATAAATTATGAGAATTAGAGTACATTTTGTTTGGGTTGCATCTTAATTGACTAGTTTGGGCGACGGGCATCGGTTTGAGGTGTTAGAGAGGCTTTGGAGTCGGTTATAGAATTTCGGAGCGAGGTAAGTCTCCTGTCTAACTCTGTGAGGGGGAAATTACCCCTAGGTGTTGCATATTGATGTGTGCTACTTGTTGTGGGAGCTACGTATGTGTGAGGTGCCGAGAGCCCGTATGTAGTTACATTCATGTTATTATCCAGGTAGGCTTAGGTTCACATCATGCTATAGCTGTACTATTTGAGCAGTCTCTTGACTATTAAATTCCTCTATTTTTACATTACTACCTGGGACTAGAATTGCTATTGTAGAGGCTTCACGAGTACATGATTTGTCACCAAATAATTTTTCTCCTCCTACGAAATGCTTCTGTGATAAATTTGATTCATTGAAAGTTTTTGTAAAAGAAATTACAACTCACAGGTTTATTCGTGAGTGGGGTCAAAGACCCGTCAAAGCTCCTTATTCTAATGGGATCAGACTGTTCGCCTCGGTAGGATTTGTATTTCTCATTCTTATGGGATCGGGTCGTTCGCCTTGGTAGGATTATGTATTTCACTTTTATGGGATCGGGCCGATCGCCTCGACGGGATTTATGTACCACACTCTCATGGGAGTGGGCCGTTCGCTTCGGCAGTTTAATAGATGTAACTATGGTTCGCGCCATTCGACCCTCGGCAGTGCAAAGTTTAAATTTTATGTTGGATTGGCCCTTACGCCTCGGCATTTCCTATATCATATCCTCATGGAAATCGTGCGTAATATTTGGCAAGAAGCCAGAGTATCTGTAAGTTTTCCCGATTTGGGTTATGAAAATCTATCTGATGAGATCCACTATATTCATATATATGCTCCGGTTAAGGAGGAAATTTCCAAATGGAGAGCTCGGATTCCTCCTAAAGAGGGGTATTTGTACCACATAATCTATACTTGTTTATCTCATTTATTTACGCTGCTTCATGTTTACTTACCTCTTTACTGTACATGATATTATTGGACCACTAGTAAGTGTCGATGTCAACCCCTCGTCACTACTTCTCCGGGGTTAGGCTAGATACTTACTGGGTACACGTTGATTCCGTACTCATACTACACTTGCTGCACATTTTTGTGCAGGTACATATGTGAATAGTGGTCTTGTGAGAGCAGAGGCGTGTATGCATGCAGGGACTTACGTGAGTTGCATTCCATATTACGACCCGACACCGGTAGAGTCTCCTTCAGAGTATTTATATTCTCCTGTCTAAATTTATATTCCGGACAGATGTTGTATTTTATTTTACATTCCTAGTTGATGCTCATGCACTTGTGACACCGGGTTTTGGGGTGATTATGGGTTGTTTTGTATTGAAATTGTTAAGAATATTATTATTTACACTGTGAATTCCATCTTTTACTATTTAATCAAAGGAAAATATGATTTCAAAAATATTAAAAATGAGAACTAAATTACATATTTAAGGTTCAAGTGTCAACAAAGCATATAACATCAATTTAAGAGAGTTTGCCAAATATTCATTTTCGCCCAATATGTACATCATTCCATCACACTAAGCGGATTACAAAGAAATAAACTAAAACAACTAAAGACAATAAAAAAAAATAACAAAAGCGACTAATCTGCAAATACATCACCAATCACAAACTAAGCCCGGCAAGGGCACATGATCAACCACAATAGTAAAACCAGCCCGTCAAGGGCACATAATATCCATACAAAAGCATAAGCCCGGCAAGGGCACAAGTCAAGCATAGATGTACAAATAAATTATACTCCCTAAATCCACCCCAAACTAAAAATAATGTAGTATCCTTACTACATAATATCATAATAAAATAAGAGTAGTTTGAGAGTCTCCCTGAGGTCTGCATCAGACTAGCATACTGTTGCAAAAGGCTCATCACTGCTGTGTAGAGATCTCAACTTCATCATCACTGGTATCATCAGTATCAACATCATTCGATAAGAAAGAGTACACATTACTCCCGTCCTTGTCCTCGACCTGTATCTTCTTGTTCGGCTGCCCCCATTTGAAGTTGTCCTCGATGCCTCTCCACATCTTTACCGTGAACTTGCCCTTATTTTTGTTTTTCTCTTTATCCTTCTGGAAGTCTGCCTAGAGATCAACATGAGAGTTGTACATATTGCCATATGCTGCCTAGAGCCTACTAACAGAAGCTGCTAACTTTTCATGAGACTCGGTCTGGTTTTTATGTGCCTCCATGTATGTCTTCATCTCTTTTCTAGTATAGCAGGCAGGCATAGTTTGGGAGTGTGAGGGCCCTAGGGAGATGTGACACTAAGTCGTGAATGGAGGCAAGCTGGGAATTGAGCATCCCAAAGAGTCCCTCGTCCTGTGTAGCTTGTGAGGAGGACCCCTCACCTATAGCAATCTCCATCTTCCTCTTCTTGCTCTTTAGAATACTGCCCTCTCCTGTCACTCGCAATGGGTGAAATGGTTTGTCCGCCGGTATCCAATGATCTCCATCCCACTCTTCAACCTACGCACGTTGTCACAACTTTGTAATCAATGATAGAAATATCAATATTGATCTACCTTGCAGCACGTACTCCTTCAGCTCATGAACGATGTAATAACGGACATTCCCTGGAACGCCATCAAGGATGCAAGCAATCATCAGGGCCCTAACATATGGAACATCAAAAACTTTCCCAGAAGGAGACACTCTGCTCGCAATGATATACAACCACATTTTTGCTTCAGCTGTAAAATCACCACATTTGATGCCCTTCTTCTTTTTAGCTCAACTTGTTATTTTTCCTACAGGACAAAGTTTTGAGACTAGCTAATCATGTATCTCTTTCTCGCATTGGCTCGAGCGGGTGGTTTTTAAGCCATAGACACCATTTCATCTCTTCAAGTCTGAATTTTACAATGTTTCCCCTTATTGTAAGTTCATGGTTTCGAAAATGTGTACGCTTTAAGTTCGCATAAAATTCCCATACCCATTCCTCATTGACCTTGCACAGAGTGGTGATGAAGCAGGTCTAGCTGTTTGAAATCAGCCGGCCATAGAAATCCGAAAGGAGCTCAACCACTTTGTTATCAGCAATTCCTTTCTCAAGTTTGAGCTTATTCGTGAGGAGATTAGCATCATACCGTCTTTGACAATTGGAAGACATGAATCTATTGGTATCATAGTTCAAGCCTCAACCACTTCTTCAATTTCATGATCAAGCGCCGTCTTTCCATTCATGTTTGGGTCCATTTTTAAGCTTAAAGTACCTAAAAATCAAAACCAAGTTATTTGGGCATTAGAATCATGTTAATAAACACTGCAATGAGGCCAAATAATCATGCCCAACGGGTTTTAGAAGCTTCAGTTGTAAAGCTACTGGAATTGCCAAATTCTGCCAGTAATCGCACCTGCGGAAAAACCATCGCAGGTGCGGTTCCGCTTCTGTGGTTTTTAATTGCTCAACTGATTTCACACCTGTGGAAGAATCTTCGCAGGTGCGGGGCCGCATTTGTGCCCTTTTCTTTGTATAAGCGATTTTTCATTAGATTTTCAAGAGTCCAGAAACTGTCAATTTGTTTTTTCAAATCAAGATTTAGGCACAAAATTTATACTCAAGACTTCTAAATTAGTGCACTAAATGAACACACGACTTGGTTCCATATGATTGCAAGGCACTTAGCACATAAATTTTGCTCAGACAAATCGTTGAACATTTAACAAGCAACGAGAAGGTTATGATTCTTTAAATTAATTGGGTAATCAGACTTCCCCACTTTTGTTGTTCAACAACACACAACACACACAATTTCACTTAACCAATTTCCCTCACCCCTATATCTAACAATGATCAAGATGGTACAAGGGCTGTGGGAAAACAACTATGGTAAATTAGAGAAGAAGAAGAAGAAGAAGAAGAAGAAGAAGAAGAAAATAGAAGTAGAGGAGAGAGAGATAGAGGAAGAGTATACCCGGTTGCCTTGTGTGCGAGCAGTAGAAATCGAGAGCAATGGAGATATAGAGTAGTAGTTATGTGAGAGATAGAGGAGTTAGAGTTTGGGGGGAAAGGGGTTAGAGTTTTACATATTGAAGAGAGGGATTTGTTCATTAAACATACCCGACTTCCGCATCTCCGAAAACCTAAGTGCTTCTGCGAGGGCGCTTCTGTGGATTAAGATTAGCTTCAGTGTATATCACGCTTCTGTGATGCTTTTCTCGCTACTACGGTACCGCATCTTTGACAATATTTTCGCAGATGCGGTTACACCATAGATCAGATAGCAAACTGGGTAGCCACTATTTTTTTGTTCTTCTAACACCTCAACCTGCTCAAATCAACTCCAATAATTCTGAAACTTTGCGGATTAGTCAAAAATAATTTATTAAGATATTCTAAAAAAGAAAAATTCACAAACAGTTTAAAATTTTAAAAACGATGTGTTGCCTCCCACCAAGCGCTGCATTTAACGTCGTGGCACGACGCGAGTCAACTTTACCACTTTTCTCGCCATTTGCAGGATATGAATTGGGAAACGAACTTAGAATCAAGCTTGTGACCACGAGTGGTGGGGGTGTTAAGCAGATGATCAAACCAAACGCCATTTTCTTCATTTAGCATTCCTTGGCTTTCTTTTGAGGAATGTCATTTTGCGTTTTTGAACTTTCAAATTGTAAAATGTATGGCACTTTCCTTTCCTCTTCACAATCCCTCATTGACTCATGTATTTCAATTTCCATATCACCACACAACTACAATGTTGAGAAATTCTTGAAATGTGACATCAAGCCTCCAAATTGCGATTTTTTGTTTTTTGGATTTTGACATCCTCTTTATCCCCCAAACTAGAGTCAAGTTCAACCATACGCTAAATTACGCCGATTGACTCTAATTCTATTTTTTTTTCTCGGCATTACCAATAAGTATGGAGTCGGTTGGTAGATGTTCAATTCTTGATTCAAGCTCCTAGCCATTTTGGATATTATTTTCCAAAAACTCCTCTAAGGCTTTTTGCTCCTTGTTTCCTTCCTCAAGTAGGCACTTCATCATGAGTTTGAACTATTTATTTTGCCCGTGCTCATTTTCTTCCACTTTCAAATCTCTATAAATATCAAAACCAAAAGTAGAATCGTCATAGTGGGGGTTCGGGGAAGGGAAAAATCAACAAGCACAATTACCTAAATGGCCATTTTGACCACCACACGTATCACAACTAATCCAATCATGGGTTTGAGATTGTGCGCACAATCCACCCCCAAGAGAATTTAAATAATTTTGCCACGAGTGTGGTCCTCCACAATAAGGACAAGAGTCATCAAAGTATGAACAACTACCATCCGACCAATTTTTGTTATATGATGCCATTTTCAAAAACTAAAAAATAAACAAGAAAATGAAAAAGAAAAAAACAAAGACAAGAAAAATAATTACTAAACAAAGATTACAAAAATGACTACAAAATATTCACAAGCTTGGACCAAAGCACGTACGCTTACTTCTTAAACAACCTAAATGTGCCAAATTGTTCCACAACAATGGCGCCAGTCTTGATGACGTCCAAATCTATTCCTCAAAGAGTAAGCGGACACGGTCGCATGCAATATAATATACCCAACTATGAGTCGGGGTCAAATCCCACAGAGAACAATATGTAGGTGATCAGCCAAGTAAGAGAATTATCTCTTATTATGCTAAGCCAAACACTAATAGGTTTTTTTTAGAAAATATTATACCTAATTACGAAAATGTAAGCTAACCTAGAAAGTGAATAAAATGATCAATGGTTTCAAGCATGGATACATGGGGAATTACACTCAAGTAACGATCAAATGCATTCCATGATTTTATAAATATGAATGAGTTTATGTTAATTAGCCTCGGATAACAATTCTTTATTAGCTTTTTTCGAAGACTAACAAGACTCCCTAATTGAATTATCCCTAAAAAAATTAAGAGATCGAGTGCACCCAATGTGGATACAAGCAGTTCAATCCTATCCCTAAGTAGAATCTATAAAATGAGGGTTAACGCCTCAAGTTCTTGTTAATTAATCTTTCCCAAGATTAATTCAAAATTAATGGGCGAGTCATAGGGTTAGCTAATCCCTTTGGAAATATTAAAGAATAAGAATAATTGAAGAAATAATAACTCGCTTCAATATTAATGAAAATCATTCAATACATAAACACAACAAGATATTTAATCCAAACTTTAACAATGAATATTTTCATAAATCAGATTCAAGTATTGGAATAAATACTACACACTTAGATATTTAATGCAAAGCAAGAAAATGAAGAAATGAGTAAAAATGGGGAAAACATTCTGTACCAAAGTATTCAAATCTTCATGTCCCAAGTGTGTGTGCAAGATCCCTAGCTCCATGCTTATATTTTTGTCCCAGGATATGCCAAAGACAGCCAAAGATCTTGTCCAAATGGGCTAGGTCATGTATTTGTATGTTTGGGATAGAAAAAATATGAAATGTCTAGGTTGTCCAGGTCTGAAGCCCATTGGCCACACCTGCGGAAGAATCATCGCAGGTGCGGCTCCGTAGATGCGAAATTTTACTTGTAGATGCGAGGCTTGTGAGGAACAGGTTGCTCCACAGAAGCGGACATGTCGCTGAAGAAGTGGCTCCCCAAATGCGGACTTCTATCGCAGAAGCGGATTTCCAATCGCATGTGCGATCCCAGTGGAACATTGACAATTCTGTAGGTACTGATACCCTCTCGCAGATGCTGACAAAATTCCGCATATGCAAAATCACTAACTGCATTTGCACTTCTTCAACTATATTTGCTCAATTCCACTTCATTTGGTCTGAACTCTCTTCAAGACTCATTGTACCTGAAATACTAGCAATGTGCAATATAAATTACCTCATCTTATAATTAAAGGATACAAAAACTAAAGCAATGATGCTAAAATAAGTTGTAAACTTACCACTCATCAGTGGTATGACGCTAGTCAGCTTTACCACTTTTCTCTCCACTTGGAGGATATGAATTGGCCACCTAACTTGGATTCTAGCTTGTGACCGCGAGCGGCGGAGGGTGGTAAGTAGATGAAAAAGTCGAATACCATTTGCTTCATTTTGCATTTCTAGGCTTTCATTTGAAGAATGTCATTTTGTATTCTTGTGCCTTCAAATTGTAAAATGTACGGCTCTTGCCTTTGCTCTTTGCAATCCCTCATCCATTCGTGTAATTCTATTCCCATATCACTACACAACTCCAATGTTGAGAAATGCTTGAAGTGAGACATCAAGCTTCCAAATTGCAATTTTGCCCGAATCTTGACATCCTGTATTTCCCCCAAACTAGAGTCAAGTTCAACCATCTTTTCAATTACGCCAATTGACTCTAATTCCATTTTTTTGGTATCGCCAACAAATATGGAGTCGGTTGGCGGATATTGAATTATTGATTCCTCACAATGAAGCTCACTTTCTTCCTCATAGTTGGACTTTTCTTGAACTCTTTCCACACTCTCATGTTGGTGAGCGTTATGAGCCTCCACCAATGGTTCCATTTGTTCTTCCAAGGTACGGATAGCCTCATCATTTCGATTTAGTACTTGTTTCAAGTCCTCGAGTGCCAAGTTGTGCTTCTCCTCATTTTCAAGAATGGCCTCTAACATAAGCATTAACCTCTCAGTTTGAGCATTTGAGAGTTCTTCTTGATTTGGATCAAATGCCAAAGAAGGATTTTCGGCTTCAACCTCTAAGGGAGGTTTTTGGCTATCAGCCACTTCCGAGGCTTTTTTGACCTCTAAAGCTTCAAGCATTTCTCCCATTTGTGATTTCCACCATTCAAGCGCCAAATCATTTTAGAGACTATTTTTCAAAAGCTCCTCTAAGGCTTTTTGCTCTTTGTTTCCTCCTTCAAGTCGGCATTACATCATGAGCTAGAATTCTCTATTTTGACCATGTTCAATTTCTTCCATTTCCATATCCTTATAATTGTCATCGCAAAAAGTAGAATTGTAACACCCCAAAGTATTTAGACTAATATTTGCATTCTTAATTGACCATCTATATAATAAGAATAGATTTTACTTCGCACTTCCCAAACTAGAATTTGGTGATATTTAAAAATTATGTATTTTATATTGTGGTCATATTTATAAGGAGGTAACATTGTTTTCTTATGTAGAGCAACCTTGTTATCATTTTAGTTAAATTAGTAAGAAATTGAATAGGAAATAATTATTTTGGGCCAGCCCAATTCTTGATCCTTATCTAAGTAATATATATCTCTTTTGGACACAACGTTTCACAAGCACCTCTCATTTCATTCCTTCGTAACAAAGAAAACTCCAATCCTCTCTCCTTTTTATCTTTAATAATATTACACAAAAGCCTCCAGGTTAATCAACTAAGCCAACCATCAAGTATTGTTCTTGTTAAACCACAAGTTGCTCCTATCGTTTGTGGTAAGTTGCTAAACTCGTTTTTACGCTAGACAACTATTAGTGTTATCATCATATCTCCTTGTATATAACTTTGTTTTAAGTGAGAAAAACTTTTATTGAATATTTCTGTAACGTTCTTTCAAGCTCCAAAACCTATTTTTACTTGAATTTACCCGAAAAGGAGTGATAAAGTACTGGGCAGGTGCTGCCTAAATTTTCTATTTTACAAACCCTCCATGTACTAATGTTAGTATTTTAAGAATAACTCTTTGTAAAAAGCTAATATGGGGGTGATTCAAAACTCTTTGTAACCTTAAGAATTATATCTACAAATTTATTGAAGACCATAAACTCTAGTATTTCCATTTACATCTTCAAAATGTAGCAACAACACAAGATAGTGGTACTATCCAGAATTTCTATTTAAAACTTTTAGGGTAATTTTCACTGATATCATGTTTAGTTCGACATGTTGAAATCGCTGAACTTATATAGATATTTGATTATGTATTTAAGTTATATATACTCTTGTAAAATCTAAGGGGAAGTGTTTGAAGAAGTGGACGGATTTGGTTGGTCTATGGCGTAAAATATTCGAACGTCCTCAAGTTGTGGTTGAACTGTTTTGTGGTAAAGCACCAAGGTATGTGTATAAACTTCAAGTTGTACTCTTTTTACTTCTTGGAATGTTTTGAATTAAATTGAGCTTTTGTTTCCCTCGTCTTCAATTTATATTGTTGTATTTGGTTTAATCATGTATTGCAAGATATTCGCTAACTCGACCACTTGTACGGATTGCTTGATCATTTTGCATTCTTGTTGGGACTTTGTTGTTACACCATGTGCGTCCCAAGGTGACGTAATGAATATGAGACTTGTTAATCATGATTTAAATAATTTTAAGTCATAATATGGCTATATATGATATTTGGATAGAAAATATGAAGTTTGGGAAAAATCAGATTAAAGTTGCGGGAAAACCGACTAAGGATTTGCCTTGTAACAAAACTTTTTAAGAAATATATTTCGTGTGCTATATGAGGTCTTTTTGGGACATATTATATACAAAATTGAAGGTCTTGAAATTTAGTTTCCAACGCTCTTAACCGTTTGTTCATATGATACCCGGACAAAATGTTATAAGTATTGGAAGAAAGACCAATGCTAGGGTGCCAAGTAGCACCTTTTGACTTTTCAAACAAAATAGATATTTATATCCTTATCTCGTTTCCTTCTTGAATTTTCCAGAACAAACAACCAAATAAGACCCCTAACTTTACTCTTAAGCTCTTTGCAAGAGCTTCAAACAAGATTATCATCCCGGACACAGAATCAAGAAACGATAACATTAAAACGATCCATACGACGTAAGTATCGCTATATCGCCTCTCTTTTTCTTTGTAGCTTGACTTTTGGAAGGTATTTCATAGTTAATAAAACGTGTACTTTCTGTATTTAAGTGTTTAAATATCAAGGTTGAAAAATTTGTTTCCTAATAGTTAGAACTCTCGGGAGGGTGATCGGAAGCCGTAAGTTCGAGTCATTCACTTGTAGCGGATTGTTTTGTGGATTGTTTTGTGCTGCTGTTGACCTGCGTGTTTTACTACTATGCTGTGGAGTTTTTGAGGAGTAAGGTTGTGGAAAAACACCACATAAATGCAGGGTGGTGGGCTAGTCGTTCGTTGTAACATTTTCGGGTCGTTTGACACTACTACGGTGGTCGTTTGGTGTATAAAGAGATTGGGGTGTGTTGGGCTGTTTTGTAGTATTTTGTGGTATATATAAGGTTGGAATATAATGTTAATATTATTTTGTTTGGTGTTATATTGAATTTGAAGGAAGTAAGGACTATAGGGGAGATGTTGCCCATTTTAATACAAAATAAGCTTGTCGTTCGTTGTGCGATAGTTTTTCATAACTTAATGATAGTATTATTATTGTTGTTGTAGATTAAGGTACGAAGAGGCGAGTTAAACTTGGTTATTGGAAATATTATGATAAGGTATGTTAAGGCTATCCCTTCTTTCCTTTTTGGCATGATCCATATGATGCAAGAAATGAGCAAGTACGCAACTTTCACAAATAATTCTATTCCTAGAAGTACTAGGGTTGCCTATGTTCTTGATTTCCCATATGTCCTACTATCATATCATTTGTTCATGGGTCTTATGATATTCCGAGAGATCTTATAGATTTACTTCCTTATGCATTGCATTCATTTATACATATACATTGACCCATGACCAGATAGCGTTATATACACGTATATTATATGTATATGAGATATGGAAAAGGTTATGGCGTTATATACGCACCACCACATGATCAGCTGGTATACGTTGATGATTTCTCCCACAGTGGCTGAGATGATATGATAGGATGCCCTCAGAGGCTTGATGATGTTATGTACGCATATACTTATGCATAGTATGACATTTATATGCACATGCATGACATTATAAATTTTTCATGATTCACAGAGCTATTCAGACTTACAGGTTGAGTTCCTTGCTCTATATTTCTTTCATGCCTTACATACTCGGTACTTTATTTGTACTGACATCCCTTTTGCCTGGGGACATTGCGTTTCATGTCCATAGGTCCCATTTGTTTGTGCACTCCATTTGTTCCGGAGTTGCCTATTTGGTCAGTATAATTTGAATATGTATTGATTGGTAAGGAGGGGCCCTGTCCCGACCTTTATGACGTTTATGTACTCTTAGAGGCTTGTAGATAAATGTCTCATATATGGATACTTGTATGGCCTTATCGGCGTATGTTTTGAGTATACAAATAATCATGTCGGCCATATAGGCCCGTATATCACATGTATGAGTTTTTATATCATGTTGGGTCATCCTATGTCTAGTATTCCCTTATGTTTTATTCCCGTTATCTCATGACGGCCCTTCTGGGCCACTTACCCATGACGGTATGATTAGAAAGATATGTTACGTTGGTACTCAGTTGTGTAAGGCACCGGGTGCCCGTCACGGCCCTGCGGTTTGGGTCATGACAGAAGTGGTATCAGAGCAGTTCTGTCCTAGGGAGTCTACAAGCCGTGTCTAGTAGAGTCTTGTTTATGGGTGTGTTGTGCACCACACTTATAAGCAGGATGTTACAGGGCATTTAGGACTGTCACTCTTTCTTCTTACTCTAGATCGTGTGGTAGAGCTCAGTTGTAAGAAATTCAAACTCCTAAATTCTATTTTATTCGTTATACATCGACATCTACATCTAGAAAGACAGTTGGTAAGATATTGAATGTGACCGTGGAAGAGTTGAGTAAGAGGAACTCGATTTTGCATCATGATTATGATGAATAAATGTGAGGTCTTCAGCAGATCATGTGTGTACTAAGATGTGTAAGTTTCTTGATAAGGATCCCTAAGGCAATAATATCTATCCACTCATATGGTAAATATGAATAAGAGAATCGGAAGGTAGACACAAGTTTCAGCAAGAAAAAGAAGCAGGGTGAAGAAGGGTATGAGGTACCTAGTTAATGAAGATTAACCGTATTTACAATTCAAGTAGAGAAATATAAGCATTATGAGTTACTTTCAACAGTAATAGAGTTACATATAATTCGCCACTCTGATCTTAATTATGCCCTATGGGAGCCAACAGATATACTTTAAGAGAAGGATAGGATATCAAGATCCAACTGGGTTAGAGTAACCCAAAAATGGTTGATGAATTGTTATCATTAGCTAACATCTCTGAAGATAGTGCAAATGTGGTAATAGATCTCCTTGTCAGACACTCAGATGGTGAACTCTAGAATAGTACAGTCAGATATGAATACTAGACTGTTCAAAAACTTCAAAATATAGTCGGTGGAATCCTAGAAGGGATAAATGTTTACCTTAGTATGACTCCAGCCCCGAGTAAACAAAAAGGAGAATGTTAGGCATTCCGAAAAGCCAGTGAGATGAAGCAAGGCGAGTTAAAAGTGAAAGAACATTTTGTTGAAGTTTTCAGAATAAAGTGATAGACAAAAATATTATCCGGAGAATAAGAAGAGAGTAAATTAAGCATTATGAGTAAGAGGTGATAAATGGGGGTAAATCAAAAAATTTTATGACAAGATGACAAAGTCTATAGTCAAATGAAGGAAAAGATAAAAAAGGACAGACCTTGATACAATAAAAGAGTATAGGCTAAAGGTCATATCCTTATTTCGAGAAATGATTTGGTGACTCTAATGTGATTACCAGAAGAAAACATTAAACCCCGGAGTAATAGAAATTAGTATGAGTTGGTGAACAAGATAAAATGAAAATGAATTAGGGACCAAATGATTTGACAATAGCCGGCATCTTGAGAATTTTATAGATCATGTTCCGGCGATAATAGAATGGACAACAGAAGAATAAAATTTAAAGGTCATTCAGGAAGACGCTTCCCTAAAAAGAGCACTGTGAGCCAAGTTAAGCTTAAGGGACTAAGTGTGCCAGTTACACTAAGTGTCACCCTTGTGCGTCAGAAATTGAATTATCTCTGGTATAGAAGTGTTACTGCAAGGCGAGTAAGATGTCAGTAAAGATGTGAAAAAAAAACGCTAAAGATGAAGAGGTAATTATGGAATAGTAAAGGAAGAATGCGGTAAAAAGGTGAAAGGAATGAGATTGCATCTATTCAGATCCTACAGATATGATATGACTCTAGAACAGTATGCAAGCATGACCCCGAGGAGAAGCAGTAAGGGTTCTGCACCCGATGATATTGATAAATAAGTGGGAATGAACTCTTGATACATAAGGAGCTTGTACGAGAGGTAAGTTAAGACAAAGGACATAACCCAAGAGGAGTTACGCAAAATATAGATATGAGAATGGACCAACGAGTAGTCTGTAGTTGATTCAGGGAGTGCCTAGTTATGGCTAGACAAGAGGTCAGGGATAAATAAATAGATCATGCAAGATAGACGTAGTGAACCCTAACATTGTGAATTCAATCTCACAGATATGACGTCGTAACCCTTGAGAAATATTCAGATAGGAGTTGGAGTAATTAAAGGTACCGTATAAGTGTTACGGAAATAATAGATAATACCACTAAGGAGACAATCAAAATTTGAGTTCAGAAGTAACCCTACGAGCACAAGGGCATGGAGGTATATAACTAAGGATATTTGTAGGCGAATAAGAACATCGAAAATTCCTTCGGGTATACAATATAACAAGCTCGTAACTTTACAGGAGTCAAAGGGTCTCTCTTAAGTACTACAAAGAAAGACTAGCTGAGGGAATAAGGAAGAAGGTTTCAACTTTAGCATAGTGACATAAGGAAGAAATGGTCGTGTACAACAGTCTCACAACAACATTGTATGCACTCCATAAGAAAGTGGCACCTATCGTGGCTAATGAACGGGAAGAAAAAAAATCAAAAGATGATATTCAAGATCATATGGGTTGCATGGAATTTTAACATATCTGGGCACTATGATGAGCCAAGTATTCATGCAACAAGTGGAATAATGACCAAGAAAAGTCATTGCTTACATTTAAAGACAACTGAGAAGGCACGAAAATAAATCTATGGTGCTAGCAATTTAAAGGAAGATTGTGAGTAGTATAAATAGATATGTGTAGATCGTAACCTAAAGTATGATAGTGCGACAAGGTATTAGGTAGATTAGAGTAAAGGTATGAAAAGGTGAGTGAGAAGGTGACGAGAACAGGTAAGGCCTCGAGATTAAGACCATCAAAATAAGAGAGCTGATGGTTTCCATAAGTTATAGAAAGCTCGGTACAATATGAACGAAATTAGAGGAGTCAAAGAATAGGAGCAACTAGAAGATATGAAATGCAGCCTTGGTAGTAGAATAAGGGTGTAATGGTGATACATAAGAGGATGACATTTAGGCCTTTGATTGAGTAATGATTTAAAGAAAAGGGATTACATGGATGGCACGGTATTAGAATACCCCCATAAGATGAATGACGTTGGGATGATATGAAGTACGGTTATTCAAGTATAGTATCAACCCTAGGTGGATCAAAAAATCACTTCAGATGCTCCCCGATGAGAAGTGAGCCCTAGTGACAATGTATTACGTCAGGGGCGATGATTGGAGCTAGTGAAAGACTATGATGTTGATATTTTATACCATCCAGGGAAGGCGAATGTAGTAGTCGACATCGTCAGCCGTAGATTTATGGGTAGCCTATCATATTTACAACCAGAGAAGAGTGAGATAGCTTGTGTTTGATTACTAGATTCAGGTGGTACCGGAGTTACTATTCAGGACATGGAAATATCCTCATTAGTAACTAAAGTGAAGGAATTCCAGTATGAAGATCCCATGCTAACTCATTACAGAGATACATCTCTTCAAAAGGAGAATACACCATTTGAGATTACAGGAGATGGAGTCCTCAGCTATCGAGGTTGATTATGTGTTCCTAATGTGGCAGGGTTGCACCAGCCGGTTATGGGAGAAGCTCACTATTCTCGTTATTCTATTCATCCAGAAGCGACGAGATGTATCATGATATCAGGGGAATATACTGGTGGAACGGAATGAAGAAGAATATAGCAGAGTTTGTTGCTCAGTGCCCTAATTGTCAGCAGGTTAAGATTGAACATCAGAAACCCGGTGGATTATTGCAGGCTATAGAGATTCCAACTTGGAAATGGGAAGTGATTAACATAGATTTCATCATAGGCTTACCTCGTACCCAGCGTAAGTTTGATTCTATATGGGTTATTATTGATAGACTTACAAAATCAGCCCATTTTCTGCCTGTCATGACTACGTATTCAGCAGAGGATTATGCAAGGATTTACATTAAGGAGATAGTACCGTATCCCTATATCTAAAATCTCAGATAGAGGTGCTCAGTTTACAACTAATTTCTGTAGGTCCTTCCAAAAAGGATTGGGGACTCAGGTAAGTCTTACTACATCATTTCATCCCCAGACAGACGGCCGGGCTGAGCGTACTATTCATACCCTGGAGGATATGCTACGGTCTTGTGTGATGGACTTCAGGGGTAGCTGGGGTGATCATCTTCCACTTATTGATTTCGCATATAATAATAGTTATCATTCCAGCATTCAGATGGCTCTATACGAAGCTCTTTTTGGACGAAAGTGTAGGTCACCTATCAGATGGTTTGAGGTTAGGAAAACTAAGTTAGTAGGACCAGAGTTGGTACAACAGGTAGTTGAGAAGATTAAGCTTATATGGGAAAGGCTATTAGCAGCTCAGAGTCGTCAGAAGTCCTATGCAGATAATCGACGACGAGACTTGGAGTTTCAGGTAGATGACTGGGTATTCCTAACGATATAACTGATGAAAGGCGTTATGAGATTCGATAAGAAAGGAAAGCTTATCCCTCGGTACATTGGACCTTATAAGATTATACGCAGAGTAGTCCAAGTAGCATATGAGTTAGACTTGCTTTCCAAATTGGAGTCTGTACATCCAGTATTTCATGTTTCTATGCTCCGTAGGTGTATTAGAGATTCCTCTAAAGTCATTCCAGTTGATGATGTTCAGGTTACAGAGTAGCTATCATATAAGGAATATCCCATTTCTATACTAGATAGATAAGTTCAGAGATTAAGAACTAAAGATGTAACTTCGGTTAAAGTACTTTGGATTAACAATAATATGGAGGAGATGACTTGGGAAGCTGAAGAAGAAATAAAGACTAGGTATCCTCACTTGTTTCCATTTCCGGAGGAGGATCAGACTGAGACATCACAACCTTTAGGTTGGTAGTAGTATCATTACAGAGGAGACTCTGCCAAAATTCCTATAGATATCTGGGAGTTTAACATTCGAGGACGAATGTTTCTAGGGGGGAAGATTATTACACCTTGTGCGTCCCAAGGTGACGTAATAAGTATGAGAATTGTTAATCATGACTGGAATAATTTTAAAGTCATAATATGGCTATATATGATGTTTGGATAGAAAATATGAAGTTTGTGAAAAACGGATTAAAGTTGCGGGAAAAGCGACTAAGGATTTGCCTTATAATAGAGCTTTTTGATAAATATATTTCGTGTGCTATATGAGGTCTTTTTGGGACATATTATATACCAAATTGAAGGTTTTGGAATTTAGTTTCCAACGCTCTTAATCGTTCATTCATACGACACATGGATAAAATGTTATAAGCGTTGGAAGAAGGACCAATGCTAGGGTGCCAAGTAGAACCTTTTGACTTTTCAAACAAAATGGATATTTATATCATTATCTCGTTTCTTTCTTCAATTTTCCAGAACACACAACCAAATAAGACCCCTAACATCACTCTTAAGCTCTATGCAAGAGATTCAAACAAGATTATCATCCCGGCCACGGAATCAAGAAATGATAACATTAAAACAATCCCTACGACGTAAGTATCGCTATATCGCCTCTCTTTTTCATTGTAGTTTGACTTTTGGAAGGTACTTCATAGTTAATAAAATGTATACTTTTCGTATTTAAGTGTTTAAATATCAAGGTTGATAAATTCGATTCCTAATAGTTAGAACTCATGGGACGGTGATCGGAAGCCGTGAGTTTGAGTTATTCACTTGTAGCGGACTGTTTTGTGGATTGTTCTGTGTTGCTATTGGCCTACATGTTTTACTACTATTTTATGGAGTTTTGGAGGATTAATGTTGTGGAGAAACACCACATAAATTTAGGATGGTGGGCTGGTCGTTCGTCGTAATATTTTCGGGTTATTTGATACTACTACGGTAGTCGTTTTGTGTATGAAGAGATTGGGGTGTGTTGGGCTGTTTTGTAGTATTTTGTGGTGTATATAAGGTTGGAAAATAATGTATACATGTTGATATTTTTGTGTTTGGTGTTATCTTGAATTTGAAGGAAGTAAGGATTATAGGGGAGATGCTGCCCGTTTTAATACAAAATAAGCTTGTCGTTCGTTGTGCGATTGTTGTACCTTTCGTAACTTAATGATAGTATTATTATTGGTCTTGTAGATTAAGGTACAAATAGGTGAGTTCAACTTGGCGATTTAAAATATTTTAATAGGGTATGTTAAGGCTATCCCTTCTTTCCTTTTTGGCATGATCCATATGATGCAAGAAATGAGCAAGTACGCAACTTTCACAAATACTTCTATACCTAGAAGCACTAGGGTTGCCTATGTTCTTGATTCCCCATAAGTCCTACTATCATATCGTTTGTTCATGGGTCTTATGATATTTCGAGAGATCTTATAGATTTACTTCCTTATCCATTGCATTCATTTATACATGTACATTGACCCATGACCAGATGACGTTATATACGTGTATATTATATGTATATATGATATGGAAAAGGTTATGGCGTTATATATGCACCACCACCTGATCAGCTGGTATACGTTGATGATTTCGCCCACAGTAGATGAGATGATATCATGGGATTCCCTCAGAGGCTTGATGATGTTATGTACGCATATACTTATGCATGGTATGACATTTATACGCACATGCATGACATTATAAATTTTTCATGATTCACAGAGTTATTCAGACTTACAGGTTGAGTTCCTTACTCCGTATTTCTTTCATGCCTTACATACTCAGTACTTAATTTATACTGACATCCCTTTGCCTGGGGATGCTACGTTTCATGCCTGCAGGTCCCGATAGATAGGTTGAGAGTTCTCCTAGTAGGCTATCAGCTCAGCGGAAGGTGTTTGTGCACTCCACTTGTTTCGGAGTTGTCTATTTGGTCAGTATAATTTGAATATGTATTAATTGGTAAGGCGGGGCCCTGTCTCAACGTTTATGTACTCTTAGAGGCTTGTAGACAAATGTCACGTATATGGATACTTGTATGCCTTATCGGCATATGTTTTGACTATACAAATGATCATGTCGGCCTTATAGGCCCGTATGTCACATGTATGAGTTTTTATATCATGTTGGGTCATCCTATGTCTAGTATTCTTTATTCCCGTTATCTCATGACGACCATTCTGGGCCACTTACCTATGCCGGTATGATAAGAAAGATGTGTTGCATTGGTACTCGGTTGTGTAAGGCACTAGGTGCCCGTCACGGCCCTGCGGTTTGGGTCGTGACATTTGTCCTTATGGCGGTTACTTTGTTACTCATCTTAGCATGCCTCTTGATTCAGATATTTTGCCATCTTGAGTTTGGATTTGTGGTTCATCTTAAATTATGGAACGTGTCAGTGTTAAGTACGAACTAGAAAGCCATTTTAAATATGGTTCTTGATTCTCTTGACTATTAGGTTTCGACCCAACTTGATTTGAGGCTTCCGTCTTATTAGTCGTTTTTTAAATTTTATTTTCTTTAATAGTTTTTAGTTTATGTTATTTTTATCTCTTTAGTAGTAATATACTTTCCAGTAAATCTCCTTGGGTTTTCTTTATGCCACAGTTCTTTCCTAAGGAATATTTTTGTGTTGAACCGGGTGACGTTTTCCTATGATGGATGGCATAACAAATTTCTTAAGGGAATTAGTTTTGTTTAGTTATGTGGAGACTTTTGGATTATTTGGTACTAATAAAATTAGTCTTTTGCGTGTGAGTTGTGAATTGACAATATCCCTCCGAAATTTTATTTTGTAAATTGAAAACGTAAGTTGCATGGGATAAAATTATTTTTATGATAACTGTTTGGCTCATTTTGTGACTCTTCGCCCACTAGTTGTCATGATATTGCCCTAATTATTCTTATTAAGAAGTGAAATTGATCCGTCTTGATTAGTTCATGTGCCATGTGTGTTACTTTTTTTAAAAAATAATTCTTGTGCTTACTTTCATCATCTAGAACTTGCCCGGTTGGTCTTTCAATGCTAATCTTAGTTATGTTTGGTTGGAGGGATGACCTTAGGCATTCTTTGTGATCTTTGAAAAAGCCTCTTTAGCCTTTCGAGCCTATCATTGCATAAATATTATCACTAGTTAACCCTATTTTAGCCTTTAACCTTTTCTTTGGTTACCACATTACAAACTTTTACCTTTTTGTGAAATAATTCACTCTTTTGAATCCGTCACTCCTTGAATGTTAAGAATGAGGCTAAAAACCTAAGTTAGGGGTATTGGTGTCAATTGATAAATGGTGAAGATGTACATTTTGTGTAGAAGCAAATACCTCAAAGTTGTGTTATATGAAGATACTCAATTCCAATAGAAATATATATATATATAAAGGAGAGTTTTCAGAAAATTAGAGAGGTAATTCAAGATGGTTCAATGTTGGTAGCTAGAGGTAAATAAGGACTATGTGGTTTAAAAAGAAGTAAAGTGCAAAAAAAAAAAGACAAATGTGATTAGTGTTCAAGGAGGGTGTAGTTACTTGTATCCCAAATGATTATCCTACCCTTCCCTAAGCCTACATTAAAACCATAAAAGTCCTTATATGATCTCCAACTGAATATTCTTGAATTGGCGGCGAATTAAAATAAGGGCAAGTTTATGGCATGATAATTGTAACACTTGAAATTCCTTGTTGAGAGTGAGTGTTTTTGTGCATTTTTCCCTTGCATTGTTATTGTACATAACTTTCTTTCTTGTGAGGGAACATGGATTATGATGGATTGATGACATCAATAAGTGCTTTTGAGCCAGTTCTTGAGGTTTGGTTGTTGTTATTTAATTATTTTGAAACTCCATTGTATTCTTGAGATTGAGTTTTAAATGAGGGAGTTATTTGGTTGAAGTTCACATGCTTGAGCCTAATTATTAGTACCAACCAAAACCATAAGTGTTGTGATTAATTGAAGAATGTGATTTGGGAATGATAGCGATGCTAATTGAGTTTTAAATTGTAGAGCCTCATTGAGTTTTTGGTTTTGATTTGCTTGAGGACAAGAAAAAGTTTTAAGTTGGGGGTGTTGATGAGTGGTGATTACTACTACTTATTTTAGTCTCTTTTCTTTAGTTTTTGTATCCTTTAATTATAAGATGAGGCAATTTATGTTGCACATTGCTAGTATTTTAGGTACAATGAGTCTTAAAGAGAGTTGAGATCAAATAAAGTAAAATTGAGCAAAAATAGTTGACGAAATGCAAATGCAATTAGTGATTTTGCATCTGTGGAATTCTGTCTGCATCTACGAGAGGGTAGCCGCATATGCGGAATTGCCAATGTTCCACAGGTATCGCACCTGCAATTGGAAATCCGCTTCTGCGGAGCCGCTTCTGTGGTAGAAGTCCTCATTTGCAGAGCCGCTTCTGTGGAACAACCAGTTCCTCACAAGACTCATATCTGCGAGTAGAATTCCGCATTTGCGGAGCCGCACCTGCGATGATTCTTCCGCAGGTGTGGCCAACGGGCTTCAGACCTGGACAACTTGGACATTTCACATTTTCTCTATTGCAAACCCACAAATACATGACCTGGACCATTTGGACAGGATCTTTGGTTGTCTTTGGCATATCCTTGGACAAAAATACAAGCTTGGAGCTAGGGTTATTGCATACACACTTGGGATTTAAAGATTTGAATCCTTTGGTTGAGAATTGCTTACCCATTTTTACTCATTTCTTTATTTTCTTGATTTGCATTGAATATTAAAGTGTGTGGTGTTAATTTCAATACTTGAATCTTGTTTATGGAAATATTTATTTTTAAAGTTTGGATTGAATATCTTGTCGTGCTTATGTATTGAATGATTTTTATTAATATTGAAGTGAGTTATTATTTCTTTAATTATTCTGGTTCTTTAATGTTTCCAACGGGATTATCTAACCCTAGGACTCGCACATTAATTTTGAATTAATCTAGGAAAAAGTAATTTTGGATTGGAAAAAATTAAATAACAAGAACTTGAGGCGTTAACCCTCATTTTATAGATTCTACCTAGGGGTAGAATTGAACTACTTGTAGCCACATCCGGTGCAGTTAATCTCTTAATTTCTTTAGGGAAAATTCAATTAGGGAGTCTTGTTAGTCTTCTGAAGAAGCTAATAAAGAATTATTATCCGAGGCTAATTAACATAAACTCACTCATATTTGTAAGAATATGAAATACATTAGATAGTTACTTGAGTGTAATTTCCCATATATCCATGCTTGTAGCCGCTCCTGCTTATCGGTTATACCCTTCGACCCCTGTTTTAGCAGCTAGCAAAAAGGCTTTGATCATTTTTCTCGATTTCTAGGTTAATTTATATTTCCGTAATTGGTTATAATATTTTCTAAAAAATACCTATTAGTGTTTGGCTTAGCATAATAAGCGATAATTCTCTTACTTGCCTAATCGCCTACATATTATTTTCTGTGGGATTCGACCTTGACTCATAGGTGGGTATATTATATTGCATGCGACAGTGTCCGCTTACTCTTTGAGGAGTAAATTTGGACGTCATCAGCCACAACGTTAAATGTGGTGCTTGGTGGGAGTCAACCTATCGTTTTCAAAATTTTAAGTTGTTTTTGAAATTTTGTTTTTTAGAATAGCTTAGTATATTGAATTTGATAATTTGCCAATTTTCATATTTTTTGGAGTTTATTTGAGAAGGTTGCATAGTCCGGGAAACTCAAACCATCAGTTGAAGAAAATTGCAGAAAACTATAGAGATTCTCGTTCACGGTAATAGTCTCGCGTTTGCGAAAAACAAAATATTTCCTTATCTCTTCACGATCGGGATAGACGAAACGCGGTCACGTGTTTTGAGAAACATATGTTCTTTGCGAACACATCTTCACTAATGCGATCGCGGCTCGTCAGATAAGTTTCGAAAACACTAAAAATCTAAAGAGAACTCACTTCTGCCCAAAATATAGTAACAACTCTTCCCACTCTCCTAACCCCTGGAAATCATCTCCAACTCTCAATTCTTCAATTCCATTGCTATCTTCACTCCCCATTCTCAAAGGTATGTGCTTCGTAACTCTCCTCCTCATTAAACTCAATTACTTCTCTTCTTTGTGCTAAAATAGTGTAAGTAAAATCCATGGTTCTTCATGCTTAGGGCTGAAAATCTTAGGTCTTTGATGTCATTATTGTATATGAAATTTGTTCTTGCTTGCTGGGTGAGGTTGGTTGAGTGTGAGTGTTTTACTGTTGCAAATATTTGGGTAAGATGTGTGCTAAAATGGACTGAAAAACGAACAAAAAAATTGGTGCACACGAACTGTTTGATGGAATTCCCAAACGACTTGTTACTAGGCGAGGAAAAAGACCTTGCTGATCGCGATGCCCACTTCCGCGATCACGTAGGTCTAATTCCGCTGAGTGTATAATTGTCCTTTGCGATCATAGTGCTCTTACCTTGACCGCATTGTGTTAAATCAGCTGAAAACAAAAATGGTCTTCGCGATTGTGATGGTCAATTCCGCGATCATGATTCATTAGTGCCCAGGCAACAAAATAGTAACTATGAAAATTCTAATCTTAATGTTTTTTGATCACTTTCTTTGGCCTAAATACCTCCTAATACGATGCTTTAAGTATCAATACAAGTTTTTAACATGATTACCCCCTTTTTAGGTACTTTGAGCTTGAAAATGGCTTCGACATCAAATGAAAATGTTCAAGAATATGCCGACCAAGTTGTCCAAGAGGAGTACTTTGATCGGGACACGTTCTCATCACTAAGATGTTCCCACCGCTATGACAAATAGCTGTATAGAAGCATGATCAAGGAAAAGGGCATTCTTTTGGCCGACCTTGAAGGTCAATGGCCCGAGTTCTCTGGAAGGTTGGTGTCGAGTGGATGGATTCATTTTTCTAAGGAACCAAGAAAAGCCAATCATGAAGTGACAAGGGAATTTTATGCAAATGCCTTGGAGACCGACTCGAAGAATGATTTGGTTGTCATTGTCAGGGGCAAGGAAGTCCGCTTTGATCCAGAACTGATAAATGAATACTACAACCTTCCCAATATTGACAATAATAGGTACAGGGATAGAGCTAAAGACTTGGGCTCACAATGGTTTGTGGACCATTTTCATGGCGGAAAGATGCCGAATTGGATAAAAAATACTCAAGAATCGAGTCTTCTGAGAAGGAAAGGGTGATTTGCGCTATCAAGAAGGGCACACCGGTGAATGTGGGGCAGATTATTGTTGATGAGATAGAAGTGGTTGTTGCGTAGAGGACTAAGAGTTTATTATTCAAATCCTTGATCACTCATTTATGCTATGAAGCGGGAGTGGAGACGAGACCTACAGAGAAAGAAAATAATCCAGAGAAGTTAATTCATCGATTGCTGAGAATAGAGTGGGGAATGCATAGAAGAAAAGAAAGATTGATGTAGCATCTCCCTCATTTGGCCAGTTTCTTGAAACCACTACTGAGATGCTCGATTCTCCCGCAGCTGCCACAGGGACTTCTACTGCCATTGTACCACTTGATCAGGGACCTCTATCACTCAGGTATATCTCTCGCCAGGTCTATGGCATGGAGACAGAGGTCTGCCACCTTGTGGCTGGTCTCCCTTCCGGACCATCTGGAGAGAGCACATCTGCAGTTCCGTCAAGGACAGTAAAGAGTCCATCTTTGATAGATCTTTTTCGAGAGAAGCATGCCAGTAAAGCCAAACTGGGTAAGATAGAGCGGAGGCAGATGAAAGAGAGAACATGAGAAGAAGAGCAAGTTCTTGAGAAAGATGATGAGCACACTGAGGAAATTTTGTGGATCAGATGATGGTGACGAGTATGACTTGGAGCTCACAGTTTCCAGTACCTCCATCTCCGAGTGATGCAGCTTTCAGGGAGCACCTCTCACCATTTTACCTTATTTTTTTTAGTTGCATTGAGGACAGTGCAACACTTTAGGTTGGGGTGGCTCATTTATATTTGATGTATGTATGTGGGACATGATTATTTTGTGAAATTTTGTAGTTTATTGGTGATATTTGTAGTTTGTTTTTAGCATGTTAGCACTAATTTTTATTCTTTTTATTTTGTTACTTTATTTACTTGTAGTAGTGTTAATTAAACTCCTTATTTTTTATGCCGCGGTTCTTTTCCAAGGAAATAATTTGTATCGAACCTGGTTACTTTTCCCTATGATGGATGGCATGACAACTTTCTTAAGGGATTAGTCTTATTTAGTTTTTGTCTTTTTAGACGAATATTTTTATCTAGTTAGTTTAGTAGTTAGTAGTAAATAAAGTGATTATTGGGCGTGATCTTTTTGTCCATAAACCAACGTATGGCTTGTTTGGTACCAACATATTTACACTTTAGCATATGAATTATTGGTGGTTTGAAATGAAAAATGATTGATCTGATAATCTTTGTTGTGACTTTTAGATTCCATTTTTGGCTCTTTGATTCATTAAATAGTCTTTTAGGCTATATGTGACTTACTCAAGGCTTTAAACCTTGTTTAATAGAATCGCCTAGGAATAAGTGGGTTCTATTTGGCATAAATTCGTTATTCTTAATTGCAACACTTTTATATTTGGGAAAATCATAAAGAGAAAATATTACCCAACTATTGGGAAATATTGGGTAGTCATTTAGAAACCATTTGCATATCAAGGGACCTTCCATTAGAAATATATCATATTAACACCGATAGCATTACATTCCATTGATGGGGATACAACCTTGGTTTCCTTAATCGAATTAATTACATTCTCATAACAAAATAGTTTTCTCGATAGCTCATAATTATAACACTCACTTTTAAGCTAACGGAATAGGATTAAGACTTAAGTCAAGTTTCACACTATTCAAGTAACCTTTTCTCACCTATTCCCTGTGGGATTCGACCCCAACCTAGTTGGGTTATTATATTTGACATCTACCGCCTTACACCATTTATTTAGGTGTAATTTGAGTGTATCAAATTTTGGCGCCGTTGCCGGGGAGACAACAATTGCTATCTGTAGAGACAACAATTGCACATTCCATTGCAGACATGGTCACCAAGGCCAATCCCTCGACCACACAGCCATCACTGGGTGAGGCTAGCAGCTCCCAGGTCCTAGACCCAGCTTCACAGCAGGTGGAGCTTTCTATTATGGCCTCAGACACCACCACACAGTCCGAGGTTCCACATGTTGCCTCCACAGTGCCAGTATCTGATCCCACAGCTGCCCCAGATGTTCCAGCCCCTCCTAGTGCACCCTACGAAGCCCCTAAACTTTGCTCTTACTTTCTCAATGCATTGGGGACAATGCATGATTTTTGGTTGGGGGTGTGGTAGTCAAATTTTGTGTGAAACTTGTATATAAACTCTTTACTTTAATAGTGTAGATTTGTAGATAGCAATGAATTCCCCTCGGTTTTTCTTTGCCTGGTTCTTTTCCAAGGGTGTAATAGTAGAACTATGGCGGTAGCACAAAATATTTTGACTTGTTTGGTGTTGTTGTTCTAGCTTCAAGAATGTGATAAGTTTTTGTTGAATAAATTGCACCCTTCTAATTTGGTAAATAAACGGTTAGTCATTCTTGTGAACTCGAGGCTCGCTCTTTGACTTTATGCTTACTCAAAATCTCAAATATCATGTGATGAAGCTTTGATTTGCCTTACATTCACTTGAGGGCTGAAATTATGCTAAGTCGAATAGTTCATGCGTTGTGAGTGAGTGAGGATTTGTATAAATAATGCATATGCTTAACTTGTGATGTCTAGAACTTGCCCGGTTGGTTTCTTAATGCAACGCTCCGGTTAATTATTGGGTGCTGAAATGATCTTAGGCTCTCTTTGTGATTGCTAGCTAATTTTGACCAAATTGGCCTCCCTGGTACATCAATTACCCTAGTTACTCCCGTTGAGCCTTTAATCTTTTATTTGGATACCCCAGTACAAACCTTTACCCCTTTCTGAAATAATTCCCTCTTTTCAACCCATCCCTCCTTGAACGATTAAGAATGAGGCTAAAAGCCTAAGTTGGGGGTGTTGGCGTTAAGTGGAAATTGGTAAGATTGCCCAATGTGTGCATAAGAAAAACACAAAAGCCTCAAACATGTATATATGAAGATACTCAAGCTCCAATGGAAAAACAAAAAAAAACATTTGTATATAAAAAAAAGAGAGAGAGAAATGGAGTGGAGTCTTGTGAAAACTGAAGAAATACTTTGAGGTGGTTCTATGTCGGTAACTCGAGGTCAATAAGTGCTTTTTGTAATAGAGGCAAAGTGTATGTATAGTTCAAGGAAGGTATAACCACTACATTCCCAAATAATCGTCCAACCCATCTTGAAGCCTACACTACAACCCGTGCTAAGTCCTTGGTGATCTAAAACCAATTATTCCTGAGATAGCAGTGAGTTAAAATAAAGGCAAGCATATGGACTGATACTTGTAGCATTTAGCTTTCTTTCTGATTGCAAGAGTGTTTGATTGTATCTCCTATACATATTTGTGAGTTGGGGATTTTCTTTGTTGTGAGCATGCATGAATTGCAAGATCGAGCAGAAGTTAGGTTCTTGAAGTAGGATACAAGTGCACTTAGCTATGGGTAGCATTCTGTCATTTTGCTTGAGGCTCGAAGTTTACAAGTTGATTGGTCGAATTGCTAGATAATCGTTGTCTTCCAGGAAGGGTGAATAAAAGAAGTTGCATGCTTGGTAGCTAACAGTCAGCACTATCTACAATCATTGCTATTTTGTGATCTGTCGAAAATAGAGTAGTGTATGATAGGATGATTTTGCTTTAGTTGCTTGAGGACAAGCAAAAGTCTAAGTTGGGGGTGTTGATGTGCCGTATAATTTCGTCATTTTTTATACTAATTACATAGACTTTAACACGTCTTTTAAAGCATTTTGAGTTATTTCTTATCAATTTTTGTTGTTTTGCAGTGTACCAGACTTGAAGAACCAAGAACACAGAAAAAAAGACAAAAACCCACAGAAAGGCAGAAATGCGGCAGGTCTGCGACCGCAGAAGTGTTGTGCGAGCCGCAAACCAACCGCAGACTGAAGCAGGTGGTCCAGCTCTTGAAGAGAGAAATATGCGGTCCATTATGCGGTCGCATAATGCTTCTGAGAACCGTATAAGTGCAAATAAGATTCTGCAAGAGCCCTTTTTGCGACGCAATCTGCGGTCGCATAATCAATATGCGGACCACATAATGGATCTGCGATGGGGAACTGGGCATGCAATTATGCGGCAACTTTGTAATTTTGCGGACCGCATACACGATTTGTGACCCATTCTGCGGTCGCAGATGTGTTCTGCAGGGGCATTTTTGTCTAAATTTGACCCCAACTTTTGGCCCATTATAAATAGATTTACTAGGGTTTTTTTGGGACATCTTGTCTGGAAAAGAGGCTACTTTTAGAGCATTGAATACACCATTGTTTTGGAAGCTTTTGAAGAAAGAATCTTGTATCTTTGTAAGCTTTATGACTTCATTTATTGCTTTGTTCTTGGATTTTAGTATGAGTAGCTAGTTTTAAATACTAAGGTTGTGGACCCTAAATGAGTGTAATATTAATGAGTGTTTACCATTGAATATATATATAATGATTGGTTGATATTTATTCATTTCTTATGCTTCATTTATTGTTAGTGGTTGCAAACATTAACTAATTCCATTTCACTCTATCTTTACTTGGAAAAGTGGGTTAGAGTTTGGTAGAATTGAATATAAAAAACTCAAGGCTTTAAATCATGTTTAATAGAATCACTTAGGAATAAGTGAGTTCTATTTGGCATAAATTGGTTATTCTTAATTGCAACTCTTTTATATTTGGGAAAATCATAAAGAGAAAATATTGCCCAACTATTGGGAAATATTGGGTACTCACTTAGAAACCATTTGCATATCAAAGGACCTTCCATTAGAAATATATCATATTAACACCGATAGCATTACATTCCATTGATGGGGACACAGCCTTGGTTTCCTTAATCAAATTAATTACATTCTCGTAATAAAATAGTTTTCTCGATAGCTCATAATTATAACACTCTCTTTTAAGCTAACGGAGTAGGATTATGACTTAAGTCAAGTTTCATACTATTCAAGTCACCTTTTCTCACCTATTCCATGTGGGATTCGACCCGAACGTAGTTGGGTTATTATATTTCACATCGACCGCCTTACACCATTTATTTAGGTGTAATTTGAGCGTATCAATAACTACCACATTAGTATAATTTCCCATTGTATTTGGATATTGATAATTTCTTGTTCCAGTCATTCTGTTTATATACATTTCATACATGTTTGAATATGTTGAGTATATGGAGTGTGTGTCTAATGACTTTCTTTCTTTTTGGGGAATGCACATCATTTGGGCTTGCTGAGTTGAGTTACTAAGGAACTCAGGCCCAAGTCCCAGCCTTGTTGCATTTATCTGGATGGTCCAGTCAGTTGTAGCCATATCTTTGAATTGCTGGGCCTACCTTCTTGAGGCCCAACTATC
The DNA here is from genome assembly GCF_000390325.3 of Nicotiana tomentosiformis. Classification (NCBI taxonomy): domain Eukaryota; kingdom Viridiplantae; phylum Streptophyta; class Magnoliopsida; order Solanales; family Solanaceae; genus Nicotiana; species Nicotiana tomentosiformis. The sequence continues at coordinate 87,892,304 of NC_090818.1, forward strand.
AGAGTCCAGTCTTCTTCCCCTCATTTCCTTCGTTATTAATTATTGATTCCTTAATCTAGTTTACTGCTTCATTACTTTTACCTACCGCCTTGTTGTTCTATCGTATTTCTTTATCATGTATTTAACACTCATATATTAGATCACGTATTTTATCTTCATGCTTTAATATCATATGAAACATACGCAAGTTTTTAGATAATATAGGATTTAAAAGGAACTAGTTGGTAACTAATCTTCGTTAATTATAATTCACTCCTATAATTTTTAATCTGATCGTTCACTTGCCCATTTTAAAATGGATTTCGAAGCCCAGAACTCAGTAAAAAAAAACAACAGCAACCTTTGAAAAAGGGAATCAGATCTGAATTACAAGTTACTATCAAGACACAAATCAGAATTTTCGCAAAAACGAAGTACCGTTTCCTTAAGGGATTTTTAACAAAAATGACCTTTTTAAAAATCTTCGAACCAAGATATATCTTAGGTTCATTTCTTACAAAGATCCTTTAGAATTACATGAACACATATCTCCTAAATAAACTATTTTCATAACTTAACCCCTTTTCACAAGTTTTATCAAGTGCATGTTTCAAAACTCTTCAACGTACCTTTAAACTCCTTTATAAACTCATACTCTTCTTAAATCTCACATCCCTTTTATACTCTCCATATATATATATATATATATATATATATATATATATATATATATATATATATATATATATATATATATATATAGCAAGCCGCGCTTTTAATAGTAATTAAGCATAGTATAAATAACTGATCCCTTAAAATTAGTCTAAGTCCTATGGAGCTACCTCGGGTAGATTTTAAGGGGTGCCTAACACCTTCCCCTTATAAGAACAAGAACCCTTACCCATAATCTCACCGGTTAACAGACGAGTAAAAAATGTAACTTAGTAATCAAATAGGTACCCTAGTATACCTTTAAATATTAGGTGTCAACTCTCTTTCATCAACAACAGAGAAACTACAAGTTCAATCATGTCTTGACTAGTGCAAAATAGGGTGCAACAAACCCCAACATAGTGAATTCAGTCTTGCAGATATGACGCCGTAATTTTTGAGAAATATTCAGATAGGAGTTGGGGTAGTTAAAGGTACCATATAAGTGTTACAAAAATAAAGGAGAGTGCCACTGGGAAGACAGTCAAAAATTTCAGTGCAGAAGCAACCCTACGAGCACAAAGGTGGGGAGGTAAGTAACTAGGGATAATTATAGGCGAGCAAGAACATAAAAAATTCTATCTGGTACTACAAGAGTCAGAGGGTCTCCCCTAGGTACTACAACAAAAGACTAGCTGGCGAAATAAGGAAGAAGGCTTCAACCTAAGTATAGTAACTTGAAGAAGAAATGGTCTTGTAACAACAGTCTCGCTACAATATTGTATACACTCCATAAGAAAGTGGCACCTATCATAGCTAATGAATGGAAAAAAAATCAAAGGTGATATTTGATATCATACGAGTTACAAGAAATTTCAGTATTTGTGGGCAATAAGATAAGACAAGTATTCATGCAACAATTGGCAGAACGACCGTGAAAGTAATTACTTACATTTAAAGACAACTGAAAAGGAACGAAAGGAAATCTATGGCGATAACAAGTTAAAGGAAGATTGGGAGTAGTATAAATAGTTATTTGTAGGTTGCAAGATAAAATATCTTAGAGTGACAAGGTTTTACGTAGATAGGAGTAAGGATAAGAAAAGGTGAGTGAGAAGGTGATGAGAATAGGTAAGTCCTTGGGATTAAACACATCAAAACAAGAGAGCTAATGGTTTCTGTAAGTTATAGAAAGCTCGGTATAGCCTGAATGAACCTAGAGGAGTCTAAGACTAGGAGAAATTAGAAGAGATGAAATGCTTCCCTGGAAGTAGAATAACCGTGTAATGGTGATAGATAAGAGGATGACATTTAGGCATTTGATTGAGTAATGATTTTAAGAAAAGGAATTTCATGAATTGCACGGGATTAGAATACCCCCATAAGATGAATCATGTTGGGTTGCTATGAAATACGGCTATTGAAGTATAGTATCGTCCCTAAGTGGATCAGGGAAATCACTTCAAATGTTCCATAATGCAATGTGAGCCCTATTGACAATGTATTACGTAAGAGGTTTCAAGTCATCTGTGGTAGATTATGGATCAACATTAAGGTGAATCAACAATGGATGGATAAAAGTTACAAAGTATGAGATGAGATTAGGCCGTCATTATTAAGATGAATAGTAATGAGGAAGCATGAAAGGACTTAGATTTATACATATAAGATAAGCAGCGAGAGAGTAACCTAGAGTTGGGTAGCAGACCTCGGTAATAATAAACTGAAGTAAGAGTTATGGTATAGTACGACCTACCTAGTTATAGTAAAGCCATAAGCATATATAACCGAGGTTATAAAACAAGATATATCAATAGTCGTAAGTTCGATAAATTACCGAGCAAGGAAATTTAGTACACTTATAGATTCCCAGAGGGACAGCTTGTCATAGATTTGTATATGTTCACAAAGTGAGGCCTAGAGATTGGCTAAAAACTGTAGGAAAAAGGATAGAATAGTTGCATAGGCGCACATACAAGGTCATAGTCATATAAGCTACATGATAGAAGGTAGCAATAATTACGAGATTGGAATAATTCTGATCATAAGTCGTAGTGTGAGAAAGAGTCCTAAAGGGGGGAATGCCCTGACCTTTGGATTTGTTCACAGAACAGTTGCCTAGATTGCAAGGACAATATTAAAGTATTCGTAAGAGTTATAGGTTATGAGACTTATAAGCGCATCAGTCAACATTCGAGGATGAATGTTCCAAAGAGGTGAATGATGTTACACCCCAAGTTTTCGAACGTGAGAATACGTCGTAAGTCAATTGATGTAAGCTCATAAATGAGATCATCTTTGAAAGTACATAAAGTAAGTTAATCGTGTAACCTTGGAGGTTACAAATCTTTAAGATCATGAATAACAAGTACCAAGAGGGTTGAAAGGCTTAGAAGCTAAAAATATTGAAGAAAATAAGTTTCGTCGAATGTCGACAAGTTGGGAATGTTATAACATGTACTTTTGGGGTGATACTAGGGTGCTTAACATGATAATGAGGTTATGTTATGAGTTATTTTAGTTGTATGATAGTCTTGTATTACGTTTTGAAGTCAAGCGAGTTGTGGAACAAAAGTTGGCAAAGGTCATCACAAGTTACATTCATAAATGTGCTGAAAATTAGGTCAGATGTACCTGCTGTTTTCTCCCAATATACTTTGAATTACGGGATGATTCAGCTACAAAATGTAATATCTATGAGTTTAGTTTCTAACACATTAAACCATTTGTTGATACGACATCCAAGTAGAGAGATATTCACGTGTGAGACCACGCAAGCAGCTCCCAATGGGACCCACTTAGGCGGTGGACGACCCTTGAACATCTTAAAGGGGTTGGACGGCTCAATTTTGGTCATTTTCGACCAAGGAAAGTTCCCAAACTCTCTAAAAACTTCCCTAACAGTTATCCAAGGTTCCAAGTCGAATCCAAGGTGGTTTTGCCTAAACCTAGCCTCAAAAGTTAGCCTAAGTGAAGACGAGAGTCTCTATGGTGTTGTGATATATTTAAGGGTGCTTGTAAGCTAAGGGAAGCTTTGATTCGAGTTCGTTCTGATTATTTAAGGTATATATAACACCCTATTTCTTGGTCTTATGCTTATCTATGTGTTGCTTAAGTTATTTGGATGAAGAATTACAAGATAAAACTTGAAGTTGTATAAGAAGTTGTTGTCTCTTATTGGACTATTTTGGAGTTATGTATATGACTTCATATGGATGGAAATTGTGGGGACTAGCTTGGTTATAATGTTCTTATTTTTGTTACGCTTGTCAATATGTTGAGTATGTTGATGATGTTCTAAATAGGAGAAAAAACAACTACACAATACCTAGAAGTTGTCCATGATGTTGTTATATCTTGCTAGGTTGTTTGATGTCACTTTTATGATGGATATAAGACTGGGATGTCATTTAAATATATATGTTTATATGCTGGATCTTTTGATGGTATTGTAAGTACAGGGGAGATGGGAAAAAGAGTTGGTGTTTGGTTCCAATCCAAGCTTGCCGCTCGTCGTGTTAAATAGTAGTTTCATTGATGACATTTGTGCACTTGTTGTTGTGTGGATTTATTAGTGTTGTTGGGCTGTTGGGTGTGTTGTGGTGCTGAAGGTATATAGTTGAAGGTTTTATGTGTTCTTGTTGTTTTGATGGACTTGGGGAAAACAAGGAAAACCGGGGAGATGTTGTCCGTTTTAATACAATATAAGCTTGTCATTCTTTGTACGATAGTTGCATAATTCGTAGCTTAACGATAGTATTATTATCGTTGTTGTAGATTAAAGTGGGACGATACAAGTTCAACGTGTTCATTGGACAGACTGTGATAAGGTATGTTAAGGCTGTCCCTTCTTCCCTTTTGGCATGATCCATATGATACAAACGAAACGAGCAAATGCAGAACTTTCACAAATGACTCTATACATAGAAGTACTAAGGGTGCCTATGTTCTTGATTCCCTATGTGTCCAATTATTATATTGTTTGTTCATGGGTCTCAGAAAATACGTAAGTTGATAAAGTTTATTACATGATATTAACCGAAGGCATATTGATCTTATGACATTACGAGAGATCTTATCGACTTACTTCCTTATGCATTGGATTCATTTATACATGTACATTGACCCATGACCAAATGGCGTTATATACACGTATATTATATGTATATGGGTATAGGGAAAGGTTACGATATTATATATGCACCACCACATGATTAGTTGGTATACGTTGATGATTTTGCCTATGAGGCCGATGTGATATGATGGGATGCCCTCAGAGGCTTGAGGGTGTTATGTACGCATATACCTATGCATGATATGATATTTATATGCATATACATGACACTATAAAGGTTTCATTACTCACTGAGCTATTGAGACTTACATGTTGAGTCCTTTACTCCATGTTTCATTCATGTCTTTTATATACTGCTTTTCATGCCTTACATACTTGGTACTTTATTTGTACTAACGTCCCTTTTGCCTGGGGACGCGGTGTTTCATGCCCGCAGGTCGCGATAGATAAGTTGACAGTCCTCCTAGTAGGCTATCAGCTCAGCAGAAGGTGTTGGTGCACTCCACTTGCTCCGGAGTGGCCTATTTGGTCAGTATGCTTTGGACATATATTGATTGGTATGGCGGGGACCTGTCCTGGCCTCTATGATGTTTGTGTACTCTTAGAGGCTTGTAGACAAATGTCATGTATATGGATGATTGTATGGCATTGTTGGCCTATGTGTTGAGTGTACAAATGATCATTTTGGTCTTATAGGCCCATATGTCACATGTATGAGTTTGTATAGCATGTTGGGTCGTCCTATGCCGAGTATTCTCTTATGTTTAATTCTGGTTATCTCATGAAGGCCTTTCTGGCTCATTTACCCATGATAATATGATAAGAAGGATATATTACATTGGTACTCAGTTGAGTTAGGCACCGGGTGCCTATCGCGGCCCTTTGGTTTGGGTCGTGACATTGAGTTCATTGGTTTTAATTGAATTTTGAATATATATTTCACTCGAGTTTGCATGTGCCATGTGTGGTGATATTTGTTATGAGTTCTTTTTCATTGTTTATATTCTAGAACTTGCTCGAAATGTGTTTTAAGGCAAAATCTTAGACTAACTTGGTTTGAAAAATGATATTAGGCCTTCCTTGGACCGTTATTGTGCCTTAAATTTCCTATTCTTGCATATTTTTCCTAGTCAATCCCTTTTGAGTCTTTAACTATTTATTTGGCAACCATGTTACAATCTTTAACCCTTCATTCTTTATTGATCTATCTTTTGGCATCCCACTTCCCTAAGTGCTTTGAAAGTGTAAACATAGCCTAAAAGCCTAAGTTTGGGGACAGTTGGAAAAGTTGTGATGTGAAAATTGCTTAAAAGGTGAAATGAGAAGCACATTGGGAAAGTTTCATACCGGTTGGATACCCTAGCCCGGTGTAAGATTCATCATGGCTTCCATGTCAGCCTTCTAAAACCTTTACGGGAAGACATAGAGGATCCTTTGCGAAGCCAACTCATAATTTGAGGTCCTAATTCAATCGGGAAAAGGCTTCAAGAAAAGATCACCAAGAGTTCTTGGTGAAATAGCAGGGTTGTGATATAGTGGATAATACTCGAAAGAGGGGAACAAACCTCAAAGCCTACAAGATCTGGATCGATGACTATCTTGCAAGTAAGGTGTTACATCTCGCGTTTTCATACGTTAAAGTTTTGTCGTAAGTTAATCGACACAAGTTCGGGAAGAAAATTATTTTGAGATTACAAGTATTATGCTATTTCAAACAAGGGATAAGTAAATTCGTGAAGGTGAGAGGGTAAGCGAATCGAAGAAATAAGTTTCGTCAAAGTTTGGCAATTTGGATTAAATACGGTCCGAGTTATAATACCCGATATTTATGGACTAGTACCATACAAAGTACCATATGACCATGATAGTAAGATGTATGAAGTGTGTTAAAAGTGAGTAGTATTTTAAGTAAGTTGAGATAATTCTTAATTATGTGGGTAATTGGTTAATTATTGGGTAATGGGATATTACCTAATTAATTGGGGATATATTGGATAAGAATTAAAATGGCATTATGTGACAGCCCCCCCCCCATTCAGATTAACTGACTCATAATCTAGATTGAAGGTGGCCAACTAAAGGTTATACACATGACACTTACGTGTAAAGACATAATAAGAAGTTTTGCATTTTGGCTTCAATTGGCCTTAAGATAATCAAGTAAGTAATCTTATCATTTTCTTCCTATTTCAAACATTGCAAAACAGACGTTAGCAATTCCTACAAGGATTCATAACATCTTCAAAGAGAATTCATAATATCTTCAACCAATTACTACAAAAATTCCAACGAGATTTCTTAGCACCTTAGCAACGTGAGATTTTGCGATTCTAAGGGAGTACGGTGCAACCTTTTCCAAGAATATCATACGAATTTTTCCCTACTCCGGGTATGTTAAGGCTAAGCCCTTCCTTCATTTTGGCGTGATCTCGTAATTACATGAGTTTGATAATGAGGCATAAATAGAAGTTCATACTCCCGAATTTATATACATTATCCTACTCTCATAAGTTACAGCATTCTCCCTTATCGGGACTTTTTATTCAATTGAGTATTGTCTTCTTCCAGTCAACAAAGAAGAGGTTCTATATATACTTATTTATGGACTCTACCTAGCTCGTAGATTCAACAAGTAGTTGCATGTAAAGAGGTTATTTGTGGGGACTGAGTCTGCATTACTCCTAGTTGAAGATGGATATTAAAATCAGTGTTTAAGAAATGCAGGTCCTTCTATTACGTGACAAAAGTGCAAATGTTCTTTGGTATGCATAATAGCCTATGCTTCTTTTGTTTTCAACTAGCAGCATGCAGTTTGAAAATAAAATAATTGTTGCTTGGTTACGTTATCTTATTTCATTATCTCAAGGCAAAGTATTAACACACTTCTGACCCTAAAATAGGTTTCCCTTCTTGTTCATTTAGATATACATTATTACAGTATTTTCGCCACCATCGAGCTATAATCGGTGGGCAGGCCCCTATTGGGCAACCTCTGATCAGATGGTAAGTTATATACCGAGCCTACTGTGGTCGAGCACCTATGAGCGACCCCAGTTGATTGAGATACAAAGCCTAGTCTGGTCGAGTGCCTATGAGCAAGCCTACTACGGCAGAGCAGTTATATATATACCGAGCCTTGTAAGGCCGGACATTTATTTTACTTACTATATTGAGAGAGTTGAGTCAGTATCAGCAGGTAAGTATACCTCCAGATCATCTTTGACTCCCAGTTACATTCAGTTATTATATTATCAGTTTAGTCGCAACTTTCAGTTATTTTATCGCCTTGCATACTCGGTACTATTTTGTACTTACGTCCCTTTTTCTGGGGACGCTGCATTTCATGCGTGTAGGTTCAGACAGACATACGAGTAGACCTCCTTGGTAGGTGTTGCCCGAGTTCAGCTTTATCAGTAAACTCCACGTCCTTCGGGGTTGCTGGGTTTAGAGTTTTGTATACATCTTGTGTATATACATATATAGGTTATGAATAGGTCGGGGCTCTGTTCCGATCACAGTATATCCAGCGGTAGAGGCTTGTAGACATAACCTATTAGTTAGTGCAGTATGTTGGGCTTGTAGGCCTTGTATATATATTTTGTTGGTTTGTCAGCTGTAGTAGTTAGGACGGCCTTGCCGGCCCAGCTTCATATTGATTATTAGTCAGCGTTAGTTTCCATTGAGTTTTATATTTTGCTTCACAAATTATCTTGCAATGTGGTCCATGACCAAAGTATGACATTATATGTTCAGAGTCCCTTAGTCGCAAGTTGGTACACAAGGATAGGTGAGGCACCGGGTGCCGGTCTCGCCCCCCAGGTTTGGGGCGTGACATAAGGCCCCGAGGGCGTCGCCAACTCAGGTGGGGGAGAATGTCATGGAAGCTTTCCAGCCATGCCCCATGACCCCTTGGACGCGCCCCAAAGTGTCCTGGAAAGCCTTCCAACGCCTAGCGCCAGGGACGGCCCCGTGGTCTGGGCCACGCCAAGTGACAAGTGTACTTGTGCCTATGTAACCCCATCGATAGCCCTCGCTAGTGCCTAGTCATAGGCAGATGCTAACAGTGTCGCGCACGCAGCCTCTGATGCTAAAGACAAGGTTGCTGCCAACGAACCTACTTCAACCTTGTAGGAATCTAAGTCCTTTTTATTAAAAATATAGAGTAGTTTTACTTCTCGTATTTCCATTATGTCTTCTAGCTTAGTTATGTCAAGTCCTGTAATTTTGGTTTATTTTCTAAGCATCACTAGGGGAGATCAAGTAATCAAACTTTCAAGTAAGCAAACAATTCTCTATATTGGTGTCTCTCCTCTTCGACACCGTTTTGCCTTTCTGTAATAGATTCATTAATGCAATCAAGCTTTCATTCATTCTCACTCTCTTTTCTGTTCTCTCAATTGCTCTTGACATTGGTTTTCCCGTACGACACTTACAGTCTCGTCTAGCATATAGAAGGGACCCCAGTTGGCGGATAGGAACTACACAGACATTGGTTGCTTAGCCTTACGTCACCCTTCCAAGAAATCTCAGAAAGGCGTCGCGTACAGTACTAACATCCCTTTTGATGGGGCATTGAATCATACCCTTTTCTCAACTAATTTTGGCGAGCCCCACTTCCTATAAGGGCCTTTTGTCATTTGATCCTTATACATTGTATTTTGAGGTATAGTCGGGGCCTTGTCACTGGCACTTTGATACTACTCTTCTATTCTATTTAGAGGCTCCGTAGACATAGTGTGAGTTGTGTTTTGATTTGGGAAATAGACTATAAATATTATAGTTATGGGATGTTCCACTTTCAAATGTGAACTTGTAATCTTTTGGAAATTGTCAGTAAAACTCCTTTAAGTAATGGAAAAGGATGTTGTACACTTTATTCTTCACATGTCTATCTCTTGTTACTAATTCATAAATTGTTCATGAATAAGGTTTGGTAGAAGACATCAAGTAGGCTTGCTTGACGGTGATGTCTCATTCGAGTGCTGGTCGCGCTCCCCAAGGTTGGGGCATGACAAAGAGTAACTCAAAACCTCCCTAAGCACTATAATTTGCTACAACAAGCCCACTTCCTACAATTTCACCCTTTTCTTCATTTTCATTCCACCACCTAATCTTCCCTTTATTCACAACTCCTTATTTTCCCTTCCTTCTTCTTCTTTTGATTTAGAAGGTTCCACTACTTTTGATTTCTTTTTAACGGCAAGGGTCATGGACCCCTGCAAACAAGTATCGCTTTGGGATTTTCACCATCACTTTGTCTCCTACTTGGTATTCAACAAATCGACATTTTTGATCACCATGCTTTTTTATTCGTTTCTGGGCTTTGACAATATAGCTCCGCACTATCTCCAAATTTCGCTTCCATTCCTTTGAGAAGCTAGCAACTCGAGAATATTTTGACATGTTTGCGGCATTCACAGTGTGTGGGAGTAGTGGTTGCTGTCCGGTAACAATTTCATAATCAGTTCTATTTGTACTAAAGCTCTTGTGTGAATTGAAACACAGCTGAGCAGTGTCCAGTAGCTTCACCCAATTCTTCTATGATCCGGTAAAAAAATGGGGGAGGTATTCCTCCAGCATGCCATTGAATCACTCTGTCTGGCCATTAGATTACTGATGGAAACTTGAAATGTGGCTCAACTTGGACCAGAGGCACTTAAAGAGCCGAGTCCAAAAGGTTGCTAGTGAAGCGAGAGTTACGATCACTAACAATATCTTTAGGTAAACCCCAATATTTGACTACATGACAGAAGAAGAGTTGAGTTGTATCTTATGCTGATATATATTTTGGGGCTGCTATAGATGAAGCATACTTGGAAAACCGATCTACCACAACCAAGATAGTGGCAAGATCTCCGACCTTAGGCAATCCTGTGATGAAATCTAGTGAAACGCTTTCCCAAAGTCTCTTTGGAACAGGCAATGGCTTCAAAAGTACCACTTGTGTCAAGCGGTCTGACTTGTCTTTCTGGCATACTGGGCAAGGCTTCACATACTGCACAATATCATCAGCCATTTGAGGCCAATAATAAGCACATAGATACAACTCCATGGTGCGTTCTTCACTTGGGTGGCCGACTGGCCCATAGAGTATCATTGAATTATATCAGAAGAGTCCTTCGTAGATCGCCTCCTTTAGGAACATAAAGTCAATTCACTTTCACCTTCAGGAACCCATCTTCCACGTAGAACTGGCGAGTTTTGCCTTGTCCTACCGAATAAACCAAATATTGTGCAGCAAGATCCTTGGTGAGTATATCTTTTAACTTGTATGTTATAGTGGTGGCCACTTCGCTCCCCTTTAGGATGGCAAGTATGAACACTGATGCTAGGACAACCCTCCGACTAAGCGCATCAGCAATTGGTTGGTCTTCCCAGTTTGGTACTCCTAGTTGAAGTGAAATTCTGCTAGGAGTTTCTGCCACCTGGCCTGTTGGCCATTCAACTTTGGCTGGGTCATGAAATGACTAACAGATGTGTTGTCCGTGGTGACCATGAACGGGTTTCCTAGCAGATAGTGCCTCAAAAGGCGTAAGAAATGGACAAGAGCCAATATTTCTTTTTTGCGAGCAGTATAGCGCCGTTATGCATCCTTCAACTTCCGGCTCTCGTATGCTATTGGATACCCGTCTGGTAGCAAGACTCTGCCCAAAGAATACTCATAGGCATCCGTTTGTACTTCGAAAGGCTTGGCCAAATCAGGGAGGGCCATGACGGGGCTACTAGACATAGCCACTTTCAATGCGTTGATGGCCTTCGCTCGCCTGGGACCCCAATCCCAAGGCGCGGCTTTCTTTAGGAGTTCTATCAATGGCACTACAATGAGAGAGTAATTTTTCACAAACCACTGATAAAAGTTGCATAGGCCAAGGAACGCCCACAAGGCGTGGATATCCTTAGGTGGCGGCCAATCTGTGACAGCCCGAATCTTTTGTTAGTCCATATTGATCCTCCCTTCCTCGATGACATGTCCAAGGAAGTCAATCTATTTTTGGGTGAAGGTTCACTTGGATAGCTTCACATATAATTCATGCTCCCACAGTCGGTCTAGGACCTTTCGCAGGTACTCCATGTGTTCCTCCAATGTTTTGCTATATACCATAATGTCGTCCAAGTAGACTACTACAAATTCATCAATGTACTCTCGGAATTCTTGGTTCATCATGGTGAAAAATGTGGTTCGTGTATTAGTCAAGCCGAATGGCATGACCAGGAAGTCGTACGACCCATATCTTGTCACATTGGTCGTCTTGTGTTCATCTCCCTCAGCAATTGGGACTTGCCAATAACCTGTCTTCGGGTATATGTTTGTGAACATGGTAGCACTAACCAGTCTATCGAACAACTTTGCCATTAGTGGGACAAGGTACTTGTTCTTCACGGTGATTTTTTTAAGGCCCGATAATCCACACATAGTCATAGGTTACCATCCTGTTTCTTTTGGAACAGCACAAGGGACCCATAAGGGGACTTGGAGGGAACAATGATCCTTGTGTCCAGCATTTTCGCCAACTGTCTCCGATTCCCAGTGAGCTCGGGTCGTGACATTTTGTAAGGCGTCGTGGCGGGTGTCTTCGCACCCGGCACCGGCTTAATCTCGTGGTCCATAGTACGCTTAGGCGGGAGCCACTTTGGCATGTCCTGTGGCATGACGTCTTCAAACTCTTTTAGCAGCTCCTTCATGGGTGGAGGAATGGGACTCGAAGAGTGTTTAATATATTCAATACAGAGGGTAGTCAAGAATGTAGTTTCATGTCTTTTGACTCCCTTCTTCAACTGCAAGGATGAGATGTTCTCCGCGGCCATCTTTATGGTTGTGCATGGGACAATGCAGGCTTGGCCCTATTTGATCACATCATCAGTAGCATGTCTGTATAAAGTATAGTAATGTTGTTAGTTTGCCTCATGAATTCCAATCCATCTATCATCTCGAAGTCTTCTATGATCACCACACGCAAGTTGAATTTTCCTTCATAAGGAACAACCTTCACTGGCACTCCTTTGGCTATTCCATCCACTAGATGAGGCCCATCATCCACCCTCTTTTTCCCTTTCTTGGTGGTTAGGCATGGTCCTTTTTCTTACGAATACCGACACTAGTTCCCTCTAAGGCCTTAGAAATAGAACAAACAAGTGCGTTGAAGGCACCTATTGGTTCTGTCTAGTCAGCATCATCTGTGTCGTCATTCGCCCCATCATCAAAAGTTTGATTGGTGTTCATTTGTGCCTGCGAGCATTCATTGTTCCAATGTGACCCACTATAATGACGGCATCCTGAAGGGGGCTTCCTCCCCCAATCGTTGTTGTGAGAGGCTGCATTATTGCTGCCTGAGAAAGGAGTCTTAGATTTGGTTGCACTCTGATCTCCTCCATTTCTGTTAGGTCCACCATTGCTAGGCTGGCCCCCTTTGTATCCTCCTCGGACATGCGGTTGAGGACTATCCTTCTTAGCTTCCACTTGGTAGTCCCGAAGGCATTTCGCTGCTTGGATTTCCTTGGGTAAAGTGTCAACCCTTTATCTTTGCAGCTCCATATGGGCATAAGGTTTCAAACCTTCCAGGAATGTGAAGAGTTTGTCTTTGTCCCCTATATCCCGTACGTTCAGCATGAGTATAGAGAATTCTCGCACGTAGTCCCAGACTGACTTGGTCTGGCCGAGCTTTCAGAGCTTTTTCCAGGCATTGTACTCAACGTTTTCGGGGATGAACTGTAGGCATATGGCGGCCTTCAGGTCTCCCCATGTCTCAAGAGTATCTTCACCTACCCTAATGGTTTCGTATTTTACCTGCCACCAGAGTTTAGCATCACCTTGAAGATACATGTCAGCAGTTGCTACCTTCTTTGCTTCTTTTAACTCCCCCCAGAATCAAAGTACTGTTCGATGTCGAAGATGAAGTTCTCCACTTCCTTGGCATTCTGAGCCCCATTATAGGGTTTTGGCTCAGGAATCTTCAGCTTTTGTTGCACAGTTGCGAGGTTCACATCACCCCCGATTTGGTTTCCGCCTCCTCGAAGTAGGCCTTGTAATGAAGCGTTAACAACATTGAGTTGGCCTATCAAGTTGTCTTTGGTTTATTGCGTGGTAGTCACCTTTTCTTCCTCTTATTCCCTATATTCCTCCACTAGCTTCTTATTGGCATCAAGCCAGCCCTTATTCCTTGCATCAACATGCGTATAGGCTAAATCCTCGGTCCGCTCCTATTGGAGGCCCTCGAATTTACTGAAAATTTTGGCTGCCTCTGTGGCTGCCGTTTGCCGGTCTCCTTCAGAGTCACGACTGATGTTTCCAATATCACCTTTGGCCTACCACATCTGCGGTCTAGGTCATCCAACCTTCGCAATAGGCTAGTTATTAGATCAGGAATCATATTCACGATTGATTGTAATACGTTACCGTCTCTTCAAGGGCCACAATGCGGTCCCATGATTCACCATGGTCAGAAATGGTGGTAATGGCAATGTGTTCCTTCGTCCGATGTCAAGCCTAGGCTCTGATACCAATTGTTACGCGGTGCCTTCCCGAGGTTTCTTGGAAGGGAAACATAAGGCTAAGCAACCGATGCTCCTATCCACCAACTGGGGTCCCCTCCGTATGCTAGACGAGATTGTCAGTGCTGTACGGGAAAAGCAATGTCAAGAGCAATTGAGAGAATGGAAAAGAGAATGATAAAAGAAAGAAATCTTGATTGAATTAATGAAAGCTATTACAGAAAGGCAATACGGTGTCGAGGAGAAGAGACACCAAAATAGAGAATTGTTTGCTTGCTTGAAATGATTACTTGATCCCCCCTAATAATGCTTAAAAAAATAATAAACCAAAGTTACATGACTTGACATAATTAAGCTAGAGAGACATAATGGAAATACGAGACGTAAAACTACTCTATATTTACAATAAAAAGGACTTAAGGTTCCTATAAGTTTTAAGTAGGTCTGTTGGCATCAACCTTGTCTTTAGCATCAAAATATGTGCGCGCGGCGCTGTTGGCATCTGCCTGCGACTGGGCATTGGCGAGGGCTATCGATGGGGCGATATAGGCACAAGCACGCTTGTCACTTGGCGCAGCCAAGACCACGGGGCCGTACCTGATGCTAGGCATTGGGAGGCTTCCCAGGATGCCATGGAGCGTGTCCAAGGGGTCATGAGGCATGGCTACAAAGCCGCTCATGCCAATACATATGGAATAGTACTAGTATGTAAATCTAAATACACTCTCAAGGAATAGAGTACCAATATAAAAGGAGTGTAACATGAAAACAATGAGAAGCTCAAATAGTATTAAAATGCCAAGTTAAAAGCAAGGTAAACCTTCAACTAAATATTAATATTTTAAGTTGGGAGATCTTTAGTACCGACAAACCACCATGCGTATGGCATGGATTCCGACCTCCGCCCGATCGGCTAAGCTGTCTAACCCCAGTGTGTGCGGGTAGACATAGTAACACAGCACCACCACCATGTGCACGGCGTGGTGTCCGATAACCGTCCGATCGGCTAAGTCGTCTCACCATAATTCCATGTGGGTCGACATGGTCCTTGCTAGCTATCATCTCATCCCAATTAAGGGGAATAATCTCAACACATCATCACGAGAATATATCCCTCAATCACTCCTACACCGACACGTGTAGTTTCAGGTTTAGGTCACTTCAACCAACGGTTCCTCGGTGACCTAACGATATTCCCAAAAACATTTATAGAAAATTATTCATCTCATATTCCTTCATAAAATATTTAATTTCATTGGCACCTTTGGCCACACATGTAAATCTCCGTTCTTGGCACAGTAGCCGCATTTTATATTTCATACTCTTATTCTTTCACTTTCAAGGATCATCATAGGTCATCAACATAAACAACATCTAGAAATCACGACTTTAAATCCATGAGTAATAAGAGTCTTAAACACATTGAATTTTCTTCCCAAGAGAGAGCATAATGATTTTCAATTGAAACATTTTCCCAAAGGGAAGCATAATATGATAAGGGCAATTAGAACACAGTTTTGAGTATATAGACTTTTGATGCATTGCTCATTTGGGATAACTCAACTTATTGGGAACAACTCGAAACATTAGAAATAAGAGCTCTGGAAAACCGCGCTTGAAGCTCACAAGGAATTCATGGAATTCGCTTCTGCAAAGAGGAGTTTAGCCAACATACCTCTATTGAGATTTCGTTAGGATTACTATAATGATCCACTACTTTTACAACTTCAATCTATAGCAACATAATCAACTTGAACAACTATTAGGGAGGCGTTCATAGGTTTAGACTTTATTGGCAATTCATCAAACATTAAGTGCAAATTCGACTACAAGGTCCTATGGTGGTAATCCTTCACCCCACAACCAATCCCCACATCAATAGCTCACCAATATTAGTTCAACTGCCTCCGCACCACCTTCATTGGCACATGCATGCACAAATGACCAACTCTTATTCTCAAGAATCATACTTCCCTCTACCTATATTCAGCCCAATTTCGAAATTGATAGCTAGGGATATAACCTTACCTCTTTAGTAGAAGACTTTGTGAGTTCTCCCCTTGAATTTCCAAAGCTTTATCAAAGAGTGGACTGTTGAAGTGATTGAGCTTCACCTTCACTCTCTAGCTAGCTCTCACCTCTCTAAAATGCCAGATTTTTGCCTTCAAAACAACCCCAATAGCTTTTAATCAAAATAGGGTCGAGTTATTAAATAAAAAAAATGGACCCTCCAAACCGAATATGCGATCGTAGAATGCACCGTAGAATAGGTCTGCTATCCGCGAAAGGTACCCCAAAATCGTTCTCCAAAACTGGGCTGGCCTGACCAAGTCTGTGGCAGCTCTATAGCCAAGAAATGGAATGCAAAACCTCCCTCAAAGATGGTTTTATGATGGACGTGCGGCCCGCAAAATAAATATGCGGCCACATAATTGACCGCGAAATAGCCCTCAAAATTAAGATTCACCTGTTCACTCTGCGATGGTTTTGTGGTGCGCAAAACCAATCCACGGTCGCAAAATTGATCGCAGAAATGCACTTCTTAGCAAATGTTTATCCCACTAACTCTTTGACACATTGTAGGTCCAAAAATTTGTACTGCTTAGGATTATTCTTCCTCGAAAGAGGAATAGAGTCCACCCAAACACCCAACATGAGTTAAATCTTTCCTCACACCGCAAGAGTTCCAAATTTGGCTAACTCCCTAAATTTTCAGAAATTTCGGCAAAGTTTCCCTTGAAATTGCGCGTATCCACCTGTAAAAGAGCCCCAGAAACCAATCCTAACAACATATTCATAATCCAACGACGTAACATAGCATATAAAAATACCAACCATAACCGCATAAGCATTATATCATCAAAAAGGAGCATCTTAACATAAACTATACAAGTTGAACATAGCTCATGAAAAGTAAACTTTTGAAATTCTTTAGAACACAAACGTTTGGTTACACATACAAGTGAGGGTATTTCCTCTTCATTTCTTCCTCGGCCTCCCAGGTGGCCTCTTCGACTTGATTGTTTTGCCATAGCACTTTGACGGAGGCAATCTCTTTGTTCCTCAACTTCTGAGCTTGTCTATCAAGGATGGCAACTGGAATCTTCTCATAAGTCAATTCTTCATTAACTACATAACCTCCACTGGGATGATGAGCCAAGGATCTCCAGCTACCTTCTTTAACATAGACACATGAAACACCTGGTGTACTAAGGACATCTCTTGGGGTAGCTCGAGCCTATAAGCCACTTGACGAACCCTCTACATGATTCTGTACGGTCCGATATACCTTGGACTCAATTTTCCTTTCTTTTCGGATCCCATTATGCCCTTCATGGGAGAAACTTTCAAGAAAACCTGATCATCCTCTTTGAACTCCATATCTCTGCGACACACATCCAAATAGGACTTCTGGTGACTCAGAGCAGTTTTCAACCATTCCATAATGATATTGACCATCTCCATAGCCTGATACACGAGGTTTGGCCCTATCAACTGTGCTTCCCCAACTTCGAACCAACTAATGGGAGATCTACATCTCCTACCATATAGAGATTCGAATGGCCATCTGAATGCTATCATGATAACTGTTGTTGTAGGAAAATTCTAAGAGCAGCAAATGATCATCCTAGCTACCCTTGAAGTCAAGAACACAAGCACACAACATATCCTCAAGTGTCTAAATAGTCCGCTCTACTTGACTGTCGGTCTGTGGATGGAAAGTTGTACTAAGATTTACCTGAATAACCAAACCTTGTTGAAATGTTTGCCAAAGTTAGCAGTTAACTGTGCCCCTCGATCTGAGATGATAGAAACTGGAGTGCCATGCAACCTAACAATCTCCTTGATATACAACTGAGCATAGTGTTCTGTTGTGTCAGTTGGCTTCACAGGCAAGAAGTGTGCTAATTTCGTGAGTCGGTCCACAATCCCCTAGATTAAATCAAACTTACAAGGTGTGCGAGGTAAACCTACTATAAAATCCATATTGATCATCTCTCACTTCCATATTGGAAACTTTATATTCTGTGCCAAGCCACCAGATTTTTGGTGCTCGGCCTTCACTTGCTGACAGTTTAGGTATCTCGCCACATAGTCCGCCATATCCCTCTCCATTTTATTCCACCAGTAGAGTTCCTGGAGATCATGGTACATCTTTGTAGAGCCTGGTTGCTCTGAATACTTGGAGCTGTGAGCCTCGGTCAGGATTCTTTCCTGGAGACCATCTACATTTGGAACACATAATCGCCCTTGGTACCTTAGCGTACCGTCATTCATGCCAAGAGAAAAAGTTGTGGTTTTGTGTAGGTGAATTCCTTCCTTCAATTGCACCAATAATAGTTAATCATATTGTTTATCCTTGACTTCCACTATGAGTGATAATTCAGTCCTATGTTGCACAATCACCCCACCTTCGCTAGAGTCCGTGAGTCAAACTCCCAAACTATCCAACTAGTGAACTTCCTTGGCGGCCTTTGGTATGCCTCCAAGCGAACCAAACTACCCATGAACTTCTGGCTAAGAGCATCCGCCACAACGTTAACTTTCCTCGGATGATATAGAATATCAATGTCGTAGTCCTTGAGTAACTCAAGCCATCTCCTCTACCTTAGATTCAACTCCTTCTGCTTGAAAATGTATTGAAGACTCTTATGGTCCATGAATATGTCTACATGGACCCCATCCAAATAATGACGCATGTGTTGGATAATTTTTCTAATGATTTTTGAGTTGACTAGAAGCATAAGCGATCACTTTGCCATGTTGCATTTATACACACCCATGTCCAACCCTTAAAGCATCACAATACACAACAAACCCATATGTACTCTCTAGTAAGGTCAACACCGGTGCAGTAGTCAACTTTGACTTCAATCTTTGATAAATCATTTCACAAGCATCTGACCACTGAAATTAAGATGCCTTCTACGTCAATTTAGTCAATGGAGAGGCAAGAGAAGAAAACCCCTCCACGAACCTTCTGTAATACCCAGCTAAGCCTAAGAAGCTGTGAATCTCTATCGGAGTTGTAGGTCTAGGCCAATACTTTATAGCTGCAATCTTCTGATGATCAACGTTTATTCCATTACTAGAGATAACATGACCCAAGAAAGTGACAGATTCTAGCCAAAACTCACATTTCGAGAACTGGCATATAACTTAAGTTGATATAAAGTTTGCAAAGCAGCCCTGAGGTGATCGATGTGGTCGTCTCGACTCCGTGAATACACAAGAATATAGTCAATGAACACTATCTCAAAAGAGTCAAGGAAAGGCATGAAGACTCGATTCATAAGATCCATGAAAGCTGTTGTGGCTTTCTTTAGCCCGAAAGACATCACCAGAATATCAAAGTGCCCATACCGAGTCCTGAACGCTATTTTTGAAATATCCTACTCCCTAATTTACAATTGGTGATACCCTAATCTTAAATCAATCTTGGAGAAGTACTTAGCACCTTGCAACTGGTCAAACACGTCATTTATCTTTGGCAACGGGTACTTATTCTTGATTGTGACCTTGTTGAGTTGCTGATAGTTTATACACATCCTCAATGACCCATACTTCTTTATTAGAAAGAGAATCGGTGTGCCCCAAGGTGACACACTTGATCTGATGAAACCTTTCTCTAGCAGGTCCTTCAGTTGGTCCTTCAATTCCTTCAATTATGTCGGAGCCACTCTGTAGGGTGAAATAGATATAGGTTGTGTTCCTAGCATCACTTCGATCTCAAAATCAATCTCCCTATCTGGTGGGATCCCACGAAACTCATCAGGAAAGACCTCTGGAAAATCATTCAGAATTGACACTGACTTAAGTGTCAGTGCCTCAGCCTCAGTGTCCGTTACTTAGACAAAATCATAGATACATCCCTTGTTGATGATCTCCGCGGCCTTAAGGTAAGAAATAAACCTACCCTTTGGCATAACATCATCCCCTTCCACTCAATGACTGGCTCGTTAGGAAACTCAAACCTACGGATCAAGTGGAGCAGTCAAGATTAGAAAAACTTGAATAAATCCAATCTATCCCCACCATCCCCAATTCAATGAGATCGGCCATTGTGTTTCGGCCATGCACCGTGACAATACAATCCCTATAAACCCGCGTTGCCATAATAGACTCACCTACTGGGGTAGATACAGAGAACGGCTCACAAAGCTATTCCGGTTCTATCCTGAATTCCATAGCAACATAAGGGGTGACATATGACAAGGTGTAACCAAAACCTATAAGAGCGTACACATCATGAGATTGGACAGTTAATATACCTATTAAGACCTCTGGAGAAGCCTCTGAACTCTGGCAGCCCCTCATGGAATAGAACCGACTAGGTCATTCCAAACCCTGTGCACCACCCCTATCTGCACCATGCCTGTGGCTGTCAGAGTACCTCGAGCCGGAGGAGGTGCTGCAGAAGTAGTAGCTGCTGAACTGGCCGGCTGTGCCCTACCCCTACCAATATTCTGATGGGACGAATGGCAATCTCTTTGTATATGAACCTGAAGATCACACCCGTAGCATAAGGGAAACTCCATTTAACAGACTCCTGAGTGCAACTTCCCAAACCTAGTGCAGGAGGGCCTCCACTGCAGCTGAAATCTCCCACTTGACTGACCGTGCTAATAAGACCCCATATCTCCCTAACTGGGACTAAAACGACTCCACCCCGAATACTGCCATTTAACCACTACCACCATTGGAAGAGCCACTAAAGATACCGACGGACAGGGCCTTCTAGCGACCTTCTCGCTCGATTTTGTTCTTCAATGTTTGGCCCGTTGTGGCTTGAGAAAATGCCACCATATTCCCATAATTCATATTAGAATTCAAGGCGGCTGTAAAGGCCTCATTGATAACCAATGGGTTAAGGACTTGCACAAATCGGCGAACTCTAGCCTCCATAGTGGGTAACATTTGAACAACATACTTAGATAAATGTGCGAATCTCATATGGTAGTCCCACACACTCATACTACCTTGCTTCAAGTCCTCAATCTCGGTGGCAGAGACTGCCTTAGTTTCGGCAGGCAAGAAATAGTTTATAAGAGCATCCGTAAACTCGTTCCACTTTGCCGGAGGGCTCCCCTCCTCATGGGACTCCTCCCATAATTCAAACCATGAGTACGCCACCTCTTTCAGGAGATAGGAGGCCAATTCCACTGCTTCTATCTCAGTGGCACGCATCACATGAAGAGTCTTGTGCATCTCATCAATAAAGTCCTGGGGGTCCTCCTTGGGCTTTATACTCGTGTATATCGGAGGATCCAATTGAAGGAATTGGTTCACCCTGGAACTAGCAGAATCCCCTTAGTGATTAGAAGAAGTAGGTGTAACATTCAATCTCTAGGCTTGGAAAGCCACTATCTCTGTGGATCCCCTAAGGTCCACATCAGAAACACTAGGACCGGTGGTTGAGGATGGAGTTGGAGTTGGAATATCAGTTGGAGGATCAGTTTGCACATCCTCAGTAGGTATAGTAAAAATATGAGTGGTTGTAGTTTGGGGGAGTCTTCACCCCCGGGGTGTTCACCCGCAACATCGGGCACCTCATTAACTACCATATCTGGGGTGGCATTGGCTATGTGGCCACTCCTCGCCTTCTTCTTAGGCGTCATTTACTGAAAGTTAGAACAATGCACGAGTTAAAATAGGCTAACAATCATACTTCCAGCTCTATCGCATGATCTAGAGTATCAAATAAGGGTGACATTCCTAAATGCCCAAGTAGCCTTCTAATTATGGATGTGGCCGACAACACACCAATAAGAAGGACTCTACTAGACACGGCTCCGAGGAATCCTAGGACACTTTAAAACCTTAGGATCTGATACCAAGCTTATCATGCCCCGATTTTGGGGAGCCTGGCCGCCGCTCGACCGAGACATCCCAGTCAATCAAGCTTACTTGATGCCTTCTATCCAACCTTATCCATAAACAATTTAAGAATCAGTAACAAGATATAGACATGTGAAGAAAAAAGTGTACAACATCCTTTTCCATTACTTAAAGAAGTTTCATTGACAATTTAAATAATATTACAAGTTCACATTTGAAAGTGGAACATCCCATAACTACAATATTTATAGTCTATTTCCCAAATTCAAATACAATCCACACTATATCTGCAGAGCCTCTAAATGGAACAAAAGAAATATATGAAAGTGTCGGTGATGCCTCAAAATACAATGTACAAGGATCAAAAGACACAAGGCCCCGATAGGAAGTGGAGCTCACCAAAATTCACTGGGAAGAGGGTATGATGCTATCAACGATCACTGCCACCTGCTGAGGAACCACCTGCATCCATTAAAAATGTAGCGCCCCTAGCAAAAAGGACATTAGTACATATGGAATAGTACTAGTATGTAAAGGAGTACTCTCTTGGAATAGAGTACCAACATAAAAGGAGAGTAACATGAAATCAACGAGAAACTCAAATAATAATAAAATGTCAAGTCAAACGCAAGGTAAACCTTCAGTCAAATATTAATATTTTAAGTTGGGATATCTTTAGTACTGACACACCACCATGCATGTGGCATGGAGTACGACCTCCGCCCGATCGGCTAAGCCGTCTCACCATAGTGTGTGCCGGTGGACATAGAAACACAACACCACCACCATGTGCACGGCATGGTGTCCGATAACCGCCCGATCAGCTAAACTGTATCACCACAATGTCATGTAAGTTGACATGGTCCTTTCTAGCTATCATATAATCCCAATTGACGGGAATAATCTCAACACAACATCACGTGAGTTTATCCCTCAATTACTCTTACACCGGCACGTGTAGTTTCGGGTTTAGGTCATTTCAACCCGCCCTTCCTCGGTGACCTAACGATACTCCCAAAAATATTTATATAAAAAGATTCATCTCATATACCTTTATATAATATTTCATTTAATTGGTAGCTTTGGTCACACATGTAAATCTTCGTTCTTGGCACAATGGCTGTATTTTTTATTACATACTCTCATTCTTTCACTTTCAAGGATCATCATAGGTCATCAACATGAAGAACGTCTGGAAATCATGGCTTTAAATACATGAGTAATAAGAGTCTTAAACATATTGAATTTTCTTCCAAAGAGAGAGCAAAATAATTTGCAATTGAAACATTTTCCCGAAGTGAAGCATAATATGATAGGGGCAATTGGAACACAGTTTTGAGTATATATATTTTCGATGCATTTCTCATTAGGGATAACTCAACTTATTAGGAACAACTCGAAATATTAGAAATAAGGGCATGGGAAAGCCACGCTTGAAGCTCACAAGGAATACATGGAATTCGATTCTGCAAGAGGAGTTTAGCCAACATAGCTCGATTGAGCTTTCCATGGGATTACAATAATGATCCACTACTCTTAGAACTTCAATCTATAGAAACATAATCAAATTGAACCACTATTAGGGAGACGTTCATGGGTTTAGCCATTATAGAAAATTCATCAAACATTAAGTGCAAATTCTACTACAAGGTCCTATGGTGGTAATCCTTCACTCCACAACCAATCCCTGTTGCACCCTATTTTGCACTAGTCAAGATAGGATTCAACCTGTGGTTTCTCTGTTGTTGATGAAAGAGAGTCGCCACCTAATATTTAAAGGTATACTAGATTACCTATTTGATTACTATGTCATGTTCTTATTATTAGTCTGCAAGCCGGTGAGATTATAGATAAGGGTTCTTGTTCTTCTAAGAGGAAGGTGTTAGGCACCCCTTAAAATCTACCCAAGGTAGTTCCATAGGATTTAGACTAAGTTTGGTATCAATTATTTATAAAATGCTTTGACTAGCGATAAGGAATGATGCTTACTGTATACCTAAGTACGATATCGATAGAAAGAATGCGAGGTCCTAAAGGGATATGAGTTTATGAAGAGATTTATAAGAGATATTAAAAGAGTCTTGAAATTGGCATATACTTTGATTGAGTTATGAAAATACTTTGATTTGGGGGATGGTTATTTGCATAACTCTAAAGGGATGTTTTGTAAGAAAGTGAATAATTACCTTAGATTCGAAGGGTTTTCAAAGAAGAGGTTATTTGCCGAAAATTCCTTAAAGGCGACAGTTCTTGAAGTTCTGATTTTCCTTTTAAAAATGAAGTTGAGATCTGATTTCCTTTTTTGAAATAGAATTATTGTTTTGCTGAGTTCTGGATTTAAAATCTTTAAAGGAAAGAAGGGTGAGTGAAAAAACATATTAATTTGCAAGCAGATTATAATTATTGAGTTAAGGATCTACTTCTAACTAATTTCCTTTTTAAATCCTATATTATTTAAGGCTTGCCTAAGTTTATATGATATTAAAGCATAAAATAAAAGAATGGGATCTAAAATATGAGTGTTATATACATGAGATATAAACAACAACAAATACATAGCTAACATTAATTTAAACTAACATAAATAGTAAACTATACTAACAAGATAGTAAATAACGATAAGAGAGCTGAGGAAAAGAGGACTGGACTCTGTGATGGGCCTCAAGAAGGTAGGCCCAGTGGTGAAGAGACCCTAATATAGCTGACTTTGGACTCCTGGACGAGATGCAATAAGGCTAGAATTGGGCCTGAGGTCATCAAGAACTCAGAGGCCCAAACAGATGTACATGTCAAAAATAAGAAGGTCATTAGACATATATCCAATATATTCAGTGTGTTCTAACTACAGATCACACTTTGATGCATATGACAAATACAAAAACAGATAATTGAAGCAAGAATAAGATTAATATAGTAGAGGAAATTATATATTAATGTGGTGGCTTTACTTAGCGAATAATTCGCATTGGAAACCTTTCGTTTTCATTAAACACTAAACCCTTAAAGAACTGGATGCGTCAATGAATTAGGAGCTAAGGAGGGAGCCCCGGTCGATGCGCCCTTTGGATCCCACGACACTTCAAAGTTTCCAAGGGACTTAAGGCCCAGGGTAATGCTTGTGCCGGGGACGGCAACCCAACCTAAAGTCGAATTTCGCTCCCAAATACCCTTAATCACTGACGACATGTTTTCCTTACGGGTTTAAGTGCCAATGAGGCCCTTCCAATGCAAACTAAGTACTAAGGTATTACCTACCACAAGATATATACTTTCCTCTTAATGAAAATAACACAAGATAATACATATTACTTTTAATACTAAATAGGGAACATATATCAAGGAAACCTAAGGGGGGCTGAGTTCATAATACACATAGATAAAAAAGGAGGTTTCACAATCACACCATTGCACGAATGAATCGTTTAAGCATAACACATTCAAACATGTATTAATAACATTACCTGGTACTTTAAGACATCAAGGCAGATTCAAACCAACATGCATAGTCAGCCATTATTACAGAGAGGTTATCAAGTTTATGGGATTAAACTCTCATCATGACTACAAATTCATAGGTTCAAACATGGCACCCCTAAGGTCTCAAAAGGGTCATGCTTCTAACGGTATTATCAAGTCAATGTGTTCAGTTAATATCAACAATGGGCCCGCGGGCTAATTGGGCTAAACGAGCTGGGACCGTTAGGCCCGCTAGAGATGGGCTCGTGCCGGTCTTGTGGGCCGGTTCTTAGCTAGGAACCGTTAGGATGGGGCCCATATGGCCCGCCAAGAGACCGGGACCGGACCAGTCCCTTGGCGTGCCAAACGCGCCGAATAATTTTTTTTATAAAAAAAAGTCGTTTGGCTTTTGAAAAAAGAGCTGTTGGAGGTTTAAAAATTAGTCGTTAGCTATCTAAATATTGCCATTTAACCCACCCACCCACCCCCAAACTTAGTTTTAACCCCAAACTTTTTATTATTACACTTTTCCCCTATTTTCTACTATAAATACCCCCTCATTCTTTCATTTTCTTACAAAATCAATATCAATCTATCAAAATCTCTCTCTTATTTTCTTTTATACTTGCTACAATTGTTTACGTTATCAAAACAAAATAGTGAAAAAATTCTGAGGTTGCTACTATTACTTACTTTATTCCAAAAATTAGTCAAAAAATAATGAGGTTGTTACAATTTGTGAAACAATTGTGAAGTTGGTGAATTGAAGTCTTCAACGATAATCAATTTTCAACAAGTTGTTCATCAATTCGGTAAACTCGTTCCAACTCTTATGTCTTAATATTATAGTTTTGTTTGTTTTATTTATTTGCTATTACTTGATTAATTAAGATGTCTTCCTTAAGAAATATTTTTGGTAAAAATAAGAATAAGGAAAAGTCCAAGAGTAACGAATCTAGTGGTACTGATGTTCCTCCTCCCCTGCCCCCGGCTCCCTGAACCAAACACCATACCCGTCCTACACCTGCTATTCTTGATACCGATAATAGTTTGTTACAATTAGCAACACTGAATTTTGCCATAATATTACACTCAGTGAACATTTAGACCATAAATTAATGAATGCTATCTATTCTAATAATTATATTACTACTGATGAAAATGATGATGAGGAAATCGATCTTGATGAAACTCAATGGGACGATGATATACCCACTAGTCCTGCTCCTGATGTTGACCCAACTAGTGATAACCCTGCTAATCTAAATGATGACCCATCTGATACTCCCGTTACTGCCCCTACATTTTCTAGAGAACCTACCAAATGACTGGAAACATCTCATGTTTGGCCATTTTTTACTCAACTTGTTCCAAAAAATAAGGCTAGGTGTAAAACTTGTTGTATGGAGTTAGCTTTTAAATATACTGGATCACGGTCGGGGACGGGATCTTTGGCTAGACACATAAAAAACACCCTAAAGATAACGTCAGATATCAACGTCTAAAAGCATTGGCCTAGGGGAAAAGTGTACCTAGTCCAAGTCAGGATGACCCTAGTACCGGTTCAAATCAATTTCAACCGGGAATTAACACTGTTACCGGTGGTATTTTATATTATGATCCAAAAAATGATCGGGAAGAATTGGCAAAAATGGTAACTGTTATGTGCTTACCCTATAGTTTTTCTTCTGACCCTGTGTTAGTGCATTATATTAAAAAATAATTTAATCCTACTTATAAAGGTTTTTCTCGCATAACCGTTAAGAGAGATATTTATAGATATAAGCATGAATATAAATAATATTTGCGCTATTTATTTACTTATATAAATTATCGTGTTGCTAGTACAACTGATATTGGTAGAAGTAACAACAACTGTGATTAGCTTACTGTTACATGTCATTGGATTGATGAGGGTTGGATAATGAAAAAGCGCATAATTGCTTATGGAATAATTGCTTCACGTCATACATGGTAGATTATTGCTAGCACAGGTACGGATATTTGCAAATATTTTTGCATTAGTGATAAAATAATATCGGTCTCAATGGATAATGCTACTAATAAAACAAATGCTATAGACTTGCTTACCAATAGCTAAATCCTGCATTTAGTGATATTTTTCATGTTAGATGTATTTGTCATATTTACCATTTAATTGTGGGTGATGGTATGAGAATTTTAAATATTCAAATTGAAAAGGTTAAAATGGCTCTTAACTGGCTTTTTCATTCAAACCGTAGAAGTAGACTTAGAGAATATTTTAAAAGATGAGATGATTGTGGCCTAAGAGAAAGAAAGGTTCCTAAACCTTGTCCAACTAGATGGAATTACATGTATGAAAGTTTGGTTGTTGCATATGAATATAGAAACCCCATAAACTCAACGTTTAATGCACATGTAAGTGACGATAACGATTACTTTATGAAAGGGGATTGTGCTAATATTAAAATGCTTGTTGATTTTGTAGAAAAAATTCATATTGCTACAAAAGAATTTTTTGGGTAATATTATCCTATTATTTCTATATGTTTAGTTTATATTGCAGAACTTGCAAATTAGTTTGCTCATTTTTCACATGGTTGGAAAATTTATCAACTTGCTATTGATTCTATGAGAAAAAAGTTTAAATTGTTTTTCCCTATTCCCCCTATTTATGGTGTTGTTGCTTTGTTAAACCCTTGTATGAAATTAGGAGGTCCTCAATTTTGGTATGAAACTGTTTATAATGGTTTAGCACTGGAAGATGATGAGTTTCCTAAATTTCCGCAAGCAATAGCCTCAATTAGAACAAATGCTGAAACTATTTATAATGCTTATCAAGTTGCATTAAATCATGCTAGACCAAATGTTCCAAATTCTTCTTCTTCTGATTCTCAATCTTCTAAAAGAAATGCGGGAGTAAGAGGACGTAGTGTTTGGGGTGGGGTTTAGGGGTTCTTTTGGTTCTAGTAGTAATGATTTTTCACAACTAAATAAGCTTGAAGTTTATTTGTCGCAGCAACTTGAGGAAGTGAATCTCGACGACACCTTTAATATTTTGCACTGGTGGAAGGACAAAGTAAAACACTTTCCGATTCTTTCAAGGATGGCCCGAGATATTTTAACTATTCAAGCTTCAACTGTGGCATCGGAGAGCGCTTTCAGTCAAGAAAGACTTCAAATCAGTGTTTATAGAGCGTCTATGAGGGAGAGCTCGGAAAAATCAGTACTTTTCAGAAATTGGATCCATTCGAAAAGAAGAAATTTTGGACTTGATGTATCACAACCAGTGGTAGACGAAGCTTACGAAGAAATGCTAGCGGAACTTGCTGAGGATGCTGCTTCACCCGACAATGGAAGCGGCGATGACCAAGCTACTTTCCCGCCACCACCAACGGAACTTCCTCCGAACTTTGAAGGATTTATGAAGTTTGTAAGAGATAGCATGTAACTTGTATGAACAAAAATTAGTATGTATTATGTAACTTGTATTTTTGCACACCTTGATTAGTTCATTTTTCTTCTCAATGGTGGTATTATTATCTTATTGTGCTCATTTCATAGGAGGGAGGAAGCCTAACAAAGATATTTTCATATTTTTTATTACTATAATAAAATTACAAGGCATTACTTTGAATATCTTTTTACAATATTTTTGTATTTAAATTTGAATTAAAAAATTAGGTCACAATTCTATAATAAATTTACAAGGCATTGCCTTTGATAGTTTTTAACATCTTTTTGTCTCTAATTTCTATTTAATTCTTTTTAAAAAATTACTGCTGAATCGTTGGGTCCATTTAGCCCGTTGGGACCGTGGGTCCGGCCCGTTTAGCCCAGGACCATGAGTTTGTGGGCCCGATCCCGGGCCAGTTCCTACAAAAAGCTCGTTTAGTCCGGAACCGTTTAACCCCTTTATTTAAGGACCGGCCCATTTAGGGCCCGACACAGCCCACTTGGCACCCCTATTTGAGAGTCAAGTTCCACTTCATGTCAACAAAAAGGAGGAAGGCTGAGCATAACTCAAGGTAGAACATGGTGTTACAGAGTTAAGCAAGGACGGTAGCAACATTCAGTCAACTGTTCATAGGCAAAATAAATGAGGTAGTGATCTCATATAGGTAGAGGAATTTCACACATTACAGAACCAAATACAGAACCAAATCAACATATTGGTAAAGAAAGGAGATGGAAAATTTTGCATCAAAACAAGTTCAAACTCAAACATAAATCAAGTTCAGCAAATAGGTATGAAGTGATCATGCTTCAACTCTTAAAAAGATCACTTGATTATAACATAGTGTCTAAGACCTTTCTTCATGGAAGATAAGTTAAATATAGATGCATGCAAACTTTACAAATTCAACAGGGGCTCAAAAAAATAATGATAGGGATGTACTGCACAAGTTTTCAATTGCACATGTATATGAAGATCTCAACATGATTATGGGACAAACAAACTTAGTTATGCAACAATTATTAGTTGACTTTATCCAAACAAAATCATGACTTACACTAAGGGGGAGATAGCTTAACCTTAAAAGAATATATACAACAAAATGTTTCAGGAGAAGGAGATAGTTTGATGCAAATAAGATAGTTTCCTATAACATCTGAGTATGATCATGAAAAGGTCATGCTGATAGCCCATATATCATCCTCAGAGTTAGTAGATACAGATGTAGAGAAGGAAAGTATCTAATCACTTAAATTCTTTCAACTTAAGTGACATGGTCATATTGAATTTTCAGGATTATATCAGTTAAGGTTACCAAATAATGAAATCAACCATAAGGCAAATAAGGTGCAGGAAAACAAGATGAAGCCTCAACAGAATCATCAGTGAAGGGAAAGCCATGAAGTTTAGATGAGCATGATTGGTTCAACAATAATGATAGCTAAAACAAAGTAAAAGACTATAGTAGTAACTCAGTAAAATAGTTGGACAAACACAAGCATAGACACTTCTAGTTTAGGCTCAAGGTTAAAAGGCAAGGGGATATAAGTCATCTTAGTTCAGGGTTCATTTCAGTCATAACTATTAGGTAGTAAACCCAGCTTCCAAAACTCACAAAATTACGGAAGTGCATTAAGATAGAGATGAGTTTACTACAAGTAACTGAGAACTATGTAGTTTGTATTGAACATAAACATGTAAGAATTCAAGTATGGAGACTGTAGGAAAACTCAAAACAAAGGTCAACAATTATCAATGACTTAATCGACTATCACTTTAGAGAATAATAACAGAACAAGATGACCATAAAAGGTTGTCAAACTAACAAAGTATAAATATCAAACATGCCAAACACATACAACATAATTATGATCTATAGAACTTAACTCGACATATCTAAATCATTCAGAGATATCAACAAAAGAAAAAAGGAGAGAAGGATGATGGCCTTTTTAAGGGCAACACGCCAAACGAATCCTTTTTGTTTCTAAAGATCCCAGAATCTTCAAGCAAAAGAACTCGACAAAAGAGAGGGGAAACAGTAAGAAATCTAAGACCAGAAACCCTAATGTTCTTAGTGTCTTTGTGTGCTTAGTGTTCGTGACTGTACGTGTGTTCATTGTTAGGTTATTATAGATAAGAACATTGAAGGCCCTATTTATAGTGATGATGTGAGCATAGTCGGGTAAAATTAGAGAGAGCAAAGGGGAAATCAGTGTTTGAGTTTACCTGAGTGGAGAGATATGAAAGGCTGAACGTCGAAGCACAAGAAATCACCGGTCAGCACCATAATATCGGAGGTCATTGCATTTGACCTCTAGGTATCGGATATTAATGATGATGCCTGCTAACGTCTCATGCTTGTTTTGATTTGAAAGGACGAAAGAAAATCTGGCGAATTAAAGTTTTATCTTTTGGTCTGACTTCTTCGATTAGGTCTTTTCAAATTAAATGTAAAAATGGAAAGAATGATGAGATCAGGAGTACAAGAATAAAACGAACCACCATACATGCTATGGATTTGAAAGGTCTAGGGAGATTTAAAGTTTCATCTCTAGGTTAGGGTTTGGATTTGGGATATTTGAATTTCGATGATGAAACAGGCAATGATTCAGCGAGAATCATGGATATGGCGGACAAATGAGATGATTTGAGGTTAATTTCACGACCTTGCACTAATTTGTGCAAGGTCTATTGATTGATAGTTCTAGGGAAGATGAGAGAACAGAGATATGAAGGGAAAGAAGGGCGGTTGGACATGTGACAAGTGATTTAGTGTTTTGGGGGTATTTGTAACTACCCGGTCGATTGTTTTGAGAGTATTAGACCCGATCCAATAATTATTACTCCCTCTATTTCATTTGTGGTTATGTGACTTGCCGGGGTGCTTTGTGTGTGGTTCGGGAGAGTTTCAGAGTGGAATGGGACACATAGTCCCTAAATTGGAAATTTAAGTCGTAGGAGTTGACCGTAGCTTGACTTGCGTGAAGACGACTCCAGAATGGAATTTTGGCGGTTCCAATAAGTTCGTATGGTGATTTGAGTCCTAATGTTGATTTGGAGGTCCGTTGGTCATTTCGGCGTTAATTGGCGAAAGTTGGAAAGTTGGAAGATTTTGGAAAGTTTGACGGGGAGTAGACTTTTTGATATCGGGGTCAGATTTTGATTCCGGAAGTTGGAGTAGGTTCGTAATGTTAATTATGACTTGTATGCAAAATTTGGTGTCAATCAGAGTTGTTTTGGCATGAATTGGCATTGGTTTCGAATTTGGAAGTTCATAAGTTCTTAGGCTTGAATTGGGGTGCGATTCATGTGTTTGATGTTATTTGATGTAATTTGAGGCCTCGACTAAGTTCGTATCGTGTTTTAGGACTTGTTGGTATGTTTGGTTGAGGTCCCAAGGGCCTCGTGTGTGATTCTGACCATATTCGGTGCATTTCAGAACTTTGAAAAATTTCTGAAGTTGCTGGTTTTTCTCAGTTCTGGTGTCCTTCTACGCGTTCGGCTGACCAAGTCCGCATATTTTATTCAAGTCAGTACTACTTATTCGTCGGAGCAGTTGGCTGAGATTTATATCCGTGAGATTGTTCGCCTGCATAGTGTGCCAATGTCCATCATTTCAGATCGGGGCACGCAGTTTACATCCTAGTTTTGGAGAGCAGTGCAACAAGGATTAGGCACGCAGGTTCAGTTGAGTACAACATTTCACCCTCAGACAGATGGACAGTCTGAGCGCACTTTTCAAATATTGGAAGATATGCTACGTGCTTGTGTTATAGATTTTGGAGGTTCTTGGGATTAGTTTCTGCCACTCGTGGAGTTTGCCTACAACAACAATAACCAGTCGATCATTCAGATGGCTCCGCGTGAGGCTTTATATAGGAGACGGTGTCGTTCTCTAGTGGGTTGGTTTGATCCGAGTGAGGCTAGGCTATTGGGTACTGATTTGATTTAGGATGCTTTGGAGAAAGTTAAATTGATTCAGGAGTCACTCCGCACGGCACAGTCTAGAAAGCAGAGTTATGCCGACAGGAAGGTCCGTGATGTTGCTTACATAGTTTGGGAGAAGGTTATGCTCAAGGTTTCACCCACGAAGGGTGTGTTGTGGTTCTAGAAGAAGGGCAAGCTGAGTCCTCGGTATATTGGTCCTTTTGAAGTACTTAAGAAGATTGGAGAGGTGGATTATGAACTGGCATTTTCGCCTAGTATATCGGGTGTTCATCTAGTGTTTCATGTGTCTATGCTCCGGAAGCATGTCAGAGATTCGTCTTATGTTTTGGATTTTAGCACAGTGCAGTTGAACGGTAATTTGACTTATGATGTGGAGCTGGTGGCCAGTTTAGACCGGCAGGTTTAAAAGTTGAGAACAAAGAACATAGCTTCAGTGAAAATGCAGTGGAGAGGCCAGCCAGTCGGAGAAGCTACCTGGGAGATTGAGCGGGAGATACGGAGAAAATATCCACACCTATTTGAGGCTCTAGGTATGATTCTAAACCCGTTCGAGGACGAACGTTTGTTTAAGAAGGGGAGAATGTAACGACCCGGCCGGTCGTTTTGAGTATTACAACCCTGTTCCCCTATTTACAGCTCAATTTGTGCTTTATAATTGTTATACAACTTGCCGAAAAATTATTTGGAAGTCCGTAGTTAAATTAGGCTTGAATTGGCTAAAATGAAATTTAAGTTTGAAAGTTTGATCGGGGAGTTGACTTTTTAATATTGTGGTCAGAATCTGATTCTGGAAATTGGAATAGGTTCGCCATGTCATTTATGACTGGTGTGCAAAATTTGAGGTCAATCGGACTTGATTTGATAGGTTTCGGCATCAAATGTAGAAGTTGAAAATTATTAGTTTCATTAAGCTTGAATTGGGGCATGATTCGTGTTTTTAGCGTTGTTTTGTGTGATTTGAGTCTTTGACTAAATTCGTATGATGTTTCAGGACTTGCTGGTATATTTGGTCGAGGCCCCGGGGGCCTCGGGTGAGTTTCGGATGGTTAACGGATCAAATTTGGACTTAGAACAAAGCTGGAAATTTTCTGCCATCTGATACAATCGCACCTGCAGAAATTGGCTCGTAGGTGCGAGCTCGCAGAAGCGAGCCTGGAATCGCAGAAGCGTGTGGTCCACAGAAGCGGACGAAATGTCGCAGAAACGCGACCACAGAAGCGACAACATGGTCACAGATGCGGCCTGGGCTAGGAGGGCACTGAACCGCTGAAGCGAGTCCACAAAAGCGGACTCTTGTCCGCAAAAGCGAGAATGGCGCAGAAGCAGGAGGAAAAAGCGCAGAAGCGGTTAAAAGTTTCGGAGAAGCGGAACTTCTGGACAGTATACAAAAACAGAGGGTTCCGATATTTTTTGTCACTTTTGACATTTTCAACACGGTTTTGGGCTATGTTTCAGAGAGAATTCATGGGAAACCTTGAGGTAAGTCAGTTGTTATCATTGTTAGTCAATAATATTGGATTATCATTGAGTAGTTTGACTAGATTGAGTGTTTTGAGATGAAATTAGACGATTTGGGCCTAGGGATTCCAAAATAAGAAATTAAGATATGGAGGTCGAGTTGATGTCAGAATTTGGTAAATTTGATATGGTTGGACTCGTGGTTGAATGGGCGTTCATATTTTGTAGCTTTTGTCGGGTTCCAAGACGTGGGCCCCACGGGTAATTTTTGAGTGCAATTTCGAATTTTGTTGGAAAATTAGTATTTTCATATGGAATCCATTCCTATAATTTGTATTGACTGAATCAAATTATTTGTGACTAGATTCGAGGCGTTTGGAGACCGATTCGCTAGGCAAAGGCATAGCAGAATAAAGAACCACGGTTTGAGGTAAGTAATAGTTCTAAATTTGGTCTGAGGGTATGAAACCCCAGATTCTGTGATATCTAATTGGTTTTGAGGTGACGCACATGCTAGGTGACGGGCATGTGGGCATGCACCGTAGGAATTGTGACTTGATAAATTCCATGGAATTGTGTGGTTGAATAATTTGTTGATATCTGTACATTATCCACGTATTAGAGAAATCAATCTATAAATCATGTTTGAAACATGTGTTTACACTGTAGGGACGTACAAAGGTCGTATACTTGTTGAATTATCTTCTAAATTATTATTTTTCACTCATTCACAGTTTTACTTACACATTTCATCTCAATCTCTATTGTTCATTATTGATGCATCATATCATTGCTGTTTGGGCTGCTTATCATGATTTACGACAGCCCGAGAGACTGGAGAGGTTGATGACTAATTGAGGCCGAGGGCCTGATTGTGAGAATATTTATGGGATCGGGCTGCACGCCACAGCATGTTTCATTGTTATATGCCATGATTGGCTTTTTATAGCGCTTAGGCTGAAGGAGCCCCTCTGGAGTCTGTACACACCCCCAGTGAGCGCAGGTACCTGCTGAGTGCGAGTGCCAAGTGCTGAGTGATTGAGAGGAATGAGTGACTGTGAGTAAAGAGTGTTAGTGAGGTTGGAGTGAATGGGAGGACTGAGTGACTGTTGCTTTGAGAGGATGCATTGATTTTATTATTTTTGCACTTCAGTTGTCATATATCACTGTTTGGGAAATTTCTAAGAGATATTATCTTTTGTTTCATTTGAACTTGATATGAAATTACTGTTTGGGTCTTAAATGTTGAGCTTGAAAGCATGCCTGCCTTCTCATGTTTGAAATTACTGTAATTGGACTTAGTTGCGAAGCTCGTCACTACTTTTAGTTCTTTATTTACTATTATTACTTGCTGAGTTAGTTGTACTCATACTACACCCTGCACCTCATGTGCAGATCCAGGTACTTCTGGACACGGCGATTGCTAGTTTTTCAGATATTTATTTGTTGGAGACCATCGAGGTAGTTGCTTGACGTTTGCAGACCTTGACTCTCTTTCTTTTCAGTTTTTGTACTTTTCTATATTTTCATACAGTGTTTTTATCGTTCGGATTGTGTTATCATTTACATGTTCATGTACTCAGTGACACCGAATTTTGGGAGTGTATTTATATCAGTGTGGGGTGTTCTATTAAATTTAGATATTATGTTTTCAATCTTAAAAGAATTTGTGGTTTATTGAGGTTGTCAACTTGCCTAGTGTCGAGATAGGAACCATCACGATAGGTTAGGATATTGGGTCGTGACAATTACAGAACCAATTACAGAACCAAATCAACATATTGGTAAAGAAAGGAGATGGAAAATATTGCATCAAAACAAGTTCAAACTCAAACATAAATCTAGTTCAGCATATATGTATGAAGTGATCATGCTTCAACTCCTAAAAGGGTCACTTGATTATAACATAGTGTCTAAGTCCTTTCTTCATGGAAGATAAGTTGAATATAGATGCATGAAAACTTTACAAAAGCAACAGGGGCTCAAAAGATTAATGATAGTGATGTATTACACAAGTTGCACATGTATATGAAAATCTCAACATGATTATGGGACAAACAAACTTAGTTTTGCAGCAATTATTAGTTGACTTTATCCAAACAAAATCATTACTCACACTAAGGGGAAGATAGCTTATCCTTAATAGAATATATACAATAAAAGGTTTCAGGAGAAGGAGACAGTTTGATGCAAATAAAATAGTTTCCTATAAGAGCTGAGTATGATCATGAAAAGGTCATACTTATAGCCCAGATATCATCCTTAGAGTTAGTAGATACAAATGTAGAGAAGGAAAGTATCTAATAACTTAATTCTTTCAACTTAAGTGACATGGACATATTAAATTTTCATGAGTATATCAGTTATGGTTACCAAATAATGAAATCAACCATAAGGCAAATAAGGTGCAGGGAAACAAGATGAAGCCTCAACAGTATCATCAGTGAAGGGAAAGGCATGAAGTTTAGATGAGCATGACTTTTTCTACAATAATGATAGCTAAAACAAAGTAAAAGACTATAGTAGTAACTCAGTAAAATAGTTGGACAAACACAAGCATAGACACTTCTAGTTTAGGCTCAAGGTTAAAAGGCAAGGGGATATAAGTCATCTTAGTTCAGGGGTCATTTCAGTCATAACTATTAGGTAGTAAACCCAGCTTCCAAAACTCACAAAATTACGGAAGTGCATTAAGATAGAGATGAGTTTACTACAAGTCACTGAGAACTATGTAGTTTGTATTGAACATAAACATGTAAGAATTCAAGTATGGAGACTGTAGGAAAACTCAGAACAAAGGTCAACAATTATCAATGACTTAATCGACTATCACTTTAGAGAATAATAACAGAACAAGATGACCATAAAAGGTTGTAAAACTAACAAAGTATAAATATCAAACATGCCAAACACATACAACATAATTATGATCTACAGAACTTAACTCGACATATCTAAATCATTCAGAGATATCAACAAAAGAAAAAAGGAGAGAAGGATGATGACCTTTTTAAGGGCAGCACACCAAACGAATACTTTTTGTTTCTCAAGATCCCAGAATCTTCGAGCAAAAGAACTCGACAAAAGAGAGGGCAAACAGTAAGAAATCTAAGACCAGAAGCCCTAATGTTCTTAGTGTCTTTGTGTGCTTAGTGTTCGTGACTGTATGTGTGTTCAGTGTTAGGTTATTATAGATAAGAACATTGAAGGCCCTATTTATAGTACAATTTAAGGCCATAGAGTTTTAGATTTCAAACTAAGATAGTGGAGAGTGATGATGAGCTGATGATGTGAGCATAGTCGGGTAAAATCAGAGAGAGCAAAGGGGAAATCAGTGTTTGAGTTTACCTGAGTGGAGAGATATGAAAGGCTGAACATCGAAGCACAAGAAACCACCGGTCATCACCATAATACCAGAGTTCATTGCATTTGACCTCTAGGTATCGGATATTAATGATGATGCCTGCTAACGTCTCATGCTTGTTTCGATTTGAAAGGATGAAAGAAAATCTGGCGAATTAAAGTTTTATCTTTTGGTCTGACTTCTTCGATTAGGTCTTTTGAAATTAAATGGTAAAAATGGAAAGAATGATGAGATTAGGAGTACAAGAATAAAACGAACCACCATGCATGCTATGGATTTGAAAGGTCTAGGGAGATTTGAAGTTTCATCTCTAGGTTAGGGTTTGGATTTGGGAGATTTGAATTTCGATGATGAAACAGGCAATGATTCAGCGAGAATCATGGATATGGCGGACAAATGAGATGATTTGAGGTTAATTTCACGACCATTAAAGGCCCTATTTATAGTGCCATTTAAGGCCTTAGAGTTTCGGATTTCAAACTAAGATAGTGGAGAGTGACGATGAGTTCATGATATGAGCATAGTCGGGTAAAATCAGAGAGAACAGAGGGGAAATCAGTGTTTGAGTTTACCTGAGTGGAGAGATATGAGAGGCTGAACGTTGAAGAACAATAAATCACCGGTCAGAACCCTAATACCTAGAGGTCATTGCATTTGACCTCTAGGTGTCAAATATTAATGATGAAGCCAGCTAACGTCTCATGCTTGCTTTGATTTGAGAGGACGGAAGAAAATCTGGTGAGTTGAAGTTTCATCTTTTGGTCTGACTTCTTCGATTAGGGCTTTTGAAATTGAATGGTGAAAATGGAAATAATGACGAGATCAGGAGTACAGGAACAAATTGAACAACCATGCATGCCATAGATTTGAAAGGTCAAGGGCGATTTGAAGTTCCATTTATGGGGTTAGGGTTTGGATTTGGGAGATTTGAATTTCGATGATGAAATAGGCACAAATTCAGCGAGAATCGTGGATATGGGGGACAAATGAGATGAATTGAGGTTAATTTCACGACCTTGGATTAATTTGTGCAAGGTCTGTTGATCGATAGAGCTAGGGCAGACGAGAGAAAAGAGATATACGGGCCATTGGATCTGGCGATCAACGGCCCTGGAATTTTGGGCATTTATGATTTTTAGAAAGAATTTTAATGGACATTTGGTTATGAGGTTTGAACGGTGGACATGGGGTCTTTGGGCGATTATTTTAAATATCAAAGGAAAATCAGGGATAAAATGGGAGCCGTTGATCAGATGGATCAACGGTTCAGATGCATGTGTGTTTATTTTGTGAGTGATAAAGGAAGGTGATGTGGCACGATCTCATTGGTTCGCAAGGAGTGTCATGGATTGCCAACTTGAAATGAGATGGGGTATTTGGACTGGGTCAAATCCAAATTGGGCTTGGTATTTGGGCTAAAAATAATTTAACTAATAGCCATTTTGTATTTAGTTAAGGAACTGCAATTGTAGGATTTTAGTTTTTTAACCCTTTTAAAATCAATTTAAATAAACTTAACAATTTCAATAAAACATATGGTAAAATTATAATTACTATATGTTGCTAATTATTTTAATCAATTATCTATAAATGACACATATTTAAAATTATAGCACTAATTTCAAAATAGTAACATAGTAACCTAATTCACTGGAAATTAAGGAGTAATTTTCTCAAATTATAAAACCTATGTAATGTATATATAAAAAATATTTTTCATTATAGTAAATACAATTGTAATTAAACAATATCATTACTACATGATTAATTTCGAAACTAATAATTAATTAATTTATAAAATAGATATTCATTAATAGAAAATACTTTTAAAGTATTTATTGTAAATTGTTAAGCGTGAATAAATTAATTTTAAAAGGGTTTCGAGCAAAGAAATTGAACCAAAGCCAATTTTGTCCCGACTTTAGGCATGATTTGCAGGAATGGCATGAAAATTATGAGTTGAGGAATTGAGTTGTGGAAGAATCTAGAAAAGTTTTGGAATATTGGGCCAAATTCTGGCTTTGAATTGCTTACATACCTCAGGCTTAACGAGGAACAAGCCTCATGTAGTTCCGGAGTATGAATTTTGAGGAAGCAACACTTGTAGGAATTGCCCAAGTATCATATTGTGACGATACGCCGATATGGAAGATTGGTCACTCGTGATAGCTTGAATTTTGCGGCCAAATTTGAATGATTCAAAATTTTGAGCTTGCTGGTCA
This sequence comes from Nicotiana tomentosiformis, assembly GCF_000390325.3. Taxonomy (NCBI): domain Eukaryota; kingdom Viridiplantae; phylum Streptophyta; class Magnoliopsida; order Solanales; family Solanaceae; genus Nicotiana; species Nicotiana tomentosiformis. Next base: position 87,932,227 of record NC_090818.1, read on the forward strand.
TCTTGAGCTGGGATCTTGGGGCCGCTACTGGGTTGCCTGTCCCCATAGCGTTGCAGTTCGGTCTGTTGCTAAGAAATAGTTCCACGCTGTGGTTTTTGTCCCAACAAAACAAAATGAAATACACGCATACCAATATATTGAAATGCATAATATATTAAGTTGTGATGTAAATAATGCGGGAATGATGATGTTTGGCTGCCGACGAGCCGTTATTTGGGATTGGGATGATGGGATACTTGATCCTGACTCGATTTGTTAGTTGGGCTGGGTACCGTTCTGCAGCTGTCGGAGCATTTGAAAATTATCTCTGCTTATTGGGAGAGCTTTGTAGTGATAAATGTCTCCGCTCGTTGGGAGAGCTTGATTTGTAGAGAGCGTCTCCGCTTGTTGGGAGAGCATTGCACTGAAATATAAAGTATTCTCCGCTTGGGAGCGATCGAAATCATGCCTAAAGCTGCACGAACAAAATGTTAAAATATTCAAAGTAATAGCAAATTGTAATATAAGCATGCCCAAGAGATACTCTTGACTACGAAGCTAGATAGCAGCCATTAATTGGTAGAATGTTGGTGACGAGGTTTGCAATTGTCCATTTCGGCATGCGTGATTGATGGAGCGGTGTTGCGGATTTCTTTTTGTTGGCGAAGTTTGTAGTTTTCTATATACAAGGCTCCAGTTGGCAAAGACGAAGTTAGATTTGTACAAGGCGCTCCGATTGATTGAGCTGACGGTTTGCTATATACAGGACTTCGATTGGTGAAGCCGACATGCGATTTGTACAGGGTGCTCCGGTTGGTTGAGCCAATGGTTTGCTATTTACTAGACTACGATGGACGAAGCTGTTGTGTGATTTGTACAGGCTGCTCCGATTGATTGAGCAGACGGTTTATTATTTATAGATTTATGTGTTAGATATCTGATTCCGAAGCACCTGCAAAGGATTCAAGAGTTAGCCTTAGATGTTCTCGAAAATTTAAAGTAAAATGAGGATAGATAATCCTAGGCAAGTGGCGGGTTCATCATTTGCCCCAATGTGGTCCCAGCGATTCTTTACTCCCTGTTGACCCTGCACTCAAAGGAAACTTCTTAGTAGGGGGAGTTGGTTTGCGTCGACCATGATATTGATTTGCCCCCGCCTTTGACATGATTACTGAAAATATTTTGAAAATACTTATTTATTTTAAGGCAAACGGCGTCGTCCCAGATTATGACATGTTAGAAAGGTTCTCCATACGCTAACGTATCTCTTCGAGAAATTCATCCCGTTGATGTCGATCTTCTATGGTGTCTCTGACAACACGGCTACTTGCTGTTGTGATTGTGTCCTAATTAAGGCTAATGCATTATAGAGGTTTCCTAAGGTTATGACCGAACCCTTTCAGGTTGCCTACGTATCCAAAACGGAATCAGGTCTGAATGTAGTTCATGGGATAATGATGAAATGTGATGAAATGACCGAGCCTGACTTATGCAGACTACGTATCCAAAACAGAATCAGGTCGGAACATAGTTCAATCATAAAAAATGCAAAATGATGAGATTAAGAAATGAAAATGGATGAGTCTTACTCAGACAGCCTATGTATCCAAGTGGAATCAGGCCAGAACGTAGTTCAATTACAAAAGATGACTGAATCCGATGAGGATTGCCTACGTATTTCTTTATGAGGAAATCAAGTTGGTGTAGTTCCTGAACAACCTACAAATATGACATTTAGTTTTTCTATTACAAGAGAAAGGGGGAGAGAAACCGAACCCTACTTGGGTTGCCTACGTATCTGTCATGACCCAAAATCAACTAAAGGTCGTGGTGGCGCCTAACGCCGCTATCAGGCAAGCCAACAATTAAATAATTAACTTCATTACTCATTTTAGTACTTTTAAAATCATAATTTCCTTCGATTAATATGTAACAGATGAAATTTACAAGTGAGTGGAAAGATTTTTACAATTTTAATACATAACAACTCAAAAGCATCCACAAAACCCGGTGTCACGAGTGCATGAGCATCAACTAGGAAGTAAAATAAAATACAGCATCTGTCAGAAATACAAATACGATAGGAAAAATACAAATAACTCTGGAGGAGACTTTGCTGGCTGTGGATCGTAACCTGAAATGCAGCCCGCGGCAAGTCCCTTGCATCATCCGTGCCTCCGTGCCCACAGGACCACCAGGCATAAGGTACCTGCACAAAAATGTGCAGCAAGTGTAGTATGAGTACAAATTCACGTGTACCCAGTAAGTATCTATCCTAACCCCGGAGGAGTAGTGACGAGGGGTCGACATCGACACTCACTAGTGGTCCAATAATATCAGGTACAGTAAGGAGGTGAACAAATATGAGGGAGAGTAAATAAATGAAATAAACAAGTGTAAACATGTGGTACAATTATCCTCCTTACAATAAACTCAAGCTCTTAATTAGCAAATTCCATCTCAATCGGAGCATATATATATTTATATGTATAATGGACCTCACCAAATAGGTTGTTATAATTCGAAACAGGGAAAAACTCACAGATACTCTGGCTTCTTTCCAAATATTACACACGATTCCATGAGGATATTTTTATAGAAATGTCGAGGCGTACGACCCGATCCAACATAACAATTTTAAATGTGCACTGCCGAGGGTCGAACGGCACGAACCATAGATGCATCTATTAAACTGCCGAGGCAAACGACCCGTTCCCATGAGAGTGTGGCACATAAGTCCTGCCGAGGCGAATGGCCCGATCCCATAAGAAGTGAAATACATAATCCTGCCGAAGCGAACGGCCCGATCCCATTAGAATAAGAGCCTTTGATGGGTCCTTGGCCCCACTCATGAATAAACGTGTGAGTTGTAATTTCATTAACAAAAACCTTTTAATGAAACATATATATATCCCGAAAACATGCCGTAAAGGGAGTAACATTATTCGGTGACTAATCATGAACTCGTGAAGTCTCTACAAAAGCAATTCTAGTCTCAAGTAGTAATGTAAAATAGAGGAATTTAATAGGCGAGATACTGCTCAAATAGTACAGCTATAGCATGATGTGAACCTAAGTCTACCCGGACAATAACATAAATCTAACTACGTACGGACTCTCGTCACCTCGTACGTATGTAGTCCCCGCAACAAGTTACACACATTAAATATATCACCTAGGGGTAGTTTCCCCCTCACAGAGTTAGACAGGAGACTTACCTCGCTCCAAAATTCCATAACCGGCTCCAAAGCCCTCTAACACCTCAAACCGATACCCGTCGCTCCAAAATTAGTCAAACAATGTGCAAACCAATAAAGATATACTCTAATACTCATAACAAATCAATTTAGACAAATTTTCAACTCCGTTCGAAAAGCTGATAAAGCAACCCTCGGGCCCACCTACCCGAATTCCGAAACTTTTCAAAGCTAAACATTACTCATAATATTACGCACTCAAATATATGATTTGTTCTCAATTCCATGCCCAATTCGTGGTCAAAATCCAAAAATATCAATTTCTAGGTTTTCTACCAAAACCCCAAATTTTCCACAATTGTCCATGAATTTCCATGTTAAAATCTATATAAAATCTAAGTATTTAACTTGCAATAGGTAAGAATCACTTGCCTTGACATAGATGATGAAGATGGAGCTCCAAAATCTCTCCTAGGTCGGCTCCCATGGAGGAAATGAGATGAAATGAGCCAGACCCATTTTTGCAAACTTATACACTGCCCAGGCAACCCTTTTTCGCTTTCGCGACCCCCGCATCACGTTCGCGATGAACAAAATTCTCAAAAGCCATTTTCAAACTCTTCTCATACATCCTCTAGAATAATGGTCATAACGTTTTGTACAAAACTCTAAATCACAAATAGTTTGACTTTCTGGAAACTAGATATCAAGGTATATAACTTTCATATGTTGATCATCTCCCAATTCATTGTAGATTGTGAAATATATGCTTCCAAAGTCAGCCCTGTGCATCAGAGATTTCCAAACTCTTCCCGGACAGTCTTTAGTGTATCCACAATAACATTTTGTACGCATCCCCAAATGAAAAATGGTTGACCTCAGAAATGCACTTCTCTGCAAATTTTTATTCCACCAACTCCTCGATGCATTGCAAGTCTAAAAATCTATATCGCAGCTCGCAAGCTCGCTGCAAACATTATCTACAGCCCTCCAAACTCATAGGTGTACTTTTACGGGGCCTTACACTCTTACCCAAATTGTGTCATACCTTAACCAAACACCTACATTACAACCCTTTAGTACCTACTTGATTTTGAACCAAGTGTGTCTATATTAGTGAAGAAATACATCAAGGGCAAGCCTATGGCTCTACTTGTGTGCATTTTAATATCTTTATGAGAGAGAGAGTTAATTCTTTCTATTTAATATCCCATTTGTGTTTTAAATTACAATTTATAAGTTGAGATTCACTCTTAAGTGTGAGGGCACATGAAATTTGTGTTGTGAATTTACTCCAATCTCCAAATGGGAGGAATGAACAACAGAAAGTTGTTTGTGATTATGAGGCAAATTTTGAAGCTTTAGTGTCATTGCTTGGCTACTACTTTGATTAACGTGGTGTTTGAGCACTTGAATGGAAATGAAATTTGTGAGAAGTTGTTGGTGATTCATATGTTTTGGATTAATTATTGGTACCAACCACAGTCAATAGATTGTGTTTAATTTGAACCTTTTTGACTTGAAATGATGTTTGGTATGCCATTGAACTTAATTGTTGATTTTATTGAAGGATGTTCTTAGTTGTTGAATTCCTTGAGGACAAGCAAGAGTTTAAGTTTGGTGGTTTGATAAGTTGGTATCTTCTTGATACTTAGACTTTTGTATGATTTTGTTAAGAAACTAAAGCATTTGTTGAGGTATATTGGCATATTTCAGGTATCATATGATATAGAGAAGATATAGAAGAAAACAAGTCAAAATGTGTTAAAATGAAAAAATGGACTGCTACTAGTTAATGCTCTTTGTGATCGCAGAGATTTTTATGTGATCGCGAACCAGGAAAATAGCCATCGCGAATGCGAAGAAAGTGCTGCAAACGCGAAGAAGTAATAGCTAGTCAGCAGCTGGTCAAGCACTCTACGCGACAGCGAGGTGGGGTGATGCGATTGTGGTCAACCTAGAAGAAGTCTATCGCCAATGTGTTGGACATTCCATGAACGTGATGAAGGAAAATGGTCAACGGCTGGTCAAATGTTCTATACAAATGCTAGGTACAGTTTATGATTTCCGTTCTTTCAAGAATTGTTCATCACGATCGTAGGGCTTTTTCGCGAACACATAGCATATTAATTGGGAAGAATTTGGACAGTTTTGGCATTTCACGTTTTTGGCTCCCCAAACATTTAATACTCGACCCAGCTCATTTGGAAGACATCTTTGGCATATATTTGAATAAAATACAAGCTTTGGGAGCTCGGGTTCTTGCACACACACTTGGGAGTCTAAGATTTGAAGACTTGAATGAGAAATTTCTTACTCTTTTATTCATTTCTTCAATTCCTTGTAATGTATTGAATATCTAAGTGTGTCGTATTTATTCCAATACTTGAAACTTGTTTATGGAAATATTCATTGTGACAATTTGGATTAAATCCCTTGTTATGCTTATGTATTGAATAATTTTTACTAATATTGAAGTGTGTTAACTGTTTCTTTAATTATTCTTGTTCTTTAACTAAATATTTTCAAAGGGATTACCTAACCCTAGTACTTTCCCATTAACTTCAAATTAATCTTGAAAAAGGTAATTTTGGGTTGGGAAAGATTAATTAACAAGAACTTGAGGTGTTAAACCTCATTTTATAGATTCTACCTAGGGATAGGATTGAACTACTTGTAACCATATTCGGGTGCACTTATCTCTTGATTGATTTAATTCAATTAGGAAGTCATGTTAGTCTTCGGAAGAAGCTAATATAGAATTATTATCCGAGACTAATTAACATGAACTTGATCATATTTATAAAATCGTAAAATACATTGGATCTTTACTTGAGTGTAATTCCCCGTGTATCCATGCTTGTAGCCATTGATCATTTTATTCACTTTTTTGGTTATTTTATATTTTTCTATTTAGATATTATATTTTCTCAAAACATTTGTTAGTGTTTGACTTAGCATAATAAGCGATAATTCTCTTACTTTCCTAATTGCCTACATATTGTTCTCTGTGGGATTCGACCCTAACTCATATTTGGGTAAATTATATTTCATGCGACCGTGTCCGCTTACTATTTGAGGAGTGAATTTGGATGAAATCATGTCTCTTCACATATTAACCATGAATTTTCCCTTCTTCTTGTTTTTCTTTTTTTCAGCTGCGAAGTCTTCCTGAAGATTGACATGTACCTTGGCCATATTCCCATATGCCGCCTCAAGCGTGCTAATAGAATCTACTAACTTCTCATGAGACTCTGCCTGTGTTTTCTGAGCCTCCAAGTAGATCTTCATTTCCTCTTTAGTATAGTAGTCATGCATAGGCTGGGAGTGCGAGGGTACCACTAGGGAGTTGTGTGTGACACCCCGGAAAATTTTGAAGTACTTAAGTGGTAAGATTGGTAAATTTTGCAAAGAAAATAATATTTCATGGTGTCGGACTAGGTTTACGTGTTTAAGGATTGTAGAAATTCTTCGCGGCGAGCTTACTCGCCGCGGCTCAGACTTTTTGGGTTGAACAATGCCCCGGAAAGTAAAGAAAAAGTTTTGGCGGAAAAGTGCATTTCTGCGGTCCATTATGCGACCGCAGAATCACTCTGCGGACCGCTTAATGGCTGCAGAGTGGGGCAGTTAATTGGGCGAATTGGAAGCAATTATGCGGTCGACTATGCGACCGCATAACAATTATGCGATGCATTATGCGACCGCATAACGGTTATGCAGACCGCATAGTGACCGCATACACAGACACATCTTTTGGCTATTTTGTAACCAACTATGCGACCGATATGCGGTCCGCATATCGGTAATTCGATCGCATACCTTGTTCCGGAGCTCTATTTTTGGGTTTTTAAAACCCGACCCTATTTCGTTAAATACACTCTTTGGGTCATTTTTGAGCTATTATCTGATATTTTAGAGTGAGAGAGGGTGCCCTAGAGTAAGAAGGTGTTCTCCAATATTTGTTCTTCAATTCTTGTTCAAGTTTTGGAAGATTAAGAAGGCAAACTCACTAAGTCTTCATCCTAGAGGTAAGATTCTACACCCTAAACTGTAATTTCAAAATCATCTGAACATGAGGAATTAGCAAGATAATGTTTGGGCATGAGAGTTGATTATTTTACATGCATGTGATATCAAGGGGTGTAGGGAGATTATTGAACTAAGCATGGTAAAGATTGGGTTGTGGGATGATGGAATCCTCCACAAAAGGGACCTTGAAACCTTATGCAGACCTTGTGTTTGATCAAATGCTCAAATGAGCTAGAAACATTCCTAATTGTTGTTCAATTTGTTATATTTCTAAAATAGATTGAAGTTGCTAAGAATTCCGGAATGTTTTAGAGTTTAAGGAAGCTCAATTGAGGTATGTTGGCTAAACTTTTCTTTAAGAGTTGGAATTCTCATTATCCTTGTAAGTTCTGAGATGTTGATTATAAATCGAGTATTCCGATGAGTTTTGTGATGAAGATATATGTTCAATTCATATTTCAAATGCTCTTATCATATTGCATTATAAATTGAGGATGTGTCCCAAACTATGGATTACGTATCCACATGTTATAATTTCTAGTCGTGATTTATGTGAAAGGTATTATGCCAAGTTGTGTAGAGATTGTGATTGTGATACACCCCACCCGTATACATTGGGGTGAGGCGGCATGACCACTTTGTGTGGGGATTATGGTATAGATATTGTGATTGTGATACACCTCCACCCGCATATATATTGGGGTGAGGCGGCATAACCGCTTTGTGTAGGGATTATGATATTGTGGGACTGCACCTCCACTCGCTTACATTGGGGTGAGGCGGTACGACCGCTTTGTGTATGGTTTTGGTATTGTTGTGGCACCACCACCCACATACATTGGGGTGAGGCGGCATAGCTGCTTTGTGTTGGTATTGGTATCGTTGATGCATTTTCACCCGCATACATTAGGGTGAGGCGGCATAGCCGCTTTGTGTAGGTTCTTGGTACTATGGTTATACATCCACCCGCATACATTGAGGTGAGGCGGCAGGGCCGCTTGATTAGAGTTGTGGTATTGTACGTACACCTCCACCTGTATACATCGGGTGAGGCGACGGGGCCGCTTTGTGTGAAGATGGTTATATAGGATCCCATCTTAAATCCTATAAATGTTGTTGATAGCTTCTAATAAGTTTGCTATGGTTGAGACAGTTATCTATATTATTCTATTGCCGCACTGGTTCATCAAAAAAATCTTGTATTTCTAAATTCTTAAATTGGTGTTTAGTTTTCATACTAGTACTATTCGACGGTACTAACGTCCCTTTTGTCGGGGGCGCTGCATCTTTAAATGGATGCAGGTGGTTCCACAACAGGAGACATTGATCAGTGATAGCAGTACACCTTCTTCCTAGCTGACTTGGTGAGCCCCACTTCATCCCGGGGTCATGTATCTTTTGATCTTTATGTATTATGGTTAAAGTATAGTCGGGGCCTTGTTGCCGGCATTATCATTGTACTCTTCTTTATCTATAGAGGATCCGTAGACATGGTGTGGGTTGTGAATTCGTACTGGGAAAGACAAACTATGCTATGTTGTGGTTGTATTACTTGTCCATTTGAGACTTTAAAAATGGTGAAACTTATGGTAAGAAATTGGTAACTGCAGACACGACCACTTTATTGCTTAATTAAGGAAAACATATATTCTCTTTATTCATGAATGGGTTTGGGTAGAAGAAATCTAACATGCTTGCTCGATCGGGTTCACTTGATTGAGCGCCGGTCGCGCTCCACGGTTTTGGAGCATGACACTGTGACACTAAGTCAAGAATGGACTCAAGCTGGGAATTAAGCATCCCAAATGGTCCCTCGACTGTGTCTCCTGGGAGGACTCTTGTCCGGAAACTGTGGTGATTTTTCTCTTCTTACTCTTTACTCTGCACTACCCTTTCTGGTCACTCTCAATGGATGCAAGGGTTTGTCGGCTGGTATCCAATGATCGGTGTTGCGCACATCAACATTTGCCCGTCGGCACTACTATGTGATCAAAGAAGGGAACATTAAGCTTGTACTATCTTGCAGCAAGTACTCTTTCAGCTCTTGAATGACATAATAACTGACATTTACAAGAATGCCATCAAGTATGTATGATATCATCACGGCCCTAACAATTGAAAAACCAGAGACATTCCCACTAGGTGAGACTCTACTCTAGATGATGTACATCCACATATTAGCTTCAACTATGAAATCGATGGATTTTAAACCCTTTCTCTTGTTGGCCCACTTTATGTGTTTGTCTGAGGGATAAAGTTTAGACACTAGCCAATCTTTGTTATAGCATGTATCTTTTTCTTGCATCGGCTCGAGTGGATGGTTCTAAAGGCCATCATTGATTTGCTCAAGCCCAAATCTTACTATTTTTCCCTTATGGTGAGTTCTGAGTTGTTGAAGTTTTTATGCTTAAGTTTGACATAAAACTCGTGAACCCATTCCTCATTGGCATCACAGGGAGTTGTCATGAAACATGTCCAACCTATAGTCTCTAGACGGCCATAAAAATTTGGAAGTAGCTTGGCCAATCTACCCAAAAATCCCTTTTTCATGTAGGACGTTCTTTGTAAGAAGGTTGTCATGGTACCGGCGATGAGAATCAGCGGACATGAATCGATCAGTTTCATATTGCTCTTCCACAGCTTCTTCTACAATTTCATGGTCATGTGCCGCATTTTCATTCATCTTTGGGTCCGTTTTTGAATCTCAAAGTACCTAAAAATCAAAACTAAGTTAGCTGAGCATTAGAATCATGTTAAGAAATTTAAAACACTACAATTAGGCCAAAGAATCAAGCCAAACAGGTTCCGGAAGCTTCAGTTGCAAAGCTACTACCTTGTAGAAAATCTGCAAAGTCATCGCACCTGCGGTAAAACTATCGCAACTGCGACAGTGCTTCTACGGAAAAATCTCCGCTTCTGCGATGCTTCATTATTCAACATGAACTCACTGTTGATACCCAATTTTTCCCTCATATTTTTTCAAATAGTATATATACTTTCAAAATATCATTTTGCATCATTACCTAATTTGCAAGGGTTCTATAAGTATTTTTTATAATTTTTAAAGCTTGAAAAATTGATTTTTTTAGCATTTTAATTGTTCAAAATATTTATTACTCCTTCAAATTATTTTGTGATGATTTAATCATCCAAATTTATTGTTTACACCCACATGTATGTTTCAAAATATTTTTACTTCATTTCACATAATTGTATTTACATTTTTGAGCTATTTACGTAATTTTATAATAACAACCTATATTCTATACAAGATCGTATTTATTATATTATTTATACTAAAATAGCATTTATTATATTTTAATAATATTAATATATTATTTTTAAGTATTTTACCGCATAAATAATATTTTTTATTATCTACTAATCATTTTTTATAATTTATTTTGGATGAGTTTCGTTTGTAGCCCAATTCTGAGCTAATTTTCGGACCAAAAAAACCCAAATCACTGGCCCAGAGATCCCAAATCCATGTCCCAATCCGTTTAGCACAAACCAAATGACCCTTTTAACCCAACCCGATCGCAACCCGTTAAACCAACCCGCCCCGCTCGATTTTTAATCTTGGCTGTTGATCTCTCAAACTCAACTGCCCACAACTACCCTACCACTTTTAACTACCCAACCCCAAACCCTAATCCTCATTTTTCTAAGACTGCCGCCCCCATTTCCCTCGTCTCTCCTCCTCCCTCCTTTAGAAATCCTAGCCGCCTTCACCAACCTTCTCCGAATCCGATTAATTCATGGATTCCTACCATGATTCACTTATCTTTTATGGATTATCTCGTTGTTCCTTACAAGACTATGGTATTACATAGTACTTGCCCCATTTTTGGCAAGTACCAATCTTCCAAATCAAGAGAAATCAGACTCGCTCCTCAAGATTCAAACAATTTTTTGTCTATATACATTCACGACAAGATTATATGGGTCTGATTTACCAAGATTCTTTGGCCAATCTGAGATTCTGGCCAGAACTAGGGTTTGCCTGATTTTTATCCTAATTTGGTTCTAAATCGATTTTGCACGCTCTCCTTTCTTTATTTTGTGTTTGATTGATTACGTTTCCTTGTTTGTTCGTTTAATTTTGCTACTATATAAACCCTTCCTCAATCCTCCTAAAACGGATCTCATTACTGGGATTACTCTAACTATTCTTCTCTTTAACTCACTCATTTACTCTGTTACACTCGAATATTTTCTATAACTATTGAATTCTTGGTCGACTGAAAGCTAAGGCCATAATACCATTAAACGACCTCCTCCGGTGCAAGCACTGCTCTGAGCCCTTCTCGAGGCTCTTGTGAACTCTGAAGCATAGGGGATTTGGGGTTCCATTGTCCTCTTTCAATTGCTGCTATTGAATCACTATTGATATTCTAAGTTCCTCACTCTTTTGCTAGCTTACCTTTGCTACTAGTTAGTGTCCCTGACTCTTACAATTTTAACTGTTTCCCTTTCTGTTTGTCTAGGACATGTGTATTCTATGTGCCAACACTGTTTGAACTTTTAGACAAGCATGCCTTAAGCTTCTCCATTATTTGAGAATCCCCAGCACTGTATTGTTGTATGCTTTCTGTAATTCTATTGTCTCAATGATATTCTGCAGTTCCATGTTCTCTAGTATCGAACATGATATGTTTCAACATGTGTAGTATACCTTCACTCTGTGTAATTGATTCAAATGGTTTATGGCCTTCTTAGGTTGTGTCTGATTGGTCATGCTCATGTTAGCCTTGATGTCGTGTCTTTGGCCTGTTATGAATTCACATTTATGCCTTGGATTTCTGGGACTTTTGTAGAAAATGTCCGCCCATAGTCTGCTTTAATGAACCCCTTCCTAATAGATCATTTATGTGTAATCTTTTGTTTCATGCAAACTGATCCTTGACTTTCCCATGTTATAGCATTGTCTTGATTTCTAGCCAATCATGTTGGTTTGATGTAACTCTGGTAATTGTGTTCCTTGCCCTGTCAATCCTACACTCTTAGCATTTGATTCTAGGATAAATACCAATGTGTAGCTTTTATCTCATATGGGGTTGACTGACATGAATCCTAATGTCTGCTTGTCCTGTTAGCCTATAATTGACATGTGAGTTCTTTAGAATCTTTGTGCTATAGTTAATGTCCATCATGTTAAGTTTCATGATCAACTAAATGTTGTTTGCCAAATTATGCCATCTAGAATGTTGTTATGCTGTTTGCCACCACATTCTCACAAGGTTCTCATGTTAAAACCTTCCTATAGAGACTGCACTCCATCTGCTTCATGTTCATGATTTTGTTAAACTATCACCTAAAGGTCTTTAGGTTGTTTATGGTTCATGCTTTACTTTGAAACTCTTTGAAATGGTTCACTGTCCTATGATGGTCAGTCTAATCACTATCAAACTATGTTTCTGGAATTACAAAATATAAGCTTGCCTCATATGTGTCTTGTGTGCTTTTCCATTTAGTATGATCCCATTTATATGTCTTGGCTAGATGGTTAAAGCTTTTAAGCGCTAAGTGTTTAGGTTGTTTTTTTTTACCAGTATTGTGTCACTTACATAGCTGAATTTAGCATCCGTTTGGGTAAGTAAGTTATCCATTGGGCCTGGAAATGGGCCATGTGTGTTGTTGAATCTGGGACACTGGATTCAGGTGCACTTTGATTGACTTGTGAGCTTGTGGTTTGGGCCTGCAGTTTTTTCAGAGAGTAAGACTATTGAAGGCCTGGGATAACCCTGGTTTACTTTTGTGTTGGGCTTGTAATTGAAATTTAGTGGGCTTGTATACGTTCCAGACCATGTTTGGTCATTTTCCTGTCCGTACTATTTCATTCTTGGGCCTGTAATAATTTGTAAACAAATAATTGGGGTACTAGTGTAATTGGGGAAACAAGTATATCCTAATATTTGCATTGAAAAGGTAGAGAACCTTCCTATAGGGTCTATGTGTTATGTTTGGCTATTTCGTTCAGCATGCCTTGTTTGTTATTTTGTTTGGTATGTGATACACTCAAAGAAATCATGCCTATAGGGAATCACACACTTCACTTAACTTGTCTAATACTTGTACACCACTCAAAACATGCTAGTTTAAGCATTTGTTGTACTTGTTTCTCATTGCGCACATTTAGACAACATGCCTATAGGAAGTATAACTTATGCTTTGATGATCTAGATACTATAACTATATGACTTTAAATAATCAGTCAATTGCTTCCATTACTTTCAAGTGTACTGCCCATCTAGAAATCATGACTATAGGATTCTAATCTTTTAATCGATTATTTTTGTTGATTTCATTACACTGCCACACTTGGATGACATGCCTATAGTAATAAAGTACATAAAATCAATTTCAATTGTCTAGAAATCCTGCCTATAGGACACTATCACCTGCCTATGAAACATGTCTATAAAATCAGTGTCTTAAATCCTGAGTTTTTGAACAGCCTTACTGCCTCATCGCATGAACAATTTTGATGTCATGCCTATAGATTTGTAATAACTCCAATCTGCCCATACGATAGTCCAGAAACGGCAGCACTACCTGTATAATGCTGGGATCCAAAATCACATAGAAATCATGCTTATAGGACTTAACGGCTATAATGCGTCTTAATCCTGATAACTGTCTATTGCTGAATCTGCCCGCGTGCATTTGTTGTTTATGTGTGGAGGCTAACTTGGGCCTCTAATTGTCTTTATGTGAAGTCTTGATTATTTTGAATGTCACCTAGTTCTTATCATTTTGAGCAACCTAGGATAAGTCTAGAACCACCAAAATAGAGGTCCAAAGCCTCCTGGACCATAGGTATGGGACGGGTAGTGCACGCATAGGGTACGGCCTAGAATTGAATTAGAGCGCCTTTAAGTAAATAATTTTAACATAGTAATCGGGTAGCAGGAGATGATAGTCTGTGTCCGCTAAATAATATGAGCAACCCCTACCTCAAAGGAGTTGCGAAGTATTATTTATGTTGCACAGGGTGATCTTTAGGCTAAAAAATATAGGACCCCACTCCCCTTTCATTATTTGTCATTTACACTTAGTCATTTAACATAGATTAGTGAAGTTGTATCTCTATAGTCATTAAGATTTATGCCGATTCTCACGTGCGCTAATAAGACTCTTCGACTTCTAAATTTGCCTTTATTTATTTGATCACATAGTCTAATTACATAATCCACATAGTTTAAAGTTCGGTCGGGACCCACAGTTGTGGACCTCGAAGAGTGCCTAACACCTTCTCTTTGAGGTAATTTGAGCCCTTACCCGATCTTTGGTGACACGGACTAGTCAAATAGAGTTACTTGCAAATAGGTGCCCTAACGCACCTCAATATCATTAGGTGGAGACTCTTCTATTTTAACACCCATTTAAAAGAGTTGTCACACGTCGAAGCCCGCTTTCGCGAAAAAATGGGGCGCGACAGTCACACCTATGGAACTTTCATCGTAGGTGCGGTTCCGCATCTGCGTTACTTTTCCCACTTCTGCAACATTCATTAGAATTTTCAAACCTAGAAAATTGCCAATTTTTTCTATTACAAACATGAATTTGGCACAGAATTTATGCTCAAGACTTATAAATTAGTACAGTACATGAAAAAAATGACTTGATTAAACTTGATTTTAAGGCACTTAGCATCTAAATATCTCTCGGACAATTCATCAAACACTTAGCAAGCAATAAGAGTGCTTTGATCCTTTAAAGTAGTTAGGTACTCAGACTTCCCCCATTTTTGTTGTTCAACAACACATAGTACACACAACTATACTCAACCAGTTTCCTCACCCTAACACTAACATTGATTGAGAGGGGAAAAGGGGTTGTGGGAAAGAGCTATGAAGAAAAAGTAGAAGAGGATGAGAGAAGAAGACAATAGACAAAGAAGAGAGAGAGAGAGAGAGAGAGGGAGAGAGAGAGAGAGAGAGAGAGAGAGAGAGAGAGAGAGGAAGAGTGTACTTGAGTTGCCTTTGTGTGAGCAGTAGGGTGCGAGGGATCAATTGTGCAAGAGATGAGAGGGGATGGGGATGGGAGATAAGAGTGAAAGAGAGAAAGAGTTTTACATACCCGACTGTCGCACCTGCGGAAATTAAACCGCTGTTGCGAAGATGCTTCTTCGGTTTTTGTATCGCTTCTCTACAAGTGTCGCATATGCGGTGCCTTAAGCGCTTCTGCGATGCCGCATCAACGCACCAGTTTTCGCAGGTACAGTTGCACCAGATTTTTGCTAGACAGATCTGGGCAGCCACTGTTTTGGCTTGTCTCCAATACCTCAATCTCCTCAATTCAACTCCAAAAAATCTAAAACTTTACGGATTAGTCAAAAATAATATAAATAAACTATTTCAAAAAATAAAATTTTAAAAACAACTTAAAATTTTGAAAACAAGGTGTTGCCTCCCATCAAGCGCCACATTTAGTGTCGTGGAACGACAACTACAAACTTCACCATTTTCTCTCCACTTAGAGGATATGAATTGGGCACCTGACTTGGACTCATGTTTGTGACCACGAGCGGTGGGGGTGGTAAGTAGATTAGAAAGTCAAATGCCATTTGCATGATTTTGCATTTCTTGGCTTTCATGTAAGGAATGTTATTTTGTGTTCTTGAACTTTCAAATTTCAAAATGTACTGCTCTTGTCTTTCCTCTTTGCAATTTCTCATTGATTTATGTGGTTTAATTCCCATATCATCACACAACTCCAATGTTGAGAAATGCTTGGAGTGAGACATCAAAGATGTGCAAAAGATCTGCTAGGTCGTGTAATTATGAGTTTGGGATCAAGAAAATGTGAAATCCCAAGTCTGTCCAAAACTGAAGCTCGTTGACCACACATGTGCAAGAATCATCACAGGCATGGCTCCGCATATGAGGAATATAACTCGTAGATGCGAGTCTTGTGGAATATTGGCTACTTCGCAGAAACGGACATTTCATTGCAGATGTGGCTTCTAGCACAAATGCGGATGGCTAAGCGTAGGTGAGATTTTAGTGGAACCTTAGCGTTTTCGCACATGCAGACTCTTTCTCGCAGCTGCGAGTCCACAAATGTGATCAAAATTCTGCAGATGCAAGATCACTAATTGTATTATCACTTCTTCAATTGTTTTTGCTCAATTCCACTTTATTTGACTTCAATTCTCTTCACGACTCATTGTACCTGAAATTCTGCAATGCACACCATAAATTACCTCATCTTTTAATTAAAGGATACAAAAACTAAAGAAAAGAGACTACAATAAGTGATAAAATCACCACTTATCAGTCACTCTTCTTGAAAATTTTTATGCTTCCCACCTTGCTTGGTATTGCTTTACTGTTTATGCTTAGTGAGGAAGAGTGAATTGCACAAAGGGTGTTTCCGTGCTTGTAAGTAAGAGTGATTGTTCCGTGCTTCTTTATATTAATATATTGCACGAAGGGTGTTTTCATGCTTATGTGGAAGAGCGAATATGCACGAAGGGTGTCTCCATTCTTTTGAGGATGATTGTAAAAGCACGAAGGGTGATACCGTGCCATTTGATTGATATCTCTTGTTCCTTATTTTTACTATATAGATTGAGAGCTTAGATATGTTGTCTCATGGTTGCTTTGCCGATTACTTGGACTTGAATTGTTGTGAAAGGCTTGTTTGATGTTATTTTGCGGTTATCATCATTATATTCCTTAGTTACTCCTTTCATTATACCGCATTTTATTTCTTCTTGCTACTACACTTGTTACCTATTTTGTTGTCCTAAATTCAACTTTTCTTGCTCTCTTAATTGTTATATCTCTCGTTATTTTCTCGTTACTTAATTGCATAGGTTTATTGGAGGCATCTTGTCATAGACTCGTCACTACCTCATAGGAGTTAGGCTTGACACTTATGGAGTACAATGGGTCAATTGTACTCATACTATACTTCTTCACTTCTTGTGCAGATTTTTGCTTTGGAACTAATGGCACAGAGAGGACGGACTAGCTTGCTTGGTTGTGGAGACTCGAGGTAGTGTTGCACTCTCATCTGCAGGCCTTGATGTCACCCATCTTTTAGACTTTCTACTGTTTATTCGTATCAAATAGTGTATTTATTATTTCAGACATTGTATTTAGTAAGTCTATATAAGCTCATATACTCAGTGACTCCAGTCCTGGGAGGTATTAGACGGTTGTTGGTTTAGTTATGTTATACATTATCGAGCTTTGCCCTTTATTTATGATTTCATGTTATTTTATGTCCAACATTGTCCCTTTATTTCTGTTATGGGTTGGCCTACCTAGCAAGCGGTATTAGGCACCAACACGATCCCTTGGTTGTGATTTTAGGTTGTGACATTTATTGTATATATCAACAGTTGTTTGAAGTATAGGTAGTCCCTACAGTAGCTCGCTTTTGATATTTTATCATGTATATACTATATAGGGAAAAATATGACATGAAATGTGGCCGCTTAAAGGAAATACATATGGAACGAAAGATGGGGATGGCCACCGAACATAGCTACTCCATTTGTCACCGGAAGGAATAACGATCATAAAAGGAGTATTAAATGCTTTGCGCCCGGTAACATTTAATACAAAAAATTTTGCAGCATTAAGGATGATGGCCCGTTACAAGAAATTTGGCATTTATGTCTAACGTTACATCTTCATCAATGGACCTCATAATTGACATTAAATAAAGGGATGATCCTAGGACCTCCTTTCCTAGACGTAGCTATAAATAGTTAGCTCTTTCATCATTGTAAGGACACGAATTTTCTAGTTAATTTACACTATATTCTATACAGCATTTTAATATAATTTTTCTTTTATTTAAAACAACCCAATCATTAAGAACAAGTACAAACCAGAAATACCAATCCTCAGAGTCTCGTACAAAAAATCCAAAGCCAACATAATACTACAAGAAATATAAAACACTTAATATTAAGTCAAATAATACATCACGGAGAAATTAGAAACTTACATATTACAAAAAAACAAAATAACCAAAGGCAAGCGCAACCATAGAGAAATATCAACAAAAGGGCACTCATGTAACAACCCGACCGGTTGTTTTGAGCTCTAGCGCATCATTCAGTGGTTTGAGACCCTGAGCAGCTTCACTTCAGGTATTATGACTTGTACGCGTGGTCAGAATTTAATATCGGGAAGTTCGGAGTTGATTTGGAAAGAAAATTCTAATTTCGGAAGCCTTAGGTTGGAGGAATTGACTAAAGTGTGATTTTTGAGTAGAAAACCTCGGAATTGGGATTTCAAGATTCTAACAGGTTCGTATGATGATTTTGGACTTAGGCGTATGCCCGGAGCGGGTTTTGGATGACCCGGGAGCGTTTCGGCGCCTATTATGGAAGTCTCTCGCTTTTGATCTCATCATTGTTGTGCCTGAAAACCCTGTTCTCGGACACATAAGCTCTGTCATTCCATCTACATTCTAAGGCTAAGTATTTTATATTTCATCGGTTATTTCATTATCAGTTGGATCAAATTAATTCACTTGTCTAGAAACCACGAACAAATTCAACTGTACAATTTTCCGGGTAACAGTTTGGCGCCCACCATGGGGCCTAGACAGCCGTGCGATTAAATTGATCCTTGTCTTTTTTACTAACGTGTTTTGATTACTTTGTCCTAGCAAAAAATCACCAAAAATGGCGGATAACACTGTTAACGGCGCGCGCAACCCTAAAATAAAAGGGGAACAACCTCATTTTGAGGATTCAATCAGTGACACTCGCAATGAGGGGAACGACGCCACATCGGTACATGACAGACGGTACCCTCGACAGGTTTCGGAGGCAACTCCTGATTATACTGATGAGGAGCATGTAGCGGATGCAGTAAGGGTCCTACAAGAGCAACATGCAATCATTCTAGGTCATCTCATGCCGCAGGACCAGGTTATGACAGAGCTAAAGCAAGTGTTATCGGGTGCCTCATAAAATGCAAACAGGCGAGATCCAGTTCCTCCTGATGTTCCCGCTAACCAGACGATGCAGAGAGTTGATAATAACACTCCTAGGGGAGAAGTTGGCTCTGATGGGGTTGGGGGGAGTAGATCCGGCCTCAACAATGAGAACGATTCATTCAAGGATGAACCTTTGCGGTTCATGAAGGAAGTAAACGTCTGCATAGATCAAATCTCGGGCGCACCACCAATATTAAAAGGCCCAAACTCGAAGAAGTATATTCAATTACCGTATAAACCGAGCATAGCCCCAGAATTAAGCCCGAAGCGGTTCAAAATTCCCAAAGTGCCAAAGTATAACTGAACTTCAGATCCACAGGAGCACATTACAACCTACACAATAGTAGTGAAAGGAAATGATTTGGCTCCTCACGAAATTGAGTTTGTGTTGCTGAAAGAATTTGGTGAGACTCTCACGAGGGGAGCTTTAACGTGGTATTCATTATTGCCCGAGCATTCCATAGATTCCTTTGAGATGCTCGCGGATTCTTTCATCAAAGCTCATGCCGGTGCCAGAAAGGTACAAGCCCGAAAGGCCAACATATTTAGGATCGCTCATGGAGAATCCAAATTATTACGAGAGTTCGTTACCCGGTTACAGAAGGAACGGATGTTACTACCGGCAGTCCCGGATGAATGGGTGGCCGAAGCGTTCACCAAAGGTTAAATCCGAAAAGTTCGGATGCTTCTCGAAAGTTAGGAAAGTCTTCTTGAGTTTCAAGCGACGACTTGGGTGGATGTCCACAACCGGTACGAGTCAAAAATAAAGATCGGAGACGATCATGTTGGCTTTCCATTGTCGACTAAAGGACAGGAAAAGAATATAGAAAAAACTAAAGATGATATTGACACGGATAGACAGACTTCGAGGGGCTGGTTTTTGCCCTACGAGCGGACATAAGGTCGTGACAGGAGCTTCCGGACAGCAGACAAGTTCACCATTGATAGAAGGACTAATCGTGGCCGGAACAACAGATCGCTACAAGATAGATAAATCTCATAGTCGTGAGATTCTTCGTTCCCAAAGTTGTCGGAGTTTAACTTCAACGTCAGTATGGTGGAGTTGGTATCAGCCATGAGAAATACGTGACGCATCACAATACACAGTATAAGACCCTAAACGCGTAGGCAACACCAATATTGGGGTTGTAGCCAAAGCAGTCTTGAGCTTTTAAAGGCTCACCACACACTCCTCGGACCATCTGAAAGGAGCACCCTTCTGGGTCAATCTGGTCATAGGTGCAACAATGGATGAGAAACCTTCTAAAAACAACGATAATACCCAGCCAAACCAAGGAAACTCTGAATCTCAGTAGCTGAAGACGGTCTGGGCCAACTCTGAACTGCTTCAATCTTCTTCAGATATACCTTAATCCCCTCACTCGACACCACATGACCCAAAAATTGCCACCGAGTCTAGCCAGAATTCACACTTTGAGAATTTTGCATACAACTTCTTTTCTCTCAAGGTCTGGAGCACAATCCTCAAATGTTGCTCCTGATCCTCCCGGCTGCAAGAGTACACTAAGATGTCATCAATAAACACAATGATGAGTGAATCAAGATATAACTGGAATACACTGTTCATCAGGTACATAAATGCTACTGGGGTGTTGGTCAGCCCAAATGAACTCGTAGTGACCATACCGAGTCCTGAAAGCAGTATTCGGAATATCCGGATCCCAAATCATCAGCTGATGATACCCTGACCTCATATCAGTCTTTGAGAACACTCTAGCACCATGTAGCTTGTCAAATAAGTCATCAATATGCGGAAATGGGTACCTGTTCTTAACTGTAACCTTGTTCAACTGTCTATAATCAATACACATGCGCATAGAACCATCCTTCTTTTTCACAATTAGAACCGGAGCATCCCAAGGTGACACACTAGGCCAAATGAAACCCTTATCAAGCAACTCTTACAACTGCTCTTTTAAATCCTTCAAC
The DNA here is from genome assembly GCF_000390325.3 of Nicotiana tomentosiformis. Classification (NCBI taxonomy): domain Eukaryota; kingdom Viridiplantae; phylum Streptophyta; class Magnoliopsida; order Solanales; family Solanaceae; genus Nicotiana; species Nicotiana tomentosiformis. The sequence continues at coordinate 87,953,355 of NC_090818.1, forward strand.
TCTCTTAGGGCCATACGATATGGTGGGATAGAAATGGGTTGAGTGCCCGGCAACAAGTCAATACCAAAATTGATATCCCTATCAGGTGGCATGCCTAGAAGATCTTCTGTAAATACGTCTGGGAAGTATCTCACTACAAGAATTGATTCAATGGTAGGAGTATAAGCACTAAAATCTCTCACAAAAGCTAGATATGCATCACACCCTTTGTCAACCATCCGCTGAGCCTCCATAAATCGCACAACCCTACTAGGAACATAATCTAATATACCATTCCACTCTAACCGTGGCAAACATGGCATGACCAATGTCACAGTCTTGGTGTGACAATCTAGAATAGCATGATAGGGCGACAACCAGTCCATGCCCAAGATAACATTAAAGTGTACCAAACTGAGCAACAATAGATCAACTCTGGTCTCAAAACCAACAATAACAACTAAACACGACCGATACACATGGTCCACAATGATAGAATCTCCCACAGGCGTGGACACATAAATAGGAGAACTCAAAGAATCATCAAATATATCGAAATACAGAGCAAAGTAAGATGACACATATGAATAAGTGGATCCCAGATCAAAGAAGACTAATGCAGCTCTATGACAAACCAGAACGATACCTATGATGATTGCGTCTGAAGTGACAGCCTCCGCCCTACCAGGAAAAACATAGAATCTGGCCTGGCCTCCCCCTCTAGGGTGACCTCTACCCGCCCGTCCCCCAACCCTAGCAAGCTGTGTGGGTGGAGCGGCAACTGGAGCAGCAACCATGACCTGTGAAGTCTGTGGACTTGATTGAATGTGTGGACACTGAGTAGTCTGTGGAGGTGTACCCATCTTGTGTCTGGGGCAGTCTCTAATCATATGATGGGTATCACCACACTTAAAGAAAGCTCTTGGTGGGCATGGTTGCTGGGACGGGCTCGGGCCTGGTCGGCCGGACTGACCGCTGAAAGGACCCCGTGCAGGAGGTACACTAGAAAGTGGTTGAGCGAAGTGTGAAGCCTGAGACATCGGGATACCCACAGTACCACTAGAAGCCGGAAGTACAGAATGAACCGGACAGCTCACATAGCCTCTACCATGACGGGCTGTAGCTGCATCATGGCCACCACTAAATCCTCCAGTACCTCGAGGCCTTTTGGCCTCCTTGTATTCTCTCTCACAGCCCCGCATACCCTCTTACCTCCGTGCGATCTCTACCACCTACTGATATGGGGTATCTGTCTCTAACTATCCAGCCATGCTGAACCTAATACCATAGTTGAGCCTCTTGATGAATCGACAGACTCACTCCCTAATGGTAGAAACCAAAGTAGGTGCATGTATGGTCAAATCACTGAATCTGATATCCTACTCTGACACTGACATAGTACCCTGGCACAGCTGCTCAAACTCTGCGCGCCATGCATCCCGAAGGGTCTAGGAACAAACTCTCACAAAAATATCTCTAAAATTTGAGTCCATGTAAGTGAAGCTGCATCGGCTGGGCTACCCTCCTCGTAAACTTGCCACCACTGATATGTTGCTCCCGACAGCTGGAATGTAGTGAAAGCAACTCCGCTCTCTCCACAATAAGCATGGTGCGGAGAATATAGTGGCACTTCTCTAGAAAACTATGTGCATCCTCTAAAGCTAAGCCACTGTAAGTAGGAGGATGATACTTAGTGAACCTCTCCAGTCTAAGCTGCTCCTCATTAGATGCCACTGCCCTAATCTCGGGCTGAACCGGAACAACAGGTTGTGTTGGCATAATCTACGGGACGTGATCAACATGGACCCGTTGCTGGGGAGTATGGCCGTGGGAGTTTGAGCTCCTCCCTCAGCCCGAGATGTGGCTGGTACAAGTTGAATCAACACCGACTAAGCTAGAGTACCGAACATGCTCAAGAATAGTGCAAGGGTCTCCTGAAGTACATGGGTGGCAACTGGCGCCTCGGGTGCCTGTCCCCCAAATAGAGCTACTGGTGGCTCCTCTGTCGTAGCTTGGGCAGGTGCACTAGCTGCACCACATGCCCCTCCTCAGCCTCTTCCCCGGCCCCGACCTCTCGCGGCTCTAGCAGGGAGCATGGGTGTCTGATCGTCGGATCCAGTAGTGCGTGTCCTCACCATCTATGAGAGAATAGAAAGTCAAAGATTTAGTTTTCAAAGTCGACCAATTCACATGATTAGGAATCAAAGAAGTGGAGTTTTCCTAAGAATTTTGTAGCCTCTCCAAGATAAGTACATACGTCTCCGTACCAATCCGCAAGACTCTACTAAACTTGCTTATGACTCCTAACACCTATGAACCTAGAGCTTTGATATCAACTTGTCACGACCCCAATTTTCTATCCTTAGGATGTCGTGATGGAAGAGACTAGGTAAGCCTAACAATGAGAGATTATGACAGAAATAAAAGATAATACATGATATAAACTAAAAATTCTCATAAATATCTTGATAAATGAAACACAACTACAATGCTCCCAAACTTATATAGAATGGTCCAAAACACCTACTACAACACTATCTAATAAAGGAAAGAACAGTACTATAAGGAAAACAGAAGATGACTTCGAGGCATGCGCACGTCGAGCAGGTATAACTTGAAGCCTCTGGCAAACAACTACAACCAAATACTAATGTCCAGCACGAGCTGACGTACCTGGATCTGCACAAAAAGATGTCCAGAAGCGTAGTATGATTTCACCACAATGGTACCCAATACGTATCAAGCATAACCTCAGTAGAGTAGTGACGAGGCCAGGTCAAGGCACCTGCTAGAACATAATAAACAGTATCAAAACATAATAACGAGAAATAATGGAAGGCGGAGAAATAAGTGATACGAAACAAGTTAATAACATAGACTAAAGCCGGAATTGCAAGCATAGAGATAACTGAAGAAAGCAATTAAAGAGAACCACCAGTGCACCCTATTATTTTGCACAAGTCAAAATAATATACAACGTATAGTACTCTACAAGGTTAATTGGAGTTTAGAGTCGCCACCTAGTATTTAAGGTATACTAGGACACCTATACTATACTACGTAATGTACACTAAATTATAGACTGCGAAACCAGTTGAGATTCTAGGTAAGGGTTCAAGTTATCTCAAGGGGAAGGTGTTAGGCATCCCTCAAGATCCACAAAATGTGTTTCCTGTGGACTCAATCAAATAAGGGAGGGAAGGTTCAAAGATACTTAGCAAATACTCACAACTATTACAAAGAATAAAAGAATGATTAACGTGTACTAAAATGAACATTAATGATATTGTGTATGGATGAAGTATGCAAGTATTTTTGGCATTTTTGAAATGAAATGATTAAAATATATTAACTCGTATGAAATATATAAAAAGTGTACAAGGGAATTGTATTCCAAAAGATAAGTTTAGTGTAAAGTGAGTTATAGAGAAGAATAGCAAAATATTTGACAAAATATATGTCCAACAAACTACAGTATGTGAAAGAATTTAAAAAGGATATTAAAGGATGGTATTTTAGTGTAATTTGAATAATATGAAAAGAATTGTACCTAAAGAATGCATGTTAACTCAACGTGTCTAAATAAAATCTTGAACTTACAAGAATAAACTTGAAGCGAAAAGACTCATAATTAGAACTTAAAAGTTTAGATGGATGACCACAACAAGAAGAAACTTATACTAAAGGATTGAGAAAAAAGGGAGAAGAGTATTTATATGCACATGAGCAGATATTTACAAGTTTGAAAGAATTATCTCAATGTATAATGAGCAAAGTTTGATGATTAAAGAATGAATGTGGTATAGAATGAATGTGTCAAAATGTTTGACATAGGAAACTAATGTATCAATATGAAGAAATGTTCGCGCTAAAAAAATGAGTCATCATTCAATAAGGAACTAAGACCATCTTTAGAGTCATGGTCTTGGAACACAAATTGTGTGAGTTAAGCCTAAATGACTACAAGGCCTAAGTTTCTCAAAGAATAGTATGATAGTCCGACTATAATTTTCTACTTAAGTTGTGTTAATTAAAGAATAATTTATATATAAAGTGTTTCGAAAAGGTGCTCATACAATTGTAAGACAAAGACAAAATTATTTATTTATTTTTTGAAAGATGACATATTTTTATTTTTATATATGTCTCTAATTTAACTAGTTGGATGTATGTCAATCACAAATCACATTATGAATGTATTCAATGGCCTAGCATACATGCACAAATTTATGAACTTGCGTAACATACAATATTAAAGATTAACCCGATTATTAACTAGATGCAATTCTCTAAGTGTTTAGTAAATAGATAATATTAAAGAAAACAATGAAACACATATATCTACTACTTTACTATACTTTACGTATTGGTTACATCAAAGAACGAGAAGTATGAAGCGGGAAATTTGACGGGAGTCTTCATCTCCGAGTGTCGTCTTCCGAAAGCAACTCCACGTAATAATACCTTGCAAGACAAGAGAAGTAAAATTATTAGTAAAATAATATGTAAGAGTCAAACTAATAGAGTGACATGTTTTGAAATAGTATTTGTTTTAAAAATATTTTTGAAAAGTTGTTCTTGAAAATGATTTGAAATATATTTTTTTCAAAAGATTGTTTAAAATAATATTTTTGAAAAATAGTTTTAAAATATTATAGGAAAATTCCTTTTGAAAATGATTTAAAAACATTTTGAAGGGTCGGATGGTGTATGACGTATAGCAATAAGACATTAGAATGCGAACATCGATTCCCGCGGCCAATCGTGTTGCTTCCTGAAGCACAAATATTCACATTCTCGTCTTTTATTTTTCTTTAGCTTTCATCATCGCCTCATAAATATATTTTGTTCTGGATCCGAGGGACGGTATAGTATCTCGTCCTTTATTAGTCAAAAATCATCACAAGGCCTCAAAACTTTATTCTCATCGACCCATAATGCAACTGTTAGTTTGAATCTTTCCTATCGCTATTAACCAGGACTAACAACAAGAGTCAAATAATACCGTCAAAACAACATGAATTACTTAGAACCAAACGGCAGTGCTGATAACCCCACGACGGATGAACATAATAGCTACATTCCAACAACTAAAATGGGCCGACGACCTCAAAAAATGGTCCAAATTAAATAACAGAAGTAGAGCATCACAACAATCGAATCGGGTACATGCAGTCAAGGGAAGTTTCAAAGAAACTAATTAAACTAATCCAAGCTAAACGTAACAGTGGCAGAAAAAGCTGCAAGAAATGAGGTCAGTCACCGGAAAGACACGGGCCATAAAAAAATATAAACAAGGTCAAATATGAGAAAGTAAAACATTGCTGGGACTTTTCTTCTTCTCTGTCGAAAACCATCAGATCTGTAAAGAGTAACACAGAGAAGATTTATAAGACAAGAATAATGAAGGTCGTCGGCGAAGTCATGTTTCCGGCCAAAACCCAGATCTACATCCCATAAAACAGCAGAAAAACATAACAAGAAGAAAATGGATATAAGGTGAAAAGAGAATGGGGATGCAGCGACCGTGGTTATGCTTGCCGCCGGTGCTACTTCCACGACGGGTTATCGGAGCAACGCCATTAGTAGTGCAACAAAGGTCGCCGGAAGACTTTGAAGCTTCAGATTTTAGCTTTTCTGGTCAGTTCTCTGACCAAAGAGAGAATGAGAAACCAAACTTAGGGTTTAGGTTTCCCCCTTTTAAAAATATGATGGGCCTCTCTGTTGTGTAATGTGTGTGGTTTATGTGTATTTTTGTGGGTTTGGGTATAAACTTAGGGACCTAGTTTTGAATAAACAAAAGGTGAAATATAAAAGAAAATATATGGTCAACAATTAAAGAAAGACATGTTAGAATAAGTTTTCAATGTCACGTCAATGTCTTGTCACATTGGATGTTGACGGAACATTAAAGTTGACCGGACATGATTCGTATTTTAAAATAAATTCTACTAGCTTCCATGTAGTTAATAGACTGTGCTACAATTGAAATTTGATTATTTAATTTAAAAATAAAACTTGTAATATTTATTAAAATGATGAATACTACAATAATATGTAGTAATTATTTTTTTTAAAAGACAATAATATTGATAGAATATCCTAATATTTGAAAAATAGGACAATTATCAATAAATTGCTTAAAATTTAGAAAAATGAACAAAATGGTAGTATTTATGCAATTGCAATAAAATGATAAAAATTCCTATAGTTTATAAAAGTGAGAATAATTATCAAGAAAATTGCATTACAGTTAAAAAATGTGCAAACACTACATTTTATCATTTTTGACAAGGAAGGCTGCAAAATTTTATTTTTAAATACGGAGGGTCAAAATTGTGCGTCAACAGCTACCCCTCTTTGACCGGAGATGATGCAAGAGTCTTCGGGCAAAGAAATTGACACCATACCCAATTTTGGCCCGATATGATAGAATGGGAATGAGGTTGTTTTGAAGGCACTGACCGAACTTTGGTATTTGAGTTGCCTACATATGTTGGGTTGTACGAGAATTAGGCCGCGTGTAGTTCTGGAAGATTGAGTACTACTTAGGAATTGTAGCCTCGTGGAGTGGAAGACAAATGTTCGAGGACAAAAAGGTTCGTGTGATCTCGACATTGCTTCCAAGATTTTCATAGTGTCGGACTGTGGTAACACTAGGATATGGTGTTGGATGGACGAATAGATAGATTGAATGGATTCTGTTATGGATACGGTCAGGCTCTCTGTTGAGTTTTCCTACATATCTCGAATGTAACGAGAATCATGCCGGTTGTAGTTCAAGAAGCGATGGATGATTTGATTTTGATTTTAATTTTTGATTTGAAAATTGCCCTAACGTCAAGCTGTGATAACAATGGGCATATTATGAAAATGGGGGTTCGGATTGCCTATACACCCTATGTCGATGGGATGTAAGAATGATACCTGGGACATGTCGTCAATTGTTGTTGGAAAACTAGACGTCCGTCCTCAAAATATCCCCAGTTTATTTGCTAGAAGATAGTTCCACGTTGTGTCTCTTTAGTAGAGTTGACGAGGTGTGGACTATGCTTTCGTTTGGCTTGAGAAGATGGATGTGTATTTTTTGACGAAGCGATATCGGAGCATTTAGATCTAAGATACCCGTATTAGAAGGGGGGCACCTGTAAAATTGTACTTGAAATGAAATTCCCATTGTTCAGGAGGGCGCCTGGAAATTTGGCTTTGAAATGAAATGCCCATTGTTTAGGAGAGCGCCTGAAAATTTGACTTGAAATGAAATGCCCATTGTTCAAGAGGGTGCCTGGTAATTTGGCTTAGAAATGAAATGCCCATTATTCAAGAGGGTGCCTGAAAAGCAAGAAGTTATTTTTTCTATTGATGAAAAGGGTTCTGTTATTAATGACTCGGGCGGGCATAGATGTAAAATGATAGAATTTGAAATGATATGGCCGGGTCTGGCTTAGACTTCAAATGTATCCCAATGAAATCAGGCCAAAACGTAGTTCTATTGCAAAGGATGACTGAATCCGATGTGGATTGCGTACGTATTCCTACCAAAGGAAATCAAGTCGCGGCGTAGTATCGAATATATAGAAATAATTTTTGATTTTCCATTATAAGAGTGGGACCCGACCCTATATGGGTTGCCTACGTATCCCTCCGTGGGAAGTCATGTCATGCGTAGTTCTGTTATAGCAAAACCTAACTCTACCATCAACAAAACTTGACTCTTTTTGTTTTCTGTATTTTTCGTTGTTTTGTACCTTTTTGTAGAGAATATTTGAAAATTTGAAGAGTAAAGAAAGGTTGTGATTTATTGATCCATCATCATTTTGACTTGACATTGGCTGGTACCAACAATTAGATTTGTGCATAAGAATTTCCACCATATACTTTCCATCAAATCGAGATCAGCTTATGGGTAATTCATATAGCTTCTAGTGGTACCTCAGGTATACCTAAGTATCAACAATATTTGTTCGTCTTGCTTCAATCAAAAGTTTTGAATTTAGCCTAAACTCAGGTTTCAAGTGCCCTCACCACAAAGAAAGTCCTAATTTTCACACAGATATGATATTTTTTTTTTGTATTTTCATTTTTAGGACATTTTGAGAAGTACACTCATACTCAGAAAGATGTTCAATGCATGCAATTGAGATATCATATGCTTGACCTTTATGTGAGTATCCACTAATATGAGAATACTTGGAGTACGATCATTCATGTCTTTGTTATCGGCTTGTAATGTAGGCTTGCGGAAGGGTAGGATATTCATTTGGGATAAAAGTGATTAATCTCTCCTTGAGCGTTGCACTGTATCAGTGCCTTCGGTGTTCAAACCATGCTTTGGCGCTTGAGCTTGTTAGGGTCGGTGTCTCTTTCTTTTGTTTGACTTCTTTTGAACTTTTTCAGAGGTTCTTCTTCTTTTTCCAGAGATCTTTTTTTCTTTTCCCTTTTTTTCTTTTTGAAGTTTCTCCTGCTTTGCAGGAGTTTTCCCTTCTTTTTGTTGGAGTTTCTCCCTTTTAATCTGTGGAGTTTTCTCCCTTTTGTTGAATTTTCCTCGAATTTGCGAAACTTGATCCTCCTTTTGAATTTGTGGAGTTCTCGCTTCTTCTTCTTCTTCTTTTTTTCTCTTGTTTATTACTTTTTTTTAAGTCGCATCTCTGATCGTCTTGGACTTTGCATCTTTCGCCTTTTCATTCTTGTCGCCTCCACTTTGATCTTCGTCCGAAGTTACGCATTTTCTGTGCGCTCGAGGAGGTTGGGCCATGAGAGGGATTGTGCATTTAGCACAATAAAGGGTATAGGCTAAGATGTGGTTGTCCAAGAAAAAGGGCTTAGGCTCAAAGGGGGTAATGCTAGGGATTGACGTCATTTGGTATGCTAGGAAGGCTCAAACGGGTCAAAGAAGGCCTGCGATCCTTTCCCAAACCAAGCGTTACTCAGGATTTCGCCTCAACAGACATTTGGGCCAAGTTCTAGATTTATAATGCAATGCAATGAATTTTAATCTAGCCTCACCACACAATGCACATGAAACGATGAGGCCGGCTTTATTTTTACCCTAACTGTAAGCGAGAGATTTTTCAAGAGTCACTAAGGTATAATTGAGAGGTATCACAAGAGTCTATGGTTTACCTGAAGTTAATCCTCTCCATCATAACAATTTTCCACTTGTTACTTTCCGATGCACGCTCCTAACTGTGTTGGTTCCAATCGAGTCAATATTTGATGGTTCTGTTTCTTCTTCTTTTTTTGAATTTTGACTTAGTATACATATTTTTTGAATGTTTGACTTAATCAATATATTTTTGTCGTTTTGTCATTATATATATATATATTTTTGGATTTTTTGAACTTAATTATTTTTTGTTTTTTTTTTTAAAAATGAGACCGAACCCGAAGGTTGCCTACGTATCTTGTTGAAATGAGAGTCAAGCGTAGTTCAGGAAGGGTGGGAAGAAAATATTTTTAGATTTTCATTTAGTTTTTTTTTTTTAACTTAATCATTTTTTTAGGTTTTTGATAAAGAGAACTGAAGGTAAAACGGGCTTTGTGGTTACTATTCTGAAGCGCTATCAGAGTATTGAATGTTAGACGGGCTTTGTGGTTACCGTTTCGAAGCGCTATTGGAGTATTAAATGTTAGACGGGCTTTATTACCGTTCCGATGTGATATCAGAGCATTGAATGTTAGATGAACTTTGTAGTTACCATTCCGTATAGGAGCATGGAAAGAAAAGTAAAATGACGGGTTCTGTACCGTTCCGTATAGGAGCATTGAACAGGAAAGTACAATGACGGGCTGTGTACCGTTCCGTATAGGAGAATTGAACAAGAAAGTAAAATGACGGGTTGTGTATCATTCTGTATAGAAGCATTGATTAAAATACAGGGCTGGGTACCGTTCCATTTAGGAGCACTGACAATAAAGTAAAATGATGAGTTGTGTACCGTTCCGTATAAGAGCATTGATTGTTAGACGGGGCTGGGTACCATTCCATTTAAGAGTGCTGATAGGAAAATCAAATGACGGGTTGTGTACCGTTCCGTATAGGAGAATTGATTGTTAGACAGGGCTGCATACCATTCTGTTTAGGAGTGCTGACAGGAAAGTAAAATAACGGGATGCGTACTATACTGTATAGGAGCGCTGAATGTTAGATGGTTTGTTTACCATTCCGTATAAGAGCATTGAAAGGAAGGTAAATTCTCCACGTGATGGGAGGGACATGAAAGTAAAACTCTGCAAGATGAGAGTGATTGAAATGTAAGTCTATGTACGATGGGAGCGACATGAATTGAAATTTCCGCAAGATGGGAGCATTCTTTTTGATTTTTTTAAAATTGAGATCGACCTCGGGGAGGGTCCTTGATTGATGATTTTCTGATTTTTGAAAAATAAGATCGAACCCGGGAAGGGTCCTTGATTGATGATTTGTTTTTGATTTTTTTTGAAAAATAAGACTGAACCCGAAGGTTGCCTACATATCTCATCGAAACGAGAATCAAGTCTGGCATAGTTCGGGAAGGTTAGACATAAAGGGGAGATGTTTTGGATTTTAAATGTCCTTAAGAAAAGAGGATGATATTTTTTTCATTTTCATGTTCGTGTCTCACATGGTGACTTTTAGAGCAGCAAGAGACAAAGACATATACATGTTTAATTTTTGATTTTTGGAAATGATCTTTTCGTTCGGTCAACTGTGACCCAAGTGGCCAGGCTTGACCGATTCATCTAGTTAAGGACGAGAAAAACCGGACCCATGACAGGTTACCTACTTATCTTGACACAAGGTCAAGAATGAGGCACACGTAGTTCTTGAAGATTAGGGATAGAGGAAGATGTTTCGAATTGTTTTGAATTTCCTCAAGGAGGAATTATGCAGGAATATGTTTTTGGATTTTGATTTTCCTTTGATGTCTATAGAAAGACTTCGAAGCAATAGGGGAATATATATACATTTTCTTTTTTATTTTCATTTTTTTAATAGATGACTCCTTTCGCAAGGATCTTCGGTCTACTGTGACCCAAATAACCAGACTTGACCGACTCGTCCAACTAAGGATAAGAAAGACTGGACCCATGATGGGTTGCCTACATATCTACACACAAGGTCAAGAATCAGGTACGAGCAGTTCGTGAAGGTTGGAGAGTATGAGATGTATGATTTTGAACACTTCTTTTACTCTCCTATTTCAAGGCATTGCAACTAAGTATATTAATTGCATCAAAGATATGTATGAAATGCAAGGGTATATACAAACTCGGAGCGATGCCTCATTTTACCCATGATTGGGTGTGGTATCTCCGGAGTTGAGGAGTGACTCCATCCAGAAGATGTGCCCCAACTGCTCCTTCAAACAGTTACCTTGATGCCTCTGACTGCTTACGAGACAAATGTTGTGGTTGTCTCCCAATTGACTGCAGGGATATTTTGTTGCGACGTTCCAGCTATCCACAAGAATGTTTTAGTCATCGTCCTCGGCTATTAGCCAGGTTGATAATCTGATCAAGATATAGAAATATTGTAAGAGTAATGCCGTTACAAAATAATGAAATCAAGAATTGTAACTAACACTCCCCTGATTGTTCGGTTGATGTTCAATAATGTCCAATATCGGATGTTATTTCCCGTTCAGTCCTAGGGTGACGTACCTTTCGATAATCTGAGGAACCATTTGATGATCGTCCTCGGTTGACAACCGGGAACGATGTTCTGATCTAAAAAAATGATGGAGTTTGATGTAAAACCAGTACTCCCCTGATTGTGGGACTGATGCTCTACCAAGTCCAAGTCCAGATGAGATCTCCCTTGAAGTGCCCAAGATGATGTACCTGCAAAAATCCGAGGAGAAAATGTTAGAGTCCCTATTGGGTGAAGTTATGAGATTAAGAGCGTGTAGAGTTAGGTCGTGCAGCTAGTGGTGTATCCGGTTGTGATCAGGAATGCGATGTCGGCATTCCATGATGGTTGCAGAGATTGTGTTGTCTCTCCTGCGTCCGAAGAAAACTTCTTAGTTCAAGGGAGGGAATTTATTCTCGTTGACTCGAGGCTTAGTTTGTTCTTCTTTGTTTGTCCGAGTCGTGCGAGCATGACACTTGTTGATGGCTGACTAACAGCTTGCCCTGTAACAAAATGGGTTGACTTGTATCGAAATTGGAAAGTGGGAGTGAATATCATGTCACGCCCCAAACATGAAGAGGCGTGCCGGCACACGGTGCCATACTCAGCCCGAGCGTACCACTCTATAACTATGAACTCTAGAGGGGTAACCCTCAACTTAGGCAGATGAGGCCATATTCTGAATCATCTGAAAATAACGTCTACAACCAGCAATACCAAACTAAACATCTACGTACGGCTGGTAAAGCCACAACACTGATATATAAAATGTACAGGACTCGTCTACAAGCCTATAGGGATAACTAAACTGTAACATGGTCGGGACAGGGTCTCGACCTACCCATCAAACATATATATATAAAATGGACTCCAAGGTATAGACCTGGTAACTCCGAGAAAGTAGAGCTTACCAACCAAGCTGATATTTGACTTTGTCTACTGAGAAGGTCTATACAGTTGTCTATCAGGACCTGCAGGCATGAAATTCACCGTCCCCAGCAAAAGGGACGTCAGTACGAAATAATGTACCGAGTATGTAAGGAAACGGAATAACTGAAAGCTGAGACTGGGCTGATAATATAATAACTGAAAGTAACTGGGAGTCAAAGATAATCTGAAGATATGCTTACCTGATGATACTGACTCATCTCTCTTAATATAGAAAGTAAAATATTTGTCCGGCCCTATAAGGCTCGGTATGTGTAACTGCTCTGCCCTAGTAGGCTCTCTCATAGGCGCTCGGCCATACTAGGCTCTATATCTCGGCCATTATGGGCTCGCTCATAGGCGCTCTACCACAGTAGGCTCGGTATATAACTTAGCATATGATCAGAGGTTGCCCAATAGGGGTCTGCCCACCGATTATAGCTCGATGGTGGTAGAAATAGTATAATACTGTATATATATAGACTCTCTGCTCTCCTGATTGAAAGAAGACAATACTTAACTGAATATAAAGTCCCGATAAGGTAAAGTATTGTAGCTTATGAGACAACGATAATGTACATAAATTCAGGAATACGAACTTCTCTTTATGCCTCGTTATTAAATGCATGTAGTTACGGGATCATGCCAAAATAAAGAAAAGGTTTAGCCTTAACATACCTTAACTCCGTTGAGTCCTTAATACCTTCTAGTCAATTCTTCAAACAACTCAACTCAATCTACAACAACATAAGGAGATTCAAAATCAGTGCTGAGTAAGGCTAAGTTCGCAACTTAAACTAGTAGCTCATTTACGTAAATTTGGGTAGCATCTCCCCTGTAACTAGGCCCTCCTCCAATACCATATACCAACAACAACAAGAACACAATAATAACAGCATGTATGCATCATTTTCCAACCACATCTCCATCATAATATACCACAAAACAGCCTACACACCCTAATCACTTCATACATAAAACGACAACCAAAGTAGTGCCAAATAACCTAAAAAATGTAACGACAAATGACCAGCCCACTATTCCGTCATTATGTGGTATTTATCCACACCCTTTCTCCTCCAAAACTCCATAAAACATCAGCACAAGAGGCCAACACGAGTGGACTACAAAATATCGAACTCACGGCTTCCGATCACTGTCCCTTAAGTTTTAACTTTTAGGAAATGAATTTATCAAGCTTCCTTGACATTTAAAATCTTAAATACAGAAATTAGGCATTTTCTTAACTATGAAGTACCTTCCAAAATTCAAACTACAAAGAAAAAGAGAGGCGATATAGCGCTACTTACGTCGTAGGGACCGTTCTAATGCTATCGTTTCTTGATTTCGTACTCGAGATATTAATCTTCTTTGGAACCCTTGTAGAGAGCCTAAGGGTAAGTTTATGAGGGTTCTCTGGTTGTGTTCTATGAAAAATGAAGAGAGAGACGATTTAAAACCTATATATATCAACTTTTGAAAAGTCAAAGAGGTTCTAGCTTGGCACCCTAGCATTGACCCTTTTTCCGACGCTTATATCTTCTTATCTGGATGTCGTATGAACGAACAGTTAATAGAGTTAGAAACTACATTCCAAGACCTTCAATTTGGTATATAATCTAATCCCAAAAAGACTTCATATAACACACAAAATGTATTGCTCAAAAAGTTTTAGTGACACACCTACTTGTCACCTATTCAGTCTGCGCAGTCTCACCAAACTGCAAATATCTCTCTACTCCGATGTCATATAGGCGAACTGTTTAATGCATTAGTAACTAAACTCGTAGATCATCAATTTTATATATGCATCATCCCATAATTCCAAGTATATTGGTAGAACATCTCAGCTACATTTGACCTAATTTTCAGCATATTTATGAATGTAACTTGTGATGACCTTTGCAAACTTTTGTTCAACAACTCGCTTGACTTTAAAACATAACACATGACTATGATATGACAAAAATAACTCATATAATAACCTCCTTATAAATTTAATCACCCTAGTCTCACCCCAAAAGTACATGTTATAACATTCCCAACTAGTCGACTTTTGACGAGACTTATTTTCTTCAATTCATTTAGCTTCTAAGCCTTCCAACCTTCTTGGTGCTTGTTATTCATGATCTTAAATATTTGTCACCTCCATGGTAACATGATTAACTTACCTTATGTTCTTTCAAATATGATCTCATTTATGAGCTTACATCAGTTGACTTACAATGTACTCTCACGTACGAAAACATGGGGTGTAACATCATTCCCCCCTTTGAAACATTCGTCCTCGAATATTGGATGATGCGCTTATCAGTCTCATAACCCATAGCTATTATGAATATTTTAATATTGTCTTTGCCATCTAGGCAACTGTTCTATGAATAAATCTAAATGCCAAGGCATTCCCTCCTTTAGGCCTCTTTCTCACACCATGACTTGTTGTCGGAATTCTTTCAATCTCGTAACTATTGCGACCTTCTGTCATGCAGCCTGTACGACTTTGTCCTTGTATGTGCACCTATGAGACTCTTCTGTACTTTTTCCTCAAGCTTTTATCCAAACTCTAGGCCTCACCTTGGGAACATATACAGAACTATGACAAGTTGTTCCTCCTGGTATATATAGGTGTACTGAAGTTCTTCGCTCGAGACTTTGTCGAACTTACGATTGTTGCTATATCTTTTTTCGTAGTATTGTATATTTATCCTTATGGCTTTACTACATCTAGGTAGGTTATACTATACAATAACAGTTACTTCAATTTATTATTACTGAGGTTTGCTACCAACTCTAGGTTACTCTCTCGCTACTTATCCCATATGTATAAATCTAAGTCCTTTTGTTCTTCCTCATTACTGCTCATCTTAAGAATGACGGCCTAATTTCATCTCATACTTTGGAACTATTATCCTCCTATTATTTATTCACCTTAATGTTGATCTATAATATACCACTGATAACTTGAAACCTTTACGTAATACATTGTCGTTAGGATTCACGTCTCATCAGGAAACATCTGAAGTTATTTGCCTGATCCACCTAGGGACGATACTAATCTTCAATAACCATATTTCATAGCATCCCAATGTGATTCATGTTATGGGGGTATTCTAATCCCATGAAATTCATGAAATGACTTCTCTTTGAATATTTACTCAATCGAAGGCCTAAATGTCATCCTCTTAACATTTATCACAATTACACCCTTATTCTCTTACTAGGGCAGCATTCCATCTCTTCTAAATGCTCATAGTTTGAAACTCCTCCGAGTTCATTCAGGCTATACAAAGCTTTCTATAACTTACGGAAACCATCAACTCTCTTGTTTTGATGGGCATAATCCTGAGGCCTTACCTATTCTCGTCACCTTCTCAATTACCTCTTCTTATCCTTACTCATGTCGACCTAAAACCTTGTTGATCTACCATACTTTAGCTTGTGGCCTATACTTATCTATTTATAGCACTCACAACCTTCCTTTAACTTTCTAGCACCATACATTTCCTTATGTTATTATGGAACCTCAAGCGAAACATCATGCCATCTCTAGCTCTTCCGTACTCTCTTAACTAGACCTCTCGTTAACTGGAAACCATAGGCTAGAAGATATGCCACTGACGGCATAACTATTATTTGTGGATACTGAATCAGAGCGCTTCTAGCCCTTTATCTGAATTTTGGACTATTCACAACCTTCTGCACTTGAGTATCTCGTACTTTCTTTACCTTTACCTTACTTACCTTTAAATCTAGCATCGTATTTTCTGTCTCTTTCATAACTACGCTTTCATATAGGTGGAATCTATATCCACAACTTGAAGCTCTACTATAATACTTGCACCTCTGGTGTATACATAATCCGGTGGGAGCTTCATACTGACTTCTTATGAGGCTGGTAATCTTCTAACTGGCTTTATCGTAGAGCAGTTATAGAATATGGTTGTTGTACTATCTCTATTCTACCTCTGATATTAAGAGTGATTCTGCAATGTTCTTAATCATGATTTCTATAATTATCTAGGTAATAATCAGACTCCTGATTTACTTAGCTGATGTAACTCTTTAGATTCGTCTTCTCTCTCAGCCTTTAAGTAGACTGAAGTTATCTTCTGATCTGCGACTCAGTGTATTAGTTATTACTTTCGACTTTGGTGGACGCTATGGAACATCCATACTATAATCTTCTAACAATTCAAGATTTTGTCTGTGAAACGGACCCAATTCTTTGTTTTAACTCTCCTATAGCTATAGGAATGTCAACATATATGTTGCATGGATAATACTCCAAAATCTTAGGTGCGTTCATAATGTAACTAACTCTATGTCATTGATCGAATAATTCCTTTCGTGCCGTCTCAACTTTCTTTAAAAGTAAGCAATTACTTTTCCTGGTCGTTCTTCCACTTGTTGCATGAGTACTTGGCTTATCTTAGTGCCCACACCCATTGGAATTTCGTGCAACTCGTATGATCTAGAATATTACTTTGGATTTTACTTGCTGTTCCTTAGTCATGATAGGTTCCACTTTCTTATGGAGTGCATACAATATTTTAGTGAGTCTGTTGTTACAAGATCATTTCTTCTTTAGGTCACTATACTTATGTTGAAGCCTTCTTCCTTATTTCCTCAGATAGTCTTTTGTTGTAGTACTTAGGGAAGACTCTCTGACTCTTTAAAGCTGCGAGTTTATTACATCATATACCCGATGGAATTTTTGATGTTCTAACTCACCTATAAATATCCTTAGTTACATACCTCCATGCCCTTGTTCTCATAGGGTTACTTCTGAATTCAAATTTTGATTGTCTCCCTAGTGACACTCTCTTTTATTTCTGTAACACTTATAGGGTACCTTTAACTACCCCAACTCCTATCTGAATATTTCTCAAGGATTATGATGTCGTATCTGCGAGAATGAATTTCCTATGTTAGGTTTCAATACGTTTATCTTGCATGATCTACTGATTTATCCGAGACCTCTTGTTTAGCCATAACTAGGCTCTTCCCGAATCAATCACTAACTACTCATTGGTCCATTCTCACATCTATATCCCGTGTACTCTCTCTTAAATTATTTCCTTTTTTTAACTTACCACTCGGACTTATTTATCAATAACATATGGTGTGGGAACCCTTACTGCCTCTTCCCGGCGTCGTGCTTGCATAATGTTCTGGAGTCGTAGCATATCTGTAGGATCTGAATAAATGCAATATCATTCCTTTCGCCATTTTACCGCATTCTTCCTTTACTATTCCATAGTTGCCTGAACCACTTAAATTCGACTTAATGCCATATCACACCATCTTCCCCCCTTTAGGGGAGTATTAACATTTAATGCTATGAATATTTACTTATAAATATTTTACCTCTTCATCTTCAACGTCTTTTCATGTCTTCACTGACTCTTACCGCAAGAACTCTTACTCGCCCTGCGATAACCCTTCTGTGCCCCGGATAACTGAATTTCTTATGCATAAGGGTGACACCTAGTGTAATTGGCACACTTAGTCCCTTAAGCTTAACTCTGCTTAGAGTGCTTGCTTTAGGGAAGCGTCTTCTTGAATGACCTTTAAAGGTTATTCTTCCGTTGTCCATTCTATTATTGCCAGAATGCGATCACTGAAATTCCCACAATGTCGACTAATATCACATCATTCAGTTCCTAATTTTATCTTGTTTACAAGCCCATACTAATTTTTTATTATTCCTGGGTCCAACTTAGCCTTATGGTAATCATGTTGGAGTCATCAACTCATTTTTCAAAATGAGGATATGACTTTATGGCTTATACACTTTTATTGTCTCAAGGCCAATCACCTCTTGTATTTTCCTTCACTTGACTATAGACTCTGTCATCTTGTCATATTTTGATTTACCATTATCACCCATTTATCATACCTTACTCATAATGCTTCCTTTACTCTCTTCTTATTCTCTAGCTAATATTTCTCTCTATCACATTATCCTGAAAACTTCAACAAAACATTATTTCACTATTAGCTCCCTGGCTCAATCCACCATTTTGGCTTACTCTAACCCCACCTGGATCCTGATATCCCATCCTTCTCTTAAACTATATATGTTAGCTCCCATTGGGAATAACTGAGATGTGTGTGGCCAATTGTACATACCTCTATTACTGTGGAAAGTAACTCAGAATGCTTATATTTCTTTGCCTGAATTGTAAATACTGATAATCTTCACTACTTGGGTACCACGTACCCTTCTTCACCTTGCTTCTTTTACTTGTTGAAAGTTGTATCTACCTTTTGATTCCCTTATTGCTTTTTTACCATATATGTGGATAGATATTCATGCCTTAGGGTTCCTTATCAAGAAGCTTACACGTCTTAGTACATACATGATCTGCTGAAGACCTCACATTTACTCATCGTAAGCATGATGCAAAATCGAGTTCTTCTGACTCAACTCTTCCACAACCACATTCAATCTCTTACCAACTGTCTTTCTAGATGTAGGTATTGTTGTATTACGAATAAAATAAAACTTAGGAGTTTGAATTCTTACAATTGAGCTCTACCACACGATCTAGAGTAAGAAGAATGAGTGACAGTCCTAAATGCCCTGTAACCTCCTGCTTATATAACACACTTATAAACAAGACTCAACTAGACACGGCTTGTAGACTCCCTAGGATAGAACTGCTCTGATACCAAATTTGTCACGCCCCAAAACCCAAAGAGGTGTGCCGACATCCGGTGCCATACTTAACCCGAGCGTACCACTCTGTAACTGTGAACTCTAGAGGGGTAACCCTCAACTTAGGTCGATGAGGCCATAATCTGAATCATCTGAAAATAACATCTACAAACAGCAATACCAAACTAAACATCTACATGGGGTTGGTAAAGCCACAATACTGATATATAAAATGTACATGACTCGTCTACAAGCCTCTAGGGATAACTGAACTGTATCATGGTCAGGACAGGGCCTCGACCTACCCATCAAATATGTATATATAAAATGGACTCCAAGGTATAGACCTGGTAACTCCGAGAAAGTGGAGCTTACCAACCAAGCTGATGTTTGACTTTGTCTACTGGGAAGGCCTATACAACTGTCTATCAGGACATGCATACATGAAATGCAGCGTCCCCAGCAAAAGGGACGTCAATATGAAATAATGTACTGAGTATTTAAGGCAACAGAATAACTAAAAGTTGAGAGTGAGATGATAGTATAATAACTGAAAGTAACTGGGAGTCAAAGATAATCTGAAGATATTCTTACCTGATGATACTGACTCATCTCTCTCAATATAGTAAGTAAAATATCTGTCCGGCCCTATAAGGCTCGATATGTGTAACTACTCTACCGTAGTAGGCTCTCTCATAGGCGCTCGGCCATACTAGGCTCTGTATCTCGGCCATTCTGGGCTCGCTCATAGGCACTCGACCACAGTAGGCTCGGTATATAACTTACCATCTGATCAGAGGTTGCCTAATAGGGGCCTGCCCACCGATTATAGCTCGGTGGTGGTGGAAATATTGTAATACTATATATATATATATAGACTCTCTGCTCTCCTGATTGAAAGAAGACAATACTTAACTGAATATAAAGTCCCGATAAGGTAAAGTATTGTAGCTCATGAGACAACGATAATGTACATAAATTCAGGAATACGAATTTCACTTTATGCCTCGATATCAAACACATGTATTTACTGGATCATGCCAAAATAAAGGAAAGGTTTAGCCTTAACATACCTTAACTCCATTGAGTTCTTAATACCTTCCAAGCAATTCTTTAAACAACTCAACGCAATCTACCACAACATAAGGAGATTCAAAATCAGTGCTGAGTAAGGCTAAGTTCGCGACTTAAACTAGTAGCTCGTTTACGTAAATTTGGGCAGCATCTCCCCTGTAACTAGGCCCTCCTCCAATACCATATACCAACAACAACAAGACTACAACAATAACAACCTGTATGTATTATTTTCCAACCTCATCTCCAACACAATATACCACAAAACAACTCACACACCCTAATCACTTCATACATAAAACGACAACCAAAGTAGTGTCAAACAACCTAAAAAATGTAATGACGAATGACCAGCCCACCATTACGTAATTATGTGGTGTTTATACACACCCTTTATCCTCAAAAAATCTATAAAACATCAGCACAAGAGGCCAACACGAGTGGAGTACAAAACAGTCCACTAAAAGTGAAATAAATCGAACTTACGGCTTCCGATCACCGCCCCGTAAGTTCTAACTATCAGGAAATAAATTTATCAAGCTTCCTTGACATTTAAAAGCATAAATACAGAAATTAGGCATTTTCTTAACTATGATGTACCTTCCAAAACTAAAGCTACAAAGAAAACGAGAGGCGATATAGCGCTACTTATGTCGTAGGGATCATTCTAATATTATCGCTTCTTGATTTCGTACCCGGGATATTAATATTCTTTGGAAACCCTGTAGAGAGCATAAGGGTAAGTTTATGGGGGTTCTCTAGTCGTGTTCTATGAAAAATGAAGAGAGAGACGATTTAAAACATATATATATCAACTTTGGAAAAGTCAAAGAGGTGCTAGCTTGGCACCCTAGCATTGGCCCTTCTTCCGATGCTTATATCCTTTTATCCGGATGTCGTATGAACAAACGGTTAAGAGAGTTAGAAACTACATTCCAATACCTTCAATTTGGTATATAATATGTCCCAAAAATACCTCATATAACACACAAAATGTATTGCTTTAAAAAGCTTTAGTGACACACCTACTTGTCACCTATGCAGTATGGGCAATCTCGCCAAACTGCAAATATATTTCTACTCCAACGTTGTATCGTTAAACGGTTTAATGAATTATAAACTAGACTTGTATATCATCAATTTGATATGTGGATCATCCCGCAATTCCAAGTATATTGGTAGAAAAACTCAGTTATATTTGACTTAATGTTCAGCATATTTATGAATGTAACTTGTGATGACCTTTGCAAACTTTTGTTCCACAACTTGCTTGACTTCAAAACATAACACACGACTATGATATGACTAAAATAACTCATAGAATAACCTCTTTATAATGTTAATCACCTAGTATCACCCCAAAAGTATATTTTATAATATTCTCAACTGGTCGACTTTTGACGAGACTTATTTTCTTTTATTCGTTTAGCTTCTAAGCCTTCCAACCCTCTTGGTGCTTTTTATTCATGATCTTATACATTTGTAACCTCCATGGTAACATGATTAACTTAATTTATGTACTTTCAAAGATGATCTCATTTCTGAGCTTACATTAGTTGACTTACAACCTGCTCTCGCGTACGATAACATGGGGTGTAACACATCATGACTCCATAGCCAGATGTTTGAAGAAAGGACTTGCATCCCATACGTTGGGATTTAAGTCGAGTTAAGGTCAGAGTAAAGTTGACATGGTATTTTGATGTTTGGATTTTTGGTGAAATATGGTTGACGCTTTCAGAGATTTCTGGGTTGAGAGCATTGTTGCACTATTCCAAAAGAATTACCTCAGTTTCCAGCACTAAGAAAATTATTTCGAAATAGTGGGGAGACCTAACCCTTATGTAGGGCTACCTGTTTATCTTGCCAAGGCAAGAATCAGGTCGAAACATAGTTTAGGCCAACATTTGGAAATATGAGATCTATATGGCTATCATAAATGAATGATTTATTTCTTGGGAAGGAATTGTGACTGTTGATACCCAATTTTTCCCTCATATTTTTATAAATATCATATATACTTTCAAAATGTCATTTCTACATCATCACCAATTTACAAGAGGCATATAAGGACTTTCTATAATTTTCTACAATTTTTAAAGCTTTAAAATTGATTTTCTTGCATTTAAATTACTCAAATATTTATTAATTATTCCTCAAATTATTTGTTGATGACTCAATCATCAAAATATATTATTTACACCCACATATATGCTTTATAATATTTTATTTAGATTTAAATTTGCATTTTTAACTATTTACGCATTTTTGCAATAATAGCTTATACTTTACAATTAATTGCGTTTATTATTTTATTTAGGGTCAAAATAACTTCTTTATATTTTTACAACCTTCAGCTACTATTTTCCAAAATATTTATCTACATAAATAATATTTTTATATTTATATAGCTATTTTATTAATTTATTTTTCGTTAATTCTACTTGTTTTAAAAAGCCAGCCTAATGTTTGAGCCAATTTCCGGAGCAAAAATAGGCCCAAAACACTTAGCCCTTTCCCACAACCCAGACCAAATGACCCTTTTAGCCAACCCGATCACGACCCGATTTACGACCCGCCCTATCTCCCTTTCAATCTTGGCCGTTGATGTCAGAGATCAGCGGCCCACAAACCATCTCCCCTTTTTCAATCCACCAAACCCCTAACCCTAAAGACCATTCCCCACTTAATAACCGCCCCAAACCCTCTAGAATGTTCTCTCGTCTCTGAAAGAAACCCTAACATCCGCCTCTGATTCTCTCCGATTCTAACCTAAACATGGAGTGAATACATGATTTACTTACCTATTTTGAGGTACTACGATGGTGTATACACGCTTGTGGTTTTGCTTAAGTTCTTGCCTTATTTTTGGCAAGAACTATCTTCCGAGATCTTGCTTGGTCAACTCTGATGCGGTGGGGATTTGGACGATGTCTCATCTATATACATCATATAAGGAAGGATCCTTGATTCTTAGTTCGATTCCTATACGTCTGGACCCAACTAGGGTTTGAGAATCTCCTTCTCTTTTGCCGATTTTGATTGCATGCGATATATTATTTCCTTCTTTGTATTTGATTGATAATTTTCTATGTTTGTCTATTTAATTTGAACACTATATAAACCATTTCCCCAAACTCCTAAGAAGGGACCTCAATCACTGAAATCACCACTATTTTCTCATTCTCACTTGTCTTATACTACTATCTTTTGGCTGGCTGAAAGCCAAGGCCACCGAAATTCAATTATCGGACCTTTCTCAGTATGAGCACTGCCCGAGGTTCATTCAAAACACTTGGGAACTCTGACGCACTGAGATTCCTGGGTTCTATTGCTCGTTTTGCTACTAACATTTGAGATATTGCTGAAATTGTTCTTCTTGTCTACTTGTTTGTCAATTAGTAACGGGTAAGTACCTTTGGCCCTTGAAACTTATCTTTTCATTTGAGTTCCTTCTTTGTATATCTATGTCCCCGAACTAGCACTTTGTATTTCTTTTATTGTGGAGTTACTCTTAGTTGAAATTATTGTTACATGATATCCTTTTGTTGCCGGGTTATTCTCATGCATTTAGGCGTAGTGCTAGTTCGTGCCATCTCTTTCATTGTTAGCATATTCATAAACTAGAATCTGAAGTTTTCCATTTCATAGAAATACTTTCACTATTGAGTTTATCCTTAAACAATTAATTAGGATTGAGGTTATCGAAAGTCATTAATCTATTTTAATTGAAGTTGTGTTTAAAGGGGGTGTTGTTCCTTGTTGAGTTACTTTCCCATTTATTTTGTTGTTATTGAGATTCTATATACATTGTGTTGAGCCGTGGGCTATTTATTGTGAAAATATTGATATTGTTGGATCTTTAGAAAAGTTATGGCCTATGGGCACTTGTGATATGAGTTGATATGTCGTGTTGTTGTGATGTTAGCGCATGTGAATTGTTGTGTGGTTGGTTGTTGTTACATGGAGTATAAAGGTGGCACTTCACCGTTACTGTTATGCGGGGCATAAGGGTCGCATCTCACTGTTGTTGAATGTACGGAATGATACGAGTGGCTATTGTGTTATTGTCTGGGCGGAGCGATAATGATGGCTATTATACAAAGTGATACGGGGGGCTATTGGAGTGATATGAGTGGCTAATGATATTGTCAGGGCAGAGTGACACGGGTTGCTATCAGAGAGATAAGGGTGGCAATGTCAAGGATGATGTGTGATGGCTTAGGGACATTGTGTTGGTGATTTTCGTGTGATGGTGTACTTTTCCTTTTGTATGTCATACACCTTACGTGATTCGTTGTGTTGCTCCGATGATCTACTTGATATCTTTGATATTACTTGTTGACTTGAGCTACAGTAGTACACTCGCATAAGTATACACCGTAGCATGCCACTTATACTTGCTCAGGAGTATGAAACTTGACATTTATTAATCATGCCACATGTTCTTCTATTATTAGTTTTCATGTTGATAATGAGCCTGTGACCATGCCAGACGGATTGTGATTATGAGCCGGTGACCACGTCGGGCGGATTGTGATTGTGAGCATGTGACCACGTTGGGTGGATTGTGATTGTCCGTGATCATGTCAGGTAGATTGAGATATTGGCACGTGATTTTTCTGTGCGGTTGTGATATGAGATGAGGTATCACAGAGTGATTTCGTTGTGAAACTTGTGTTAGAACGGCTTGATTAATTGGTTGTCCTTTGTGTTCCTTATTTGGTTTTTACGATAGTTCACAGTGTTCTTATTGTTTTACTATTTATATCACTTTTTGATTCTTGTTGCCATTTACTGATTTCTGCTTTCATTATTAGCTTTATACTTCTATGTTGCACATGTTATTTTTTGTCTAGTGAGTGTCTTGACTTGTACCTCATCACTACTCCATCGAGGTTAGTCTTGATACTTACTGGGTATTGACCGTGGTGTACTCATACTACACTTCTGCATATTTTTGTACAGAGCCAGGTATTGGAGATATCGGACTCGGGCAGAGTTACCATACTGGTCGCGAGGATTCAAGGTGGAGCTGCTTGGTCATCGCAGTCCCTTGGAGTTCTTTCCTTTCATTGTACTGCCAGCTTGTTATTTGAACAATATTGTATTTCGATCTTTGAGATCTTTCCATGTACTTAGCTAGAGTTTGTGACTCTGTATTACCAAATCTTGGGAAGTTGTTACGATTATTTCCACGTAGCCTTATTATGCTTTTGTTTTGGTATTCATATTAGACTATGTTTCAAATTATCATTGTTTAAAATTTGTCTAATCGTCGTTAGTAATCAACTTACCTAGTCTTATAGACTAGGTGCCATCACGATGCTTACGGTGGGTTTATGGGTCGTGACAAGTTGGTATCATATCTCTAGGTTCATAGGTTTTACGAGTCACAAGCAAGTTTAGTAGAGTCTTGCGGATTGGTACGGAGACATCTGTACTTATCTTCGAGAGGCTGCAAAACTATTAGGAAAATTCCACTTCTTTCATTCCTGTCATGCGGATTTGTTGATTTCGAAGTTATGAGCCTCTATATCTATGTTCTCTCATAGATGGTGAGGACACACGCTACTTGGTCAGCTGAGCAGACACCCGCACCCCCTGCTAGAGCCGCAAGAGGCCGAGGCCGAGGTAGAGGCCGAGGAGGGGCACGTGCCACAGCTAGAGCACCTGTCAGAGCAGCGGTTGAGGAGCCGCCAGAAGCTCCGATTGGGAGACAAGCACCGGAGGCACCTATTGTTACCCCCGAACTTCAGGAGACTTTAGCACAGTTCCTGAGCATGTTTAGTACACTGGCTCAGGCGGGCTTAATCTCCGTTGCACCAATTAATTTGCAGATTGGGGGAGGATCTCAGACTCCCAGCGCCCGTACTCCAGAGTGGTGGGCTCACACTGGCCAGGTTCCGTGTGTGGTGCCGATACAGCCTATTATTTCGGTTTAGCCTGAGGTCAATCCAGGTGCATCAGAGGAGGAGCAGAAGAGGCTTGAGAGGATCAAAAGATATAGTCCACCTACTTTCAGTGGTACAGCTACTGAGTATTGATAAGTGTGGATTTTGACCACTTATTAGTACCTTTTTTCTTTTGTTTTAGTCCGAAAGTATTGATTTATGTTCCCAACACTAATGAAAGTGTGCAAATTACAGGAATGTTGGAAATTTGGGCTCTCACGAAGAAATTCGACTTAAAAAGGAGTGTTCCGATTCACAAGGCAAGAAGGGGTGCAACACACAAGAAGTGCGGTCCGCAATGGTATTTTTGCGGCCGCAGAAGATAGTGCGGACTGCAAATTCCCTCTGCGGCCACAGAACTCGTGAAGAAGCCCAACAGACTTTAAGCAGAAGTGCGGACCGCACATGAATTGTTCGGCCGCAGAACAGGGTCCACACTGACAAGAATTCAAAAGTTCAGAGAGTGTGCAAATGACCAAGACTTGAAGCCATGCCTGAAGTGTGGACCGCATAAGAATTGTGTGGCCGCAGAAGCTGACTTGCAGCCGCAGATCAAATTGTGGGGCTACAGAATCCAAGTCCCTGCACGACCAAGCAATGTGTAGACCGCACATGAAATTGTGAAGCCGCAGAACCTCCCGAGTGGCATTTTTGTCAGCGAATTTTGGGCCACTATAAATAGACGGGAATCACATTTTTAGGTCAAGTTTTGAAGTTCAAGCAGCTGTAGCCGTTGTAATTTTCCATTTTAGGAATTTGTGATCATTTTGGAATTAAAATATCATAGTTTATCATTTTAATCTTACATTATGAGTTTAATTAGTATTTCTTCTTTGTTTTCTTCATTTTCTACTATGAGTAGCTAGACCTTTACTAGGGTTGTGACCCAACCCTAGTATGTAAACCTTATGGGTATTTAATTTAATACTTGTGTATGATTGGGTGTTGATTATTTAGCCTTGTTTATGCTTTAATTTTAGAATCAATGGTTGCAAACATTGATTCATGCCTTGCTTTACTTGATTTTTACTTGAGAAAGAGGGACCTAGTCTAGGGAATATTGGATAACAAGAAATTATGTTAATTAAGGATTTGATTAGCCTAATAAAAGGGTTTGAACTAGAGAT
This sequence comes from Nicotiana tomentosiformis, assembly GCF_000390325.3. NCBI lineage: Eukaryota > Viridiplantae > Streptophyta > Magnoliopsida > Solanales > Solanaceae > Nicotiana > Nicotiana tomentosiformis. The sequence continues at coordinate 87,980,688 of NC_090818.1, forward strand.
AGGGAAAAACCAACTTGACCTCATATTAACTATTTAGCTTGATACCCATTTGGGCTTGAGAAAGCCAAATTGGGTAAAATCACTCTATGACCGAGAGGTATTGAGTGGGTAACTTAGAGTTGAGAGATGTAATACACCCCGATCAATAAAAAAAGTGTTAACGTACTTAACCCATTAGGAAAACACCTAGGTGAAGGTCACACCCCTAAGCGTTTTAACCATTTGGTAAGAAAACAAAAACAATCATTCGCTTTCTAGTTTCTTCTCATTAATTTATAATTGTTAGTGATAATTTAGAAGTAGAAAATAAAACACTTTGTTTGGAAGTGAAATTTAGTTCTTTCATTTTCTCTCATCAACTGTATACCTTAACACCCATATTAAACATCCTGTGAAAATCGACCCCGACTCTTGTTGGGTACTATTCTTCTAGCATTCGTTTCTATTCACTATTGAGTGCAGATTGGATGTGGCTCAATGTTTAGCACCGTTGCCGGGGAGTTAAAACTGTGTTAGCTATATATTTGAGTGTATTTTTGGAATATCTTTTTTCCCTTCCGTGCTACTAACTTGTGTGAGAAATTACAGGTACCAAAATGGCGAACAATGATCTCGAAAATGTGCCTTTGGGGGAATTGAACGGCGACGAGGAACAAGTAGAGGAGGTACCTCTTGAACCACAAGCCAACCGGAGAGGCCAAGTACCTCATGACAACGTGCCCGTTCCACCCCCACCTCCAACACGAGCGGCTCCACACCGGATATTGCCCAACGAAGGTTATGCTAGTGCAATAGTCCCTCCCAGCATTAGGGTGGGCAACTTCCAAATCACCAATATGATGCTCATTTTGCTTGAGCAACGGGGTTTCTTTACCGGTGCTCCAACTCAATATGCTTATAAATATTTGAAGGGTTTTGTGGATACATGTTGGGGGAGCAAGAAACCTAATGTTTCCGAGGATGCATTGAGGCTAAGTCTTTTTCCCTTCTCTCTATGGGGGAAAGCTTTAGATTAGTTGGAACGATCTCCGAACCATTCAATTCACACTTTGGATGAGTTGGCGAAAATGTTCATTGCTAAGTTCTTCTCTCTCGGGCACATGGATACTTCGAGATGAGATCTTGGCATTCAAGCAAGAGCAGAATGAACCACTACATGAAATATGAGAGTGCTATAGAACAATGGTTATGGAATGTCCCAACAATGATATGACGTAAAACATAATTCAACAAACCTTTTATCATGGGATTAACACAACCAACCAATGTGTAATGAATCAACTAGCCGGTGGGAACTTTATTACTATGCCTTATGCAGAGGCGTGTGAAATCTTGGATGGGATGGCGGAAACGTTGTCGGCTTGGCAATCCCGGGCCAATGCTCCATAAGGTGATCCGACTATGATCCACCTTCACAAAGAATTGCAAGACCATGGGTAAGCCATTGACGAATTGATCACTACCGTGAATCAACTAGTGAAGGCCCAACTAAATCAAGTGCAAGCTCCTAAGCAAGTTTATGCTATGGAGGGAGTGAATGTGATAGTGAATAAGAGGAGGACCAAGGGTCCACAAGTGCAAACTCGAGTGAATAACTATGTGCAAGATGATGGTGGTTTTGAGCAAGGTGATTCTTATAATGACTAAGAGGAGGAAGTGCAATATGTGAAAAATTATCAAGGGTAAAGAAATAACTCCCAAGGCCCAAACCAACAATAATTGTGACCACAAAACAATCATGGCAATTGGAATTCTAACAATCAAGGGAATTTGAATAACAACAACAATCAAGGGAATTGGAGTGGAGACAACCAAGGAGATTGGGGAAGCAACAATCAAGGTGTATGGAGTAACAATCAAGGCAACCGGGGGTCGGGTTTTCAAAGGCCCCTTATGTACCAACAACCGAGAAACCCACCTCCTTATCCTTCCGTGGTTCAAGTTCTTCAAACAATGAGATGGGACGTATTGAAATTATGTTCAAGCAAAAGATGGAAAAGAATGACGATTCGGATGCCCAACTTGCCTCACACAACACATCTATCTGAAACCTAGAAGTTCAAATGAGACAAATCTCTCAAGCTTTAAATTCTCATCCTAAAGGGGCACTACCAAATGATACGGTGGTAATCCCAAAGGGTGGTAACAATACGGGGGCATGCTATGGAGGTTATCACAAAAAGTGGAACAGGCGAGAATGCACCTACTTCAAGTGGAAGGCGACTTGTTGATGATGATCAAGTGATGCAAGAAGAATAAATCTTAAACAATGTTGTTTAACCTAATGAGGAAGTTCAAATTGATATTGATGATAGTGTGGAAGAGACTCAAGAGGAGGTAAACCCATATAGGGAACACATTATTCACATACCAGAGCCGGTAGTACAAAAGGCTAAGGCACTATTGCCTATGCCTCCAACATTATACCCTCAAAGACTTGCCAAGCATAATAGTGAGAATCAATTCAAGAAGTTCATTCAAATGATGATGAGTCTTTCAATCAATGTGCCATTGGTCGAAGCTTTGGAACAAATGACCGGTTATGCAAAGTTTATGAAGGATCTTGTGACAAAGAAGAGGTCAATGAATTTTGAGATCATCAAAGTCACTCATCAAGTGAGTACAATTATTCATTCAATGTCTCCTAAGTTGGAGGATCCTGGTGCTTTCATGATTCCTTGTACAATTGGAAGTGCCGAGTTTGCTAAATCTCTTCGTAATCTTAGGGCAAGTATAAATTTGATGCCCTATTCGGTGTTCAAGACTTTGGGAATTGGGCAACCAATACCCACCTCTATGATATTGCAAATGGCCGATCGTACAATGAAACGGCCGTTGGGTGTGATTGAAGATGTTAAAGCTGGAGAACTCATTTTCCAGGTTGGTGATGAAAAAGTGGTATTCCATCTGTGTAAGTCCATGCGGCAACTAAATAGCAATGAGGTGTATTCTTTTGTGGACTTGGTGACCGATGTCATTGTTGATGAAACAAGTGCTATAATCAATTTTGGTGATATGTTGGAGGCCGTCTTGCTCAACTTTGATGATGCCGAGATGGATGGCTTCATAGAATGTGTGAACGTTTTGCAAGGAATGGGGTCGTACAACTATACACCCCGGAAATTGTCCTTGGATCTTGAAAATAGGAAGACTCCTCCTACAAAGCCATTTATTAAAGAGCCCCACCTTGTAGTTGAAGCCAATGCCTCCTCATCTTCGGTATGAATTTATTGGCCCTTTTTCTACTTTACCGATTCTTCTTTCCTCTTGTTTGACTAATGTGCAGGTAGATTACACATTAGCGGCGCTACAAAATGGGAAGAAGGCTATTGGGTGGACCTTGCCGGTTATTCAGGGTATAAGTCCCGCCTTTTGCATGTAAAAGATCAAGTTTGAGTATGACGCTAAACCATTTATTGAATGTCAAAGGAAAATCAATGAGGCTATGCAAGAAGTTGTCAAGAAGGAGATTATAAAGTGGTTGGATGCCGGGTTTGTCTACCCCATATCCATTAGTTTATGGACTTCTCCGGTTCGATGTGTTCCAAAGAAGAAGGGCATGACGGTGGTCACCAATGACAAGAATGAATTGATTTCTACAAGAACGGTAACCGATTTGAGGGTGTGTATGGATTATCGCAAGCTCAACAAAGTCATAAGGAAGGATCACTTTCCACTTCTTTTCTTAGATCAAATGTTCGATAGATTGGCCGGATGTGCTTTCTATTATTTTCTTGATGGGTACTGAGGCTATAACCAAATTCTCATTGCTCCGGAAGTTCAAGAGAAAACAACCTTTACATGTCCCTATGGAACTTCTGCTTTCAAGCGGATGCCATTTGGTTTGTGCAATGCACCAACGACTTTTCAAAGGTGTATGATGACTATTTTCACGGACATAGTGGAGGACTACCTTGAAGTTTTCTTGGATGACTTCTCGGTGGTTGGAGATTCTTTTGATGACTGTCTTGCAAATTCGGATAAAGTGTTGGGAAGATGTGAAGAAATTGGTGCTCAATTGGGAGAAATGTCATTTCATGGTCGAGGAAGGTATTGTCCTTGACCATAAAATCTCAAGGAATGGAATATATGTTGGCAAGGCAAAGATTGAGGTGATTTCTAATCTTTCACCCCCAACTTCGATGAAAGGTGTGCGGAGTTTGTTAGGCCATGCGGGTTTTTACCGGTGCTATATCAAAGATTTCTCTAAGGTGGTGAACCCGTAGTGCAAGCTTCTTGAGAAGGATGCCAAGTTTAATTTCAATGATGATTGAATGAGAGCTTTTGATTGTTGAAGATCAAGTTGACAAGTACTCCCATCATTACCGCTCCAAAATGGAGTTTGCCTTTTGAACTCATGTGTGATGCAAGTGACGTGGCGGTTGGGGCTATTTTGGGGCAACGTATAAAAAATATTTTCCATCCGGTCTACTATGGTAGTAAGACCATGAATACATCCCAAGTCAATTATACCATTACGGAGAAAGAGCTCCTTTCTATTGTGTTTGCAATTGAGAAGTTCCGCTCGTACTTTATGGGTGCAAAAGTTATTGTCCACACAGATCATGCGGCGCTCTTATTTATCTTATGAGCAAAAAGGACTCCAAAGCTCGGTTAATGAGATGGGTACTCTTGTTACAAGAATTTGATATTGACATCCAAGATAGGAAAGGTAGTGAAATCCAAGTGGCGGACCACTTGTCTTGTTTGGAGGAGGAGGGGAGGCCGCATGATGGCTTTGAAATCAATGACTCCTTCCCCGATGAGCAACTTTTGGCAATTTCAATGAAAGAGGTGCCATGGTGTGCGGAGTTAGCAAATTTTCTTGTGAGTGGAATCATTCCGGATGAGTTCTCTTCAAGCCAAAAGAAGAAGCTCAAAATGGATTGTCAAGATTATTATTGAGATGAACCATACCTTTTCCGGATTTGTACGGATGCGGTGATTAGGAGGTGTGTACCGGAAAAAGAGCAAGGTGATATTCTTGTCTCTTGTCATTCTTCGCCATATGGTGGTCATCATGGTGGAGCAATAATGACGGCCAAAATGCTTAGTTGTGGTTTCTATTGGCCCACCTTTTACAAGGATGATAGTGAGATAGTGAAAAGATGTGATGAATGTCAACGGGCCGGTGGAATCTCAAAGAAAAATGAAATGCCTCTCACAACCATTTTGGAGATTGATATTTTTGATGTGTGGGGCATTGACTTCATGGGCCCTTTTGTGAGTTCTTGTGGAAATACCTACATCTTGGCCACGGGGGATTACGTGTCCAAATGAGTTGACGCCGTTGCTTCGCCCAAAAATGAGGCCAGAAGTGTAGTGGCTTTCTTGAAGAAGAATATTTTCACAAGGTTTGGTACTCCACGTGCAATTATAAGTGATGGGGGGTCACACTTTTGCAACAAGGCTTTTGACACTTTACTTAGCAAGTATGGTATTACTCACAAAGTCACGACTCCCTATCACCCATAAGCTAGTCGGCAAATGGAAGTCTTCAACCGGGAGATAAAGAGTATCTTGTCTAAAATGGTGAATGCTAATCGGACGAATTGGTCCAAGAAGCTTGATGATGCATTATGGGATTATCGGACAGCTTACAAAACACCTATCGGAATGTCGCCATACCGGTTGGTATTCGGAAATCATGTCATCTTCCGGTGGAACTAGAGCACAAGGCAACGTGGGCTCTAAAAAAGTTTAATCTTGATTGGGATATAGCCGCTAACTTGAGGGTTGCACATTTGAATGAATTGGATGAGTTCCGGTACCATGCTTATGCGAGTTCCTCCTTGTACAAAGAAAAGATGAAATATCTTCATGACAAGTACATTTGGAACAAAGAGTTCAAGGTAGGTGATCTTGTATTGTTGTTTAACTCAAGGTTGAGGTTGTTTCCCGGGAAGCTAAAATCCAAGTGGAACAGTCCTTTTGAAATTGTTGGTGTGACACTTTTTGGTCCATTAAACTTAAATAACAAAAACAATGAGTTACTCCGAGTCAATGGTCACGAGTGAAGTACTACTTGGGCAAGGTTGGAGATAGCCATGTGGTGGCGGTCATTCACTTCACTTGAGGGTATTCTACGTCGTGCCGCGACGTTAAATCATGCGCTTCTTGGGAGGCAACTCATATCGTTTTTCCTTTTACTTTTTTAGTTAGTTGTTATTTGTGTTCTAACTTGATTTGAAGTGTGCTATAGGGATGAGTGCGACTTACAAGAAAGGAGGACAAAAATAAATAAATAAATAAATATGGCTAAGTGTTCAAAACTGTGCGGTCTGCACTTTTCTATGTGCCACGACAGAAGAGCATTGTTGCCGCACATTTCTCTTGAGGACCGTATATTTGAAATATTTAAAAAGTGTAAAAATGCCAACTCTCTGAAATTTGAGTTTGTCAGTGCGGAGGTCGATCTGCGACCGCACGTGCAATCGGCGGCCGCACCTGAAAATGTGCAGAGCGCACATTGAGTTTTGAGACTGTCCACCCAAGTGATAGAGTGCGGACCGCACTGGCCTCTTTCCCATTCTCAAAAAGTTGATATAAATAGAGGAATAGAACTTATTTTACACTTTTTCCTCTCTGAACAAACATAGTTGCTCTGTTGATTTTCTTGAGAGATTTTAGCTTTCCTCACACACAACCACCTTGATTATTCACTCATTGCACTCACTCTATCTGGTATGCTTCAATCTCATGTTAAATTTTTATGATAGTTTAATTTTTTGATTTTTTGTTCTTTTTAGGCCATATGTTATTAGAGTTCAACTATGTGTCCATGTGGGGTTGATTTGAATTGGGCAACCATAATACATGCTCTAATGGGTTCGGGTGAGTGAAATTTCGTGTTTTCCCATGTTTCCATGTCTATTTGTGCAAGAAATTGAAAAACCTACGTAGACAAAATATGACTGTTCGTAACATTTAAAATATGCGGCAGCACTTGAATTTGTGTGGTCCGCAGATTTGAAATTTTGGCAACTCAGTGAAGCAGGGATCTGTGGCCGCAAGTTAAAATATGTGGACTATATATTTCCCTATGCGGCCGTAGATCAGCCATATCTCTGTCTTTAGAGACTCTGCATTTTGAGAGTCCTTTCTGTGGCCGCACAAGCAAATTGTGCGGACCGTACTCCCTTTCTGAGGACTGCAATTTCCTTCTGTGACCGTACATCAATAATGTGCAGACTGTAGATCCCTTTACCTACAGACATGTGTTATACTCATAACCCTACAGTGTCCGATTGTTTCTTCCTTAACTACATAAGTCCTGAATGTGTTGAATAATGAATTGCAACTAATAATCTTCTTTGCTTTGATATAGACAATGGTTCGATCAAGAGGCCGGGGCGACAGTACAAAGGGAAGGGGTGAATCTTCTCGGGGTCGAGGTAGAGGCACCTTGCCCCTTTTCCAGCATAAGACCATCAAAAGGAAAACCAGAACCGGCAGAGGGAGAGGTGCAGACCTCTTTGAGTCTAGCTCCTATGTCCCATCTAGGGAAGTGTCAGATAGCAACTCAGCCTCTAATCAGGAAGAGCAGACAGCCATACAATCGAGGCCATAGGGGAAATAACAGCTTAGGGATGAGCCTTTTTCATCTCACAGCACCTCTAAGGGGTCGGAGAGTGCTAGCCAGGCCTTTGGGCCATCAGCTACACTAGTCACAGAGGCACAGACTACACAGGAGATCCCCGATAATGGTAGAGGGGGAGATGGTACAACCACAAGTGTAGAGAGATCAAAGAATAAGGAGGTATGGGAGGATAGGTTTGTTAGCTTGACCGACTTCACTGATTTCTGTATGTGGTGGCCAATGAGGTCTTTGACTCTTGAGAGACAGTTCTTATTGAAAGATTTGGAGAAATACAACCCAGCGATCTTTAGGCAGTTCAGAGCATGAAAGGGTTGGCTGTGGTTGATTGAGAGAGTTGAGGATGCAAGGAATACCTCGTCTGAGAGTTCTATGCTAATGTTGCTCACATAAAGAAGGGGACGAAGGTGACCAAAGTGTGGAACCTCAAGGTGAGGTTTGATCAACATACGCTGAACGCGTACTTGGGATTCTAGGATTTTGAGCCAGAGGAGTATCTGGAGAAATGTGCAATGAAGGAGGAAGTCCGACCTTGGCTGGCTGAGATCTTAGCACTACCAGGGCCAACACCACCATTGGGGTTCCCATTCAGCGGAACACATTGAGCTTCGAGGCGAAGGGGTGGCAGACCTTTGTTTGTAGCTGACTGGATCCAAGCCAGAATGAGACTCATCTTCATATTCATCAAGCAGTTCTTATGGCTTCCATCATGGACGGGTACCTAATTAATGTGGGTGCTGTGATGTCGATCAACAATTCCTTGATAGCACGGTAGGCTAGCTCGACCTACCCTTATCCCAACACTACCATAGAGTACCTCACTAATGCAAAGGTAGAGACGAGATCATTTGACACCATGGTGAAGACGAATAAGCCATTTGACTGGTATTCACGGAGGGATGAGACCAACCCAAAGAAGAAAATCTAGCCTTCTACCAGAACAGGCCAGTCTGATGAGCCAGTAGTGGTAGTTACTGAGACAATGAACCTTCCATCCACCTCTATTGAGCCTTCTTCCAGTGTCGCTGCTATGCCTCCGCCATCATCTTCAGCTCCTTCCACAGCCCCTAGGGCAGCCCCTGCTCTAGCTCTAAGGCCAGTGCCCATGCCCACAACTCCATTATCTACGCTGCGAGTCTCCCAGACATTGGCGAGTCTCAACAACTAGATGCAGACATCTACTTCAATGGAGTCTAACTTATCTAGCAGTGTTGCAGTGTAGTCCACTACACAGGCACCACATGCCCCCTCTAACATAGATGAGACACTCAAGAAGATTCTGGACATGCAGAAGATGATCATGGACACATTGGTACAACATGGGTCGATTAGTAAGGAGTTGGTAAAGAAAGTGAAAAAGATAAGGAAGTCCTAGACAAGCAAGAAATAAGTGGACAAGCTTAGAAATGAGGTGACTAGACTTGCCACAGCTGGAAACCTACCCTTTGATATGCTACTTGACTCGTACCAGTCCGTCTCAGATCCATCAGCACCATCTTCACTGGAAGCACCAGCTGGCCAGTCTAAGGAGCTAGACCTTGCTGCTAACACTACTGAGGCAGTGCGTGCGATGTTCACCACTCCCCTGCCACGCCTAGATTTGATGATGATGAGATACAGTTGGCTGATCCCGAGGGAGATGACATTGTTGGGGACACTGAGATGTCCAAGGATCCTTAGGGAGTTTTCGTCACCCTCTCTTCTTTCACTCTTATTTTTCTAAGCGTTGTGAACAATGCTTATTTTTATTCGGGGGGGGGGAGGGAGGGGTGGAGTTTATTTGATACATTGACACATTTTTGATACATTTGGACTATAATAATTTGATTCTCTTTATTTTCTTATTTGTATTTATCTATCTTTTGTAGTTATTGTTCATTAGCTTCTTTATTTTTCCATTTAGTTCTTGTTTTGTTAAGTAGATGATGGTAGGCTATAATCTCATATTTTAGTCGCTTATCGCACTCTAATTTACTGCACTTTAATTGAGTTGGAGCTTTAATCGCTAGTGTTTTGCACTAATTGTGTGTTTTATGCCTTGTAGGAGTTATTCTGATCTATGTAGATGTTATGGAATGAATTTAAGCTAGTCGGGAGCTTGTAAGTCTGAGTAAAAGCTCAAAGATTAAGTCGAGATCGTGTTCGGGGATCAACGGATGATAGTGGAATGAAATTAAGAATCGAGCAGGCATTTTGTGCAGTGTCAAATAAAATGCACATAACGTTTTGCTCGGAACTCAGTTTGGCCTCCATAATATATCATTGGAAAGCTATTTAAAAGGGATACAACTTTTATGCTTCACATTTTCCCAAATACCTAATAGAACGGCACCCACATGTGCAGCCACGCACTGGGCATGCATTGGGCGCGCATATGAGGCAGAACGGGGTGAAAAGTGCGCAGCCAGGTGCGCGGCCGCACACATCCAACTCCGAAAAAGTGTCCTATTTCACATAATAGAATGTGTATTTGTTTGGGCCCGACCCTACTTGGTATATATACATGGAAAATGGTATTTTGAGGACTTTTGACATAATTTAGACCTAAGGAAGCTAAGGAGAAGAGGGAGAAGCAAGAGCACAAGGATTTCACCATTCATCCTCACTCAAGACAAGGGTTGGGATGTTTTATGTTTTCCTTTGACTTCAACTTAATTGTGATGGATTTTTCCATATCCATGGAGTAATTCCTCCTTAGGGATTGATGCATTTGGTGTTTTGAGAAATTGTTTGTGGATATTAACTTTAGTTTTATGCATTAAAGCATTTTGGGTATTTTTATTATTGCATATATATTCACCTGTTTATGTAATCGAAAGAGGCATAATTTGTGATGTTTTGCATTATCTTATTAGTTGAATTCCTTGATTCTTGTTAGTAATCAAAAGAGGCTAGTTGAATTAATGTTTAAACCTAGTTAGGAGGATAATCGAAATAGGTTCTCCTAAGGATCAATCCACTACGAATTCTTGCCTATCTTCACCAAGCTTAACTTAGTTCACATCGTAAGGTTGAGACTTAATCGAGAGAGGAGTTTTTATTAAATGTTTGAACATAATAGAGTGAATTCGAGAGACTCACTTGAACCATAAAAGTGAAGAAACTAGAGTTAATTCACAAACAAGTATCTTACACCTATCCAATCAACCCTTATTTTCTCCTTTTGATATTTTCTTGCTTACTCTTGTTGCGGTTGTCGTTACCCAATAGTTTAGACTTTTAGTAAATTTAGTTTTAAATCATAAAACTCTAAATTACTGATCATTTTGGATAACAATTAAAACTAGAAGCTACAAAAACACTATTCAAATCCAATCCATGTGGATACGATGTTTTCTATACTATATTCGACTAGCAAGCATAATTTTGTGTTGTGTTTTTAGCTCGTCAAATTTTGGCGTCGTTGCTTGGGATTGGCAATCAATAGTGTTGGAAATAGTTTGTAGTGCTAATTAAGGAATTTTTCTTTTTAGTTTGTTTTTTGCTTTTTACGTTTGGTGTTCCTTGACTGTGTGCAGGCTTTAGGTTAGATTGGTGCATGACCCGATCTTCTGGGAAGGAATTGCTTCCATACGAGCCGAAAATTGAAAAGCAACTGGGACATCTGAGGAAAGAAATAAATCTCCTTGCGAATACAAAGAAGGTTGGGCTCAAAGAATTGCACAGAATCGACCCGTGGGTGCAGACCAATTCGGAAATATAGCTCCCAGTGACAGAAGACCACTTGGTTATTATGCAAGACCGGTCTGCAACCAAGGCTTATCAAGTGTGAGACCACCTACTATTGCGGCTAATAATTTTGAGTTAAAGCAGGGATTACTTCAAACCCTCCAAAATAGTTGTGTCTTTATAGGAAAGATGAATGAAGATCCAAACAATCATCTGATGGACTTCGAGGAGATTATGAACACCTTGTAATATAATGGTGTATCACAAGATGCAGTCTATTTAAGAGCATACCCCTTCACTCTCAAAGACGATGCGAAGAACTGGCTTCGAAGCTTTCCTAATGGATCGATTAGAATATGGGATGAGATGACCAGAAAATTTCTAGACAAATATTTCTCATCAGCTAAGACGGGCAAGTTCAGAAGGGAAATCCACAACTTTTGTTAGAATGAGACTGAAACGGTGTTTGAAACTTGGGAGAGGTTCAAAGGAATAGTACGTAAGTGTTAGAATAGTGGAATAGAACTCTGGATGCAACTCCAAGATTTTTGGGATGGATTGACATCAACTTCACGCAGAACATTGAGCAACGCAGCTGGAGGTCCGTTGATGAAAAAGACTCCAGAGGAGATATTCATTATTCTAGATGAGTTGTCTGAGGATGCAAATCAGTGGCCCTCTGAAGTTGCTGAAAGAAGAAGAACGACTGGTGTTCACCAAGTTGACGCTAACACATCAGTGCAGGTTCAACTTGATGCCACGGTAAAGGAAATAAGGAAGCTAACTTTAGCTTCAATACACAGCAAGCCTCCTGCAGCATGTGACATATATGGAAGAGGACACCTTACTCATGAGTGTCAAGCCTCGATTGAGGAAGTTAATGTTGTTGGTAATTACAACTTCAATGCAATGGGTCGGAAGCACCCCGGTTTTTCATGGAGTTTACCTGGGGGTACAACAAATGCATGGCAACCAAATAACTCCAGATTTCAAGGTGCTTCTGGTTTTGTAAATCAGCAGAGGCCGCAGTTTTAGCCTCAACAACCAATTCAGTTTTGGTTAGAAGATCTGATTAAGTCATTCATTGTCAAGACAAATGAGAAATTAGATGCTCATGGTACAGCTGTTAAAGAACTTGGGACATATTTGCGAAGTTTGGAGAGACAAGTGAGACAAATTGCAACTATATTATCCGAGAGAATCCCAGGTACTCTGCCAGCTAATACTAAAAAGAATCCCAAAGAAATGGTAAATGGTGTGACCTTGAGAAGTGGACAAGTTTTGAAAGATCCCACTCCAATTCACAAAGAAGTTGCGCCTGAAAAAGAAACTGGGAAGGAGCTGAAAATTGAAGATGGTGATAAAAAGACTAAGAAGAAAAAAGGGAAGGAGGGAGCTAAAAAAAAGAAAAAGGAGGAAACTTCAAGAAAGGAGGAATCCAATGAAGAGAGCAAGCACATGCCTGCTTTAACTTTTCCCCAAAAGCTCTATAGAGAAAAGCTGGATAAGTAGTTTGAGAGATTTCTAGATATGTTGAGACAGGTTAATGTAAATTTGGCATTCATAGAAGTTCTCTCACAAATGCCAGCTTACGCAAAGTTCATGAAGGAGATCCTTACAAAGAAGAGGAAGATAGAAGAGACCTTAGTGGTCAAACTTACAGAGCATTGAAATGCAATATTGCAAAACAAACTCACACAAAAGTATGGAGATCCAGGGAGTTTTACGATAAGTTCATATTTCCTGTAGATTTCATAGTGGTGAATATGGAGGAGAACAAAGAGGTCCCCCTCATCCTAGGAAGACCATTTTTAGCAACGGGTAGAACTATACTGGATATACATGATAGAAAACTCATACTTAGAGTGGGTGAGGAAACTGTGACTTTTGAGATGAATGTAGCAATTGGAGTGAAAAAGGAGAAGCCAGCTGCAAGTGTTAAGTGGAAGCTAAAGAGTTCAAGAGAGTAGGCTCTAGTGATTGAGAAAGATAAGTGTGGGGGTATCCCAAGAAGGCTGAGAAGAAGTTGTCCGCATGGATGTTTGTACTAGTTCGGGCGAATGGAATGGAGCCCGACTTCAACTCAGATCCAACTAAAAATTCAGGAAAGTTTCCTTTACCTTATACCTTTTAATTGTGTGTCATGGGGACATGCCACAACTTATAAGTGTGGGGTAGGGGGATATTTGTATGTTGTATGTATATGTATTTTAGTTTTTATTAATTTTAGTAGTTAGAGATAGAAAAAATTGAAAAATAACATAAAACTTTTAAACTTTTTGATTTTTCCCGACGATGGATATCATTCGACTGGTTTATTGAAGGATTTTTATTGAAAGAAAAAGTAAAAAAGATTTTCTTTTGTAGTTAGTGTATTAATTACCCCTTGGTTTTTCTTTGTGCCGCGATTCTTTTCCAAGGGTTTTGTTTGAACCGGGTGTAGTTAGTTTTTTTTGTTAGGAGTAGGAAACCTTGTGCTATAGTTTGAAATGGAAGAAATATCTCTTGACTTTGTTATGCCTTGAAAATAGTGAGTGCTTTAGTTGTGACGCTTAGGCTCAGTTTTTGACTATTGTGTAAGTACCTTAAATTGTATAATCTTAACTTTGCTTAACTGCTTTGACTAGAGTGTCTTGATGAATCCAAGCTTGAGTTAGTTATGTACCATGTGTCTGAGGTTTTGTGTTATTTTTTGCATTGCATTTGATGTCTAGAACTTGCCCCGTGTGTTTGCAAAGCGAAATAGTAGTTTTATTCAGTCTTGGAAGTGATATAGGCAATTCTTTATTGAGCCAGTTATATGTTTTACCCACCTAATTATTATGTATCGTAGTTAACCCTTTTGAGCCTGTAATCCTATTTTTTTTTGTTTTGGCAACCACATTACAAGCATTACCCATTAGTTTGAATTGACCATTTATTTGAACTATTTACCTCTCTTGAGCACTTGAAATTGTATGAACTTTGTAAAAGTTGAAGTGTGGGGTGATTGGGTTGGCTTTAGAGTGGAACTAATGAAATAAGGAGAAGGTGCACTGAATTGAAAAAGTAAGAGCCACTTGAATTGAAAAAGAAAAAGAAAAATTTATGTAGTTTTATGATTGTGAAAAATGATCTTTGTTGAGTGGTAACTCTTGATGTAATTGTGCTTAAATAAGAAGGGAGTTAATGCATATTGATGTTAAGGTGGAGTATGGTTTGACAATAGTGTGGGGTTTTGAATGTTAAATTGTATGTATTAAAGTTCTTAGGGAGGTGTAGTCACGCTTATATCCAAATATATCCTACCCGTCCTGCAGCCTACATTACAACCAATTAAAGTCCTACTTGATCCTTGACTGAATGAGATCAATTAGTGGAGTAGTACACTACGGGCAAGCTTATGGTTCATCTTTTGTGGCATATGAATGTTGTTTCTGAGAGTGAGTGAATTCTTTCTATCTTGAGTTCCTGATTGTTCTAAACTTTTATGGTGTGTGGAACTACTCTCTTTTGTTGTGTGAGGGCACTTCATTCATGAAGGAAAGGTAATGACTACACTATTGTGCTTAGTCTATTTTAAATATTCTTGGTATGATGAGTTATGAGAGTTGTTTAAAAAGGTCATCTCATTATGAAGTTTAGTTTAATTGCTCGAGGACGAGCAATGGTTTAAGTATGGGGTGTTGATGGTAGGCTATAATCTCATGTTTTAGTCGTTTATCGCACTTTAATTTACTGCACTTTAATTGAGTTAGAGCTTTAATCGCTAGTGTTTTGCACTAATTGTGTATTTTATGCCTTGTAGGAGTGATTCCAATCTATGTAGATGTTATGGAATGAATTCAAGCTAGTCGGGAGCTTTGAAGTCTGAGTAAAAGCCCAAGGATTAAGTCGGGATCCTGTTCAGGGATCAACGAATGATAGTGGAACGAAACGAAGAATCGAGCAGGCATATTGCGCAGTGTCTAGTAAACTGCACATAACATTTTGCTCAGAACTCTGTTTGGGCTCCACAATATATCATTGCAAAGCTATTTAAACGGGCTACAACCATCATGGTTTATGTTTTCCCAAAGTCCCAATAGAATGCCACCCATGTGTGCGGTCACGCACGGGTCGTGCATTGGGCGCGCAGATGAGGCAGAACAGGGTGAAAAGTGCGAGGCCAAGTGCGCTGCCGCGCACGTCCAACTCCGAAAAAGTGTCCTATTTCACGTAGGAGAAGGTGTATTTATTTGGTCCTGACCCTACTTGGTATATATACATGGAAAAATGGTTTTTTGAGGACTTTTGACATAATGTAGACCTAAGGAAACTAAGGATAATAGGGAGAAGCAAGAGCACAAGGATTTCACTATTCATCCTCACTCAAGATAAGGGTTTGGATGTTTTATGTTTTCCTTTGACTTAAACTTAATTGTGATGAATTTCTCCATATCCATGGAGTATTTCTTCCTTAGGGATTGATGGATTTGGTGTTTTGAGAATTGTTTATGGATATTAACTCTAGTTTTATGTATTGAAACGTTTTGGGTATTTTTATTATTGCTTATATATTCACTTGTTTATGTAATCGAAAGAGGTATAATTTGTGATGTTTTGCATTATCTTATTGGTTGAATTCATTGATTCTTGTTAGTAATCGAAAGAGGTTAGTTGAATTAATGTTTAGACCTAGTTAGGAGCATAATCGAAAGAGGTTCTCCTAAGGATCAATACACTACGAATTCTTGCATATCTTCACCAAGCTTAACTTATTTCACATTGTAAGGTTGAGACTTAATCGAGAGAGGAGTTTCTACTGAATGTTTGAACATAATAGAGTGAATTCGAGAGACTAACTTGAACCATAGAAGTGAAGTAACTAGAGTTAATTCCCAAACAAGTATCTTACACCTATCCAATCAACCCCTATTTTCTCCCTTTGATATCTTCTTGATTACTCTTGTTGCGATTGTCATTAGCCAATAATTTAGACTTTTAGTAAATTTTAGTTTTGAATCACACAACTCTAAATTGTTGATCATCTTGGATAGCAATTAAAACTAGAAGCTACAAAAACACTGTTCAAATCCAATTCTTGTGGATACGATATTTTCTATACTATATTCGACTAGCGAGCATAATTTTGTGTTGTGTTTTTAGCTCGTTAGTAGCTTCTTTTATACTTTTGTAGATAATAAGCCTTTGGTTTTCTTAACGCCATGGTTCTTTCCAAAGTTAGTATTTGTTTGAACCGGGTGACTCATCCCAACGAGTCTGTTTTTGTGTTTAGGAAGCAGCAGCAGCACTAATAGCAGCAGCGGCGGCAGCGGCAGCAGCAGCAGCAGGAGGAGCGGCAGGAGGCGGCGGCAACGGCAGCAGCAGCAGCAGCAGTAGCAGTAGCAGCAGTAGTAGTAGCAGCAGTAGTAGTAGCAGTAGTAGCAGTAGCAGTAGCAGCGGCAGCAGCAGCCGTAGCAGCAACGGCCGTAGCAGTAGTAGTAGCAGTAGCAGCCGTAGCAGCAGTAGCAGCAATAGTAGCAGTAGTAGTAGCAATAGCAGCAGTAGCAGTAGCAGTAGTAGTAGCAGCAGCAGTATCAGTAGCAGTAGCAGTAGCGGCAGCGGCGACAGCAATAGCAGTAGCAGAAGTAGCAGCGGTAGCAGCAGCAGCAGCCATAGCAGCAGTGGCATAGTAGCAGTAGCAGCCGTAGCAGCAGTAGCAGTAGCAATAGCAACAACAGTAGTAGTAGTAGTAGTAGCAGTAGCAGCACCAGTAGCAGTAGAAGTAGCAGTAGCAGTAGAAGAAGCAGTAGCAGTAGAAGTAGAAGTAGCAGTAGCAGTAGCAGTAGCAGTAGCAGCAGTAGCAGTAGTAGCAGTAGCAGTAGGAGTAGCAGTAGGAGTAGCAATATCAGTAGAAGTAGAAGTAGCAGTAGCAGTAGTAGTAGCAGTAGTAGTAGCAGTAGGACTAGCAGTAGGAGTAGCAGTAGCAGTAGGAGTAGCAATAGGAGTAACAGTAGCAGTAGCAGTAGGAGTAGCAGTAAGAGTAGCAGTAGCAGTAGTAGCAGTAGTAGCAACAGTAGCAGTAGCAGTAGTAGCAGTAGTAGCAGCAGTAGCAATAGCAGTAGCAGTAGAAGCAGTAGTAGTAGCAGTAGTAGTAGCAGTTGCAGTAGTAGTAGGCGTAGCAGTAGCAGTTGCAGTAGTAGTAGCAGTAGCAGTAGCAGTAACAGTAGTAGTAGCAGCAGCAGTAGTAGTAGTAGCAGCAGCAGCAGTAGCAGTGGCAGCAGCAGTAGCAGCAGCAACAGCAACAATAGCAGTGGCAGCAGCAGGAGCAGTAGCAGTAGCAGTAGCAGTAGCAGCAGCAGTAGCAGTAGCCAGCACCATTAGTAGCAGTAGGCAGTAGGCAGCAGTAGCAGCAGTAGTAGTAGCAGTAGTAGTAGGCAGCAGTAGCAGTAGGTAGTAGGCAGCAGTAGCAACAGCGGCAGCAGCAGCCGTAGCAGTAGTGGCAGTAGCAGTAAGAGCAGTAGCAGCAGTAGTAGCAGTAGTAGTAGCAGAGTAGCAGTAGTTGAAGTAGTAGCAGTAGCAGCAGTAGCAGTAGCAGTAGCGGCAACGGCGGTAGCGGCAGTCGCAGCAGCAATAGCAGTAGCAGCAGCAGCCGTAGCAGCAGCGGTATAGCAGCAGCAGTAGGAGCAGTAGTAGCAGCACTAGTAGCAGTAGTAGCAGCAGTAGCAGCCGTAGCAGCAGTAGCAGTAGCAGTACCAGTAGCAGTAGCAGCAGCAGCACCAGTAGTAGTAGCAGCACCAGTAGCAACACCAGTAGCAGTAGCAGTAGCAGTAGCGGTAGCAGTAGGCAGCAGTAGCAGTAATAGAAGTAGAAGTAGCAGTAGCAGTAGCAGTAGTAGCAGTAGCAGCAGTAGTAGTAGCAGCAGTAGCAGCAGCAGTAGCAGTAGCAGCAGCAGCAGCAACAGTAGCAGTAGGAGTAGCAGTAATAGTAGCAGTAGCAGTAGGAGAAGCAGTAGCAGTAGGAGTAGGAGTAACAGTAGCAGTAGCAGTAGTAGTAGGAGTAGCAGTAGGAGTAGCAGTAGCAGTAGTAGCAGTAGAAGTAGCAGTACTAGCACTAGTAGTAGCAGTAGCAGTAGTAGTAGCAGTAGCAGTAGTAGTAGGAGTAGCAGTAGCAGTAGCAGTAGGAGTAGCAGTAGCAGTAGCAACAACAGTAGCAGTAGCAGCAGCAGCCGTAGCAGCAATAATAGTAGCAGGAGTAGCAGTAGCAGTAGTAGCAGCAGCAGCAGCAGCAATAGCAGCAGCAGCAGCAATAGCAGCAGCAGCAGCAATAGCAGTAGTAGCAGCAATAGCAGTAGTAGTAGCAGTGGCAGCAGCAGTAGCAGCAGCAACAGTAGCAGTAGCAGCAGCAGCAGCAGTAGTAGTAGCAGTAGTAGCAGCAGCAGGAGCAGTTGCAGTAGTAGTAGGCTGTAGGCAGTAGTAGTAGTAGTGGCAGCAGCAGTAGCAGCAGCAACAGTAGCAGTAGCAGCAGCAGGAGCAGTAGTAGTAGCAGTAGTAGCAGCAGCAGGAGCAGTAGCAGTAGTAGTAGGCTGTAGGCAGCAGTAGCAGCAGTAGCAGTAGCGGTAGGCAGTAGTAGCAGTAGCAGCAGTAGCAGTAGTAGTAGTAGCAGCAGCAGTAGCA